>NC_140179.1:71624892-71633810 GCF_963971535.1 Notolepis coatsorum
GTCTGACACTGTTGACCACTAGGAGCTGCTCAGTACAACCACAGTCTGACACTGTTGACCACTAGGAGCTGCCCAGTACAACCACAGTCTGACACTGTTGACCACTAGGAGCTGCCCAGTACAACCACAGTCTGACACTGTTGACCACTAGGAGCTGCCCAGTACAACCACAGTCTGACACTGTTGACCACTAGGAGCTGCCCAGTACAACCACAGTCTGACACTGTTGACCACTAGGAGCTGCCCAGTACAACCACAGTCTGACACTGTTGACCACTAGGAGCTGCCAGTACAACCACAGTCTGACACTGTTGACCACTAGGAGCTGCCCAGTACACCACAGTCTGACACTGTTGACCACTAGGAGCTGCCAGTACAACCACAGTCTGACACTGTTGACCACTAGGAGCTGCCAGTTCAACCACAGTCTGACACTGTTGACCACTAGGAGCTGCCCAGTACAACCACAGTCTGACACTGTTGACCACTAGGAGCTGCCCAGTACAACCACAGTCTGACACTGTTGACCACTAGGAGCTGCCAGTACAACCACAGTCTGACACTGTTGACCACTAGCAGCTGCCAGTACAACCACAGTCTGACACTGTTGACCACTAGGAGCTGCCAGTACAACCACAGTCTGACACTGTTGACCACTAGGAGCTGCCAGTACAACCACAGTCTGACACTGTTGACCACTAGCAGCTGCCCAGTACAACCACAGTCTGACACTGTTGACCACTAGGAGCTGCCCAGTACAACCACAGTCTGACACTGTTGACCACTAGGAGCTGCCAGTACAACCACAGTCTGACACTGTTGACCACTAGGAGCTGCCAGTACAACCACAGTCTGACACTGTTGACCACTAGGAGCTGCCAGTACAACCACGTCAGGTGTAGAGTCCCCTCACGCCCATCCGCTTCAGGACAGGTGGGTCATTCTGCTCTTTGAATGCAACTGAGGACATTCCGAGTCAGATACAAGTATTATTGCACTGGGCATGTGTCAGAGGCAGAGCGGAGGGCAAGAGAGAGAGAGAGAGAGAGAGAGAGAGAGAGAGAGAGAGAGAGAGAGAGAGAGAGAGAGAGAGAGAGAGAGAGAGAGAGAGAGAGAGAGAGAGAGAGAGAGAGAGATGTAATGTACCTATGCAGCAGAAAATCACTCTAGCATAGTGCGAGAGCTCCCATTTTGCAGACGGCGCTAACAGAGAGACAGAGAGAGAGAGAGATTAAACAGCTCCTCCAGTACATCTGCACTAAGCTGAACTAGTCTCATAACACACACACACACACACACTACTCACATTTACGCACTACTTAATTAAGACAACATTTGTTAGTTAAAAAGAAAAGCTCGTTAAAAGCTGAATTAGTATTGATACTTTATACTGTTGAAAGAATATTTTACATATTGTTCAAAATGCATCAGCTCTAACAATGTTCTCAATAACCAAACACACACATTTACAAAATACAGTAAACACTGCATTTTAGTTCAACGTTCGTACCTCTCTTGACAATCCAGTAGTTACTGTTTTATCTGTTATACCTGTGCCATCTCTCTCGTATAATGAAATCCCTTTCAGTTTGCATGTGGAACATCCAGGGCCTGAAGTCTTCAACCTTTGGGCTGAAGAGTTTAGCCCCGGAACTCAAAACAAACCTTAAAGATGTCGACATCATTATTCTACAGGAGACATGGTGTAAAGCTGACACTGTCACCCACTGCCCCAACGATTATAGAGAAATAATAGTACCATCTCAGAAACACAGCAACATTAATAGAGGTAGAGGATCAGGAGGATTAATCATTTGGTATAAATCTGACCTACATCATCAAATTGACATACTCTCACAGTAAAGAAAGCCTCAACCTAGCAGTAAACAATATTAACAATATATACAGACAAACAGCAAAGGAGGCACAACTGAAATGTACTACAAACAAACCAAAAACTGCAACAAAGAACAGCTAGTTTGATACAGATTGTAAAATCATTAGGAAAAAAATTAGAATGCTATCAAATCAAAAACACAGAGACCCCAATAATGCTGATGTACGCTTTCTCTACTGTGAGACCCTAAAACTGTACAAACGTACACTCAGAACCAAAAAACAACAATATGACAAACAGCAACTGACACTAATTGAGGAGGCAATCAATACAAACAACTTTTGGCAACATTGGAAACACATAAACAAACCACAAAAACAGGAATTGGCTATACAGAACAGTGATATATGGACAACCCATTTTAAAACACTATGCCACACTGTTCAAATTGATGGAAACACAGAACAATCTCAAATTCTTGATAAATTGACTAAATTGGAGCTTGCCATAAAAGACAATCAAAACCCATTAGACTCCCCAATTATTGAGCAGGAACTGCTTAAGAAATTACAAACTCTTAAATCTAAAAAGGTTTGTGGACCTGATGGCATCTTGAATGAGATCATGAAAAATATGAACAAGAAATTCCAATTGGCTATATTAAAACTATTCAATTTGGTCCTGAGTGTAGGATATTTTCCTGACATCTGGAATCACGGACTCATAACCCCAATCTATAAAAGCGGAGACAAATTTGACCCTAATAACTACAGAGGCATCTGTGTGAACAGTAATCTGGGGAAGGTTTTCTGTAGTATTATGAATACCAGACTTTTAAACTTCCTTACCAAGCACAATGTCTTGAGTAAAAGCCAAATTGGATTTATACCAAAACACTGCACAACCGATCATATTTACACCCTACATACCCTAATTGATAAACATATAAACCAAAATAAAACCAAAATATATGCCTGTTTTATTGACTTCCAAAAGGCTTTTGATTCTATTTGGCATACAGGACTGTTCTATAAAGTTATAGAGAGTGGTATAGGGGGTAAAACATATGATATTATTAAATCAATGTACTCTGGTAATATGTGCAGCGTAAAAATTGGCAAAAAAAAGAACAGAATTCTTTACCCAAGGGCGAGGCGTTCGTCAGGGCTGCAACCTCAGCCCGGCACTCTTCAATATTTATATTAATGAATTGGCTAATATACTAGAAAAGTCCTCTGCCCCCGGTGTAAGTATCCACAATCGGGAAGTGAAATGCCTGCTCTTTGCAGATGACCTGGTTGTGTTGTCCCCCATAGCAGACGGCCTACAGCAGAGCCTGGACCTGCTAGAGCATTACTGTCAGACCTGGGCCCTGGCAGTAAACCCCAAAAAGACCAAAATAATGATATTATCCAGATCTCTTCGGACGTCCTACCAAAGTTCTCAATTGGTACAAAACATGTAGAGTACTGCACACATTACACCTATTTAGGCCTAAAACTAAGTTCAACTGGACACGACCTAAATCGAAGTGACCCCCTCTCGTACCATTATCAAGCCTGCGCAGTGCCAAGAGCTGAGGAGCATCAGGAACCCCTTTACCCAGCTGGTCCTGAGGCTGAGTCCACAAACCTGCTCTCTTAACACACCTCAGGAACAGAACACATCACCAATCCAGAATAAATCAAATTACTACACAGCTAAAACAAAACTACATCACCTATTGGAAAACACAAACAAAAGCACAGAGCAAAATGCAGTGCTATCTGGCTCTAATCGACAGTACACCATAGCAGATTACTTGAGCATGGTGACTGATCAACAACTAAAAAGAACCTTGACAAAATACAGACTGAGTGAGCACAGCCTCGCTGTTGAAAAGGGGAGGCACAGGAAAACCTGGCTCCTGCAGAGCAAAGGCTATGCAGTCATTGCATCCTCAGTGAGCCTGAAACTGAGTTGCACTTCCTCACCAAATGTGAAAAATATAAAGATCTTAGAGAAACGCATTTTAAAAAATTTGAACTAATAACAAAAGGTTTTCTTGCACTACCAGATACAGGAAAACTACCAGTCCTACTAGGGGGAGGACTCAACAAGCTGTGAGCTAGCAGCAGCCTATGTTGCTGCCTGCCACAAACTGAGGGACAGTGAGTGACAGTCTCCTGACATGTTTATGCCGTAATATTTTATGTTCTATTTTATGATGAAAATCTTTGTATATACTATGACATTAATATGTGTTTTGTTAATCCATGCTTATGTTATCAACCATTTGCTTTGGCAACATGTACAAGCTGCGTCATGCCAATAAAGCCACTTGAATTGAATTGCATTGAATTGAGAGAGAGAGAGAGAGAGAGAGAGAGAGAGAGAGAGAGAGAGAGAGAGAGAGAGAGAGAGAGAGGAGAGAGAGAGAGAGAGGAGAGAGAGAGAGAGAGAGAGAGAGAGAATGCCTTTTTCCATCTCCCTCCCTAGGGTGCTCAAATATGCTGACCCAAAAAAATGAAAAATTAAACATTCAAACAAATGAAAATCACCAAACCAAATGGAATGGAAGAGCAATTTCTGTGTTTGCATGCTGAGAGCTTCACACGTCGGCCGGCATCGTGCTGCCCGTACATCATGTAACACCGTGACGAGTGCAGATTTTCCAGGACAATTTCCTCATGTTGTGCTGCATATTTTGTTCACAGTTGCTTGCTTTGCCGGCATGTCATTAGAATATTTCCGAGACTTTTTAGTTGGCTATCCTTTCAAAATATTCCACTTTAATATCAATCTTCATAGTATTTGGACATCGACAGGCCTATCGTGGCGTATCACGTTATCCTCTAAGATAAATAAACAGACAATCAATCAAGTTTGTAACTATAAATCTGTGTCACTGTCGCCACGGGCTGTAAACCAGATGTAAATGTGATATTTAAGTTGCTTAACCCTTTCACTTCCGCATTAACCAAACGGTTAACCCTTTCACTGTGACACAACATCAGGTTAACCCTTTCACTACCACACTACAGGGGATAGTAAAGGGTTAACCTTCTGTAGTGTGGTAGTGAAAGGGCTATGATAAGTAAACAGACAATCAATCAAGTTTGTAACTATAAATCTGTGTCACTGTCGCCACGGGCTGTAAATCAGATGTAAATGTGATATTTAAGTTTCTTAAGATGGTCTTAAGTTTCATTTGGATTATCTGAGGCTGAGCCGTGAGCTCATCAACGCTAATGTGGGAGGATGTCAATTTAGTGGCAAGTGGGAACTAAAGGGGGGAGAGAGACGGAGGGGGGGAGAGAGACGGAGGGGGGAGAGAGAGAGAGAGAGAGATAGAGAGAGAGAGAGGGAGAGAGAGAGGGGGTGAGAGAGGAGAGGGGGGGAGAGAGAGGGGGGGGAGGGCTGAGAGAGAGACAGAGAGAGAGAGTAGATGAGAGGAGAGAGAGAGAGAGAGAGAGAGAGAGAGAGAGAGAGAGAGAGGGAGAGAGAGAGGGAGAGAGAGAGAGAGTACTCAGGTATGGCCGGCTAAACTAGCAGGTGTTGATTGGCCCGTTGACGTGGATGTCTTGCCGACGCCCACAGGCGCCGTCATCTTGTAGCAGAAAAGCTCGCCAGAGGGGCACTTGTTTGGGAGATTAATTACTCCTTTTTGTCCGCTTTCCGGACTCTTGATCGCTCGTGTATGAAAATAGATGTATAGGCACAGAGGACACTTAGTTAAATCCCGGGGGTGTAAAGTACTTGAGTAATTGTACTTTGTTACAATACTTAAGTACTGTTTTTGGGGATTTGTACTTTACTCAAGTATTATTAGGTTTGTATACTTGTATACTTTTACTCAATTACATTTCAGACAGGAAATACATACTTTTTACTCCTTACATTAAAATGCAGACCTACAAAGTACAAAGTACAAAGTACAAATCTCCCAGGTCCAACCATTTTAATTAGTATATTTGTTTCTCTGGCCGAACTAACGTTACCGTTATTAATCCTGCGGCCGCTCTTTATTTAAAAACAGCCAATCAAATCCCCATCAATGAAAAGTACCTGCCCATACCCATGCTGATTGGTCCTTGTGCAAGACTAAAGGATCTTTGATTAAATATCTGCTAATATTCTGCATATTGCCACTGTCAGGTGAAATCCTCCTATACACATTTATTTAAATTTTTACTTTTCAGGAACAACTCATTTTTAGATTGACAATCATGATGTTTTGAAGTCTACAATGGGCTTGAGAGTTGATGCATGTAGAAAATCATACACCATGTAACCTGGATAAGATATGAAACACAAGTTTCAGCCAGAATACTGACACATGTAAATACTTTATCTAATTTGCTATTCCTATTTTATCTTTATCTTTATTGTACTATATTTTATTGTGCTATATTTAATTTAGTTTATATCCCATTTAATATTATTCAACCTCTTTATTTACAGTTGTACAGCCCTGGCCTATATTTTATTTCATAATTATATTCTATTCTATTGTGCTCAACTTAGTTCATATTTAATTTTATCTCACTCCGCCTCTTTATTGTATTATCCGTCTGTTGATGTCTGTCCGCTAATGTCGCACCGAAAACGACCAAAGCAAATTCCTTGTATGTGAAAACTACTTGGCAAATAAAGACCTTTCTGATTCTGATTCTGATTCTGGTGGGTTTTGCGGTCTGGTCTGTATTTGCCTGTAGGGCCAACCAGCCCTACAAGCAAAACAAACACTGTGCCTATAGGGCCCCCCAACTCTCTATAGGGCCCCCCAACTCTCTATAGGGCCCCCAACTCTATATAGGGCCCCCAAGGGAAATACATTACTACTACTACTACTACTACTACTACTACTACTACTACTACTACTACTACTACTACTACTACTACTACTACTACTACTACTACTACTTACTACTACTACTACTACTACTACTACTACTAATATAACACGCTCTTAGTAGATCCCTCTTGCTCTTGCTGATACCCCAGTTTCACACTTGCATACACCGTCACACACAATATACAAGCACACACACCTGGCCCAGTGGCCCACACACCTGGCCCACACACCGGCCCACACACCTGGCCCACACACCTGGCCCACACCGGCCCACACACCTGGCCCACACACCGGCCCACACACCAGCCCACACACCTGGCCCACACACCGGCCCACACACCTGGCCCACACACCGGCCCACACACCAGCCCACACACCTGGCCCACACACCTGGCCCACACACCGGCCCACACACCTGGCCCACACACCGGCCCACACACCTGGCCCACACACCGGCCCACACACCTGGCCCACACACCGGCCCACACACCTGGCCCACACACCGGCCCACACACCTGGCCCACACACCGGCCCACACACCGGCCCACACACCTGGCCCACACACCGGCCCACACACCTGGCCCACACACTGGCCCACACACCTGGCCCACACACCGGCCCACACACCTGGCCCACACACCGGCCCACACACCTGGCCCACACACCTGGCCCACACACCTGGCCCACACACCGGCCCACACACCTGGCCCACACACCTGGCCCACACACCTGGCCCACACACCTGGCCCACACACCTGGCCCACACACACCTGGCCCACACACCGGCCCACACACCTGGCCCACACACCGGCCCACACACTGGCCCACATACCGGCCCACATTAGTGGCCCACACACCGACTCACACAGCGGCTCACACTGACCCACACCGGCCCGCCGTACAGACCATGTAGCCTGGGAGATGACTGAAATCACTGCAAGAGCTAGTAGGCTATTTTCTTTTTAATCATTTTAAGCATTTTTCTGTGGCAATTTCCATTTTTACATCTAACTTTTTCAGCCCTACCCTACCAAAGTGGGCCGATCGGAGTGGACTAAACTACCAGTTGAATATCGGCCAATCAAAGTCGACTATACAAATCCTTAGTCGGGGGGACAGGCCTACTGTATATGTAATCATAATCAGTGTCATAGATATAGTTTGAGTGACAGAAAGGAGAAAAGGAGAGACGGAAGTATGGAATTGAGAGTATTATTATATATCATCGTGTTCCACTTCTCCGCACAGTTGCAGACGGTGCATCTCCACATGAAGGAGCTCTCCTTTGGTCTGTGTCTCCGCAGGGGATGTTTACTGTAGATCAGGTCGAGGTAATCCAGACGTTCTGCCATGTTTTCCCTCCATCTTCGTTTGAGGAGCGCCACCATGTCTTCTACCCTCAACCAGGCCTTCTTCTTCTGAAACACACCCTTAGATAAGACAAGCGACAGACCTGCATTCAGACAGACAGATAGTTGGGCAGGCAGGCAGGCAGGCAGACAGACAGACAGACAGACAGACAGACAGACAGACAGACAGACAGACAGACAGACAGACAGACAGACAGACAGACAGACAGACAGACAGACAGACAGACAGACAGACAGTTGGGCGGACAGACAGACAGACAGACAGACAAACAGACAGACAGACAGTTGTGCAGGCAGACAGACAGACAGATAGTTGGACAGGCAGACAGACAGACAGACAGACAGACAGACAGATGGTTGGGCCGGCAGACAGGCAGACAGACAGACAGACAGACAGACAGACAGACAGACAGACAGATAGTTGGGCAGACAGACAGACAGATAGTTGGACAGGCAGACAGACAGACAGACAGACAGACAGACAGACAGATGGTTGGGCCGGCAGACAGGCAGACAGGCAGACAGACAGACAGACAGACAGACAGACAGACAGACAGACAGGTGGATGTACTGTCCTGCCCACGAGGCAGATCAGACACTATGCTTATGTCTCCACTTTACTTAATAGCGTCCCAACCAATCAGATTTTCTTTTGAAAGATAACAAAAATTAATAAAAAGAATATCAGTATGACCGCCGAATTAGTAGTGGAATTATTTCATTGATTTCCTCTCAGTTATTTAATTGGTTGCGGAAGGTCAGTCAGCCAGATCAGAGCATCATCAATCATCATCTCAACGTAATTTCAACATCATTTGACAAAATGTTGAAACGGCTGTAGGTCTACTACTGAACTGGCTGTAGGCCTACTACT
>NC_140179.1:71634010-71697236 GCF_963971535.1 Notolepis coatsorum
GGTTTCTACAGTGCCTCTCCGGTGTGTCTCTCGTTGATACACCCAGACTTTTGGATCGTTTAGAGTTTTTTTTCCCCCCTCCATATGGGGGAAAAGTTCTAAGTGACAATTTGGTTCAGTTTAAGCAGTGTTGTCCCTAATTGATTTGTTTGTTGTGATTTTTTTTTTTTTTTTTGTGTGTTTTGTTTCTTTGTTTTGTTTGTTTGTTTGTTTTGTTTTTGTTGTTTGAGTTGTAGAGTATTTTAATGTTGAAAGTTTATGTTGCATCTTGAGTGTTTTTAGTAAAGAATAAAGTTTTTTTATAAAATCAAAAATCTCTCTCTCTCTCTCTCTCTCTCTCTCTCTCTCTCTCTCTCTCTCTCTCTCTCTCTCTCTCTCTCTCTCTCTCTCTCTCTCTCTCTCTCTCTCTCTCTCACCACCACGGTGTAGTGGTTGACACTGTCGCCTCACAGCTAGAAAGTCCGACTCCCGCTTGGGGACCAGGTTGCTGTGTGTGTGTGTGTGTGTGTGTGTGTGTTTGTGTGTGTGTGTGTGTGTGTGTGTGTGTGTGTGTGTGTGTGTGTGTGTGTGTGTGTGTGTGTGTGTGTGTGTGTGTGTGTGTGTGTGTGTGTGTGTGTGTGTGTGTGTGTGTGTGTGTGTGTGTGTGTGTGTGTGTGTGTGTGTGTGTGTGTGTGTAAGTGTATTACAGTATGTATGCATGAATGTATATGTGTGTATGTGTATATGTACATATATATAGTATGTACTGTATGTATGCATTTTACTGTACTGTATTGTATTTATACTTTATAGATAAACCTAAACATAGTTTTGAACATATTTAGATTAGATTAGATTAAAATGTATTGTCATTATACAGCACATTATACAGTACAACGAAAAGAAAAAACAGTAAAGTGCAGTAGTAATATACAATGTTGATTAAGCTGTGTATAAAATATATAAATTAGTACTACTGGGAGTAGCTGGATCAGAGGTATGTACAGAGTTGTAATACCAATATGTACAGCTACCCAAAGCTGTAAAGGAATGTGAATCACTACCCACTTTCAAAAACACTCTCAAAAAACATCTACGGGAGACTGCAATTCGAAACTGGCCCCTGTAAATGTCCTAACACAACCCCCTCCAATGTATAGTAAATCACCAAGTATGGTCTTGTCAATATTCCAATGTACAGTTTTGCTTGTATAGTTGTACAGTGTCCCCCACCCACGCCTCCTACCAAACCTCCCCCCCACTCCTACCCAACCCCCCCCCCCCCCCCCCCCCCACCTACCCAACCTCCTCCAATGTACAGTTTCTACATCAAATGTATATACTCTTTTTTCTGGACTCTTTTCGTATCACAAACAGTACTGTATTTGCAAATCTGGTATGTCATAAATGTATAGATGTAGCAGTACTGTCTATCTGTATGTCAAGTATGTCATATATGTTACGATGAATTGAAAACGGGGGACCCTGATGTAAACAAGACGAAAGTCTTTCTCTGGTCTGCATCCCAACAATTGTATGTATTGAGCTGTACTGTACTGTACCCATTCTGCAATCTGTTAATAAAGTTTTCAATCAATCAATCAATCAACAGTAATACAGGTATAAACACAGCATGGTCGTAGTCATACTGGCCAACAGCGTAAGAGTAGGTAAATGATATGTACAGATATAGATATAGTATCTACAGATATGTAAAATAATTATGTGCAGGTATGTACAGACAGGTCAATAGATATATATATACGGTACAATTAAATATGATATATACAGCATTAATGTACATGCTATCATACATAGTTACATGGGTTATATGCACGTGTATAAGTAGGTATATAGGATTATATGCAGGTAAATTCAAACAGATATGGATATGTATATATATGTGGTAAATGTTAATAATGTATATTATGCACTAAATATAAATATATAATGTATATATGCAGTATATACAGCACTGTTGTACATGCTAGGGTACAGACATTGCCTAGGGTGTAGGCAATGGAGTCAGAGTTCAGAGTTGATATGGTAAATATGGTGTGTAATGCAAAATGCAGTTGATCTAGATTCTCAGTTTCTCTGCATATGTTATTAGTGCTGAGGAACCAGCCACACAAACATATCTAACATATCTGTGGTGTGTTTCCCAGCTGGAGGGTGGGTCACATTGAGGTCATAATTCCAACCATCCGACATCAGACTATGTGGCAAAACATCCTCATCCAAGTGAAAGGCCATTTGCGTTATAGAATAATGAATATTCTACAATGAATATTCCACAATGAATATCCAATGTCTAGGGGGAGATATTCCTCTAGAAAGTTGCTGTGGTTTATATTACAGTATGTAATGTCTCAGAATTTGAGACTCGCTCTCTCTCTTTCACATGCAATTGTTGGACTAAAAGCCACTATTGGAACCTGTCAATCTCGGTGGAGCATTGTGGGAATTGCGGTCCGGGAGGCACTGATGTATGAAGGCTCTCTGTGGTCAGCAGCAGAGGAATCGGTCTTGCACTTGTGGCATAAAAATATACTTTCAGGGAGAGGAGCCCAAAACAACAACAACTGAGAAGGACACTTAACAGGAGTTACAGGCTACATGTGTTTCGAACCCGGATCTCCCATGCCCCGGGCAACAGCACAGACCGCTATACCAAGAAGTGAACTCACTGCTTTGTAACGTGTCTATGTGTCTTTTGAGGATGAGCGTGAGTTTAACCCATAACCCAACCTCGGAAGTCCATCGTGACTGCGCTTCGCGGGTACCATCCGTTACACTCACCCTCCTTAATCTCACTCCACTCCACCCAAGGCATCCGGGTCAGTCGGCACCAATGTAACGGTTGTCATATCGTCACCTCAAACTTCGATGCCCCGAGGGAGTTTCGAACCCGTGGTCTGCCGCACCGCGGGCTACAGCACACGCCGCTATACCAGGAGGTGAACTCACCGATTTGTAACGTGTCTATGTGTCTTTTTGAGGATGAGAGCTAGTTTAACCCACAGCACCGCTACTCGCCCCAATCACTTCACAACATCGGAAGTCCATCGTGACTGCGCTTCTCGGTACCATCCGTTACACATGTACGACCTACGCGAAAGTGGCCCCAGGCACGTCCAGTTCAGAGCGTCAGGTTCTGGTCCCTATAGGAGGGAAGACTGTCAGGTTTTAAACTGTGGATGTCAAACAGAGAAGGTAAAGATGACTTTAAACTGTTAAACAGTAATCCAGAACTATTTTATTGCACTGTAAGAAAAAATACAGATTTTATATGTCGGCACTCATTTCATGTCTATTCACTCATTTCATGTCTATTCTATTCTACTACTTATTGCACTATTTTACTCTGTGTATATTCTATCTTACTCTTTTTATTATTGTCTATTTTTTAAACTGAATCAAACCATAAACAAGGTGGCCTGTTGGGATGATAGATCCTAATGTGAAAAACTGTGATCTCATAATGTCTGCACTTTATGTGCTAATTTCATGTCTATTCTATTCTACTACTTATTGCACTATTTTACTCTGTGTATATTCTATCTTACTCTTTTTATTATTGTCTATTTTTAAAACTGAATCAAACCATAAACAAGGTGGCCTGTTGGGATGTTAGATCCTAATGTGAAAAACTGTGATTTCATATGCTCATTATGTCTTTTTTCTGTTGTGAAGCACTTTGAACTGCAGTTTCTGTATGAAAGGTGCTATACAAATAAAGTTGTATTATTATTATTATTATTATTATTATTATTATTATTATTATTATTATTATTATTATTATTATTATTATTATTATTATTATTATTATTATTATTATTATTATTATTATTATTATTATTATTATTATTATTATTATTATTATTATTATTATTATTATTTTATTATTATTATTATTATTATTATTATTATTATTATTATTATTATTATTATTATTATTATTATTATTATTATTATTATTATTATTATTATTATTATTATTATTATTATTATTATTATTATTATTATTATTATTATTATTATTATTATTATTATTATTATAGTGGTGTTTATAAAAGTATAAGTTCTGGTGCAGGTGTGACTTTTTGGTTGAATTACTTATAGAGAGACTTCTAGAGCAAGATAAATTATATTCCGATTACTCAAACACGCACACAAAAACACACACACACACACACACACACACACACACACACACACACACACACACACACACACACACACACACACACACACACACACACACACACACACACACACACACACACACACACACACACACACACACACACACACACACACACACACACACACACACACACACACACACACACACACACACACACACACACACACACACCACTGACTTCAGCTGTGTCAGATAAAGGTGGAATGAAATGTTCCCCCACGCAGACACACACACAAGTAGCCATCATCATCATCCCTGGTCAGTAACCCTGTGCCCTTAAAGCCTAGCCGTGGGGCTGGAGATGAGGCACGCCAACACACTCTAATCCGTGGAATTTCAACCTTGATCCAGGCATCAGATGCACAAGACCCTGCAATCAAAGCCCTAAAACCCTGACGGCCAGCTGTCAAAGTCAGGTTGTCAAGGTGACAGGCGATCTCAACAGGATCCACCGACTTTCTCAGCTTCATTTTGTTTGTCTCTGACTCCCATTTTTCTGGTCAAAGGAATAGATTATCTATCTCTCTGTCTGTCTCTCTGTCTCTCTCTCTCTCTCTGTCTCTCTCTCTCTCTCTCTCTCTCTCTCTCTTCTCTCTCCTCTCTCTATCTGTGTCTCTCTCTCTCTGTGTGTGGAGTTTGCATGTTCTCCCCGTGCTTGCAAGGGTCCCCCCCCCGAAAAGAGATAAACCCAATGGAAAAAATGCAGAACAGATTGCTAACCCCTGTCGCTGTCCCTGACGAAGATGGACAGGAGCACTTAGATTGGTCTGCTCCCGGCTGCCCTTGGGGGGGGAAGGACGACGGGATGGGTCAAGTGCAGAGAAATGGGAAATGGTCACTACAGTATGTTAGTTTAGTACATTAGATCACTGTAGATTGAATACCTGAGTGATTGTCTGTAACCTAACTGTGCATGTGGTTATTAGCATGGAAAAGTTTGATTAACACACAGTGATGTAAGGCTTGACAATGCAATTTCTGGCGCTTCCTGTCGTGACCTCATAATCCGGCTTGGACGTGTTTCACAAAACTCTGTCTCTTCGAACAAGTTTCAAGTTTCTTTATTAGTTGTCATACAAAAGTACAGAATACTTTTATACAAAATGCTTCTTTCTGTTACGCTCCAGAGATGTGATAGACAAAAATAGATAAGTATAAAATAAAATAAGTATAGCAGTATAAAATATAAGTCACGTACGTAGACACAAGTGTTCAGTATGTACATATGTACAATGTTCAATGCAGAGTAGAAGTAACTGAGTTACCATACAATATACTATACAATATACTATATACAATATACTATATAGTGCAAAGGAGAAATGGGATGAGGTACAATTTAGGTAACATTTACAGTAAGGCAGTGCCTCTCAAACTTTTTCTGTCAGGCCCCCTTTGGCGGACCAAAATATTTCATGGAGAACAGTGCAGCTGCAACAGATAGCACTTTAGCGATAATTTTCTGTACTCCCCAACATTTTTTTTTTTTTTTTTTTTTTTTTATCTCAATGCCTCCCTATCATGCCTCTGCGGGGGGCGCGCCCCACACTTTGAGAAACACTGCAGTAAGGTGTAATGAGGTATGGTTGTAGTGCAAATTCTTTACCAATAAATATAAAGTGTGTTTAGGTGTTCTAAAGTGTGTAAAGTGGTGCTGCAGTGAGTTGTTTGTTTAAAGTGAGTGTGTGCGTGTGGATGTGTGTGCTGTGAGTGCATTTGATGGTTGTTACATAGTGTTATTGTTCGTCACATTGAGTGAACAATGCCAGGATTTGGCAACGCTCAAATTTCCCAATATGGAAACATTGTCGGGGGCCCCATATTAGCTTCTTTTAGTGAGAGAAAAAAAAACGACTTCTTAATTAGCTTTCACCCTCCAAATCCGTCATCATTAATTATACATGTTGTATTTTAAACACTTCAGCTTCCCTCAGTCCCTCCTCCTCCTCTCATCTGCATCGCTTGAGAGCCTGTCCCGCATGGCCCGCCTGGAATTAGCCATCTATATAACGGCTGCTTGGTTAAGTGATGCTTGTAGAGTTTGGCTAATAGTAACTGAAGGGTTAGATAGTGATCACAGCGTTTGATTTTCAGACATGCAGGACCACATGGGCTGCAGGGGTAATGTAGGCTCACTTACAGTCTGTGACTATAGGAGGATCTACAAAGTGCTTTGAAAGGCGAGAGGCATGGTCTTGTTTTCTAATCAGCTTGTCTAAACACCCATCTGTGCTCCTGATGTACAGATAGATCGGAAGACTTAAAAGGGTCAAATAAAAGGCTTACATTTTCATTATTGTCACGTCTTTATTTGCCCCAATGTACTGTACCATGTTTTGTCATGCATTCAATCTTGCAGGAGTAAAAATGTTTTCTGTATGGCCAGATCTACAGTATGCTATATGAACGTTAAAACATTAAACCATGAAACCTTTTCATCTTTCAATTAGTAGTTGGCTTAATTATTGATTCATCGGTGAGTATGGAAAAGAATGTGACTAACATAGTACTTATACCGTCCGTAAACATATTTTCTTGGTGAACTGGCCTTTTAAATATGGCGCGATGCGCGTGTAACTCGTAAATATATTGGAACCGAGCCAAAGTAACAATGGGCCTCGTTTATCAATAGGATTGCATATTGTTTATACTGCAGCTGCTAAATCATGCGTATGCAAAACCATATTAATCTTGCGGTCTATGCCTGCTGTTGCCTTGATAAAACTAACATTTTGTAAGTGTGCACATGTGAGGTTCATTAACTTAAATACCAATTGCGGTACGTCCATTTTCCTGCATATTTGTATACTCCTTGAAATAACTGTTCTCTGCCTTCAGATATACTGAATAAAGTGTGTGCAATAATACATTATGGAAAATGTAATTAACCCATTGCCTAATTAAACAGCATGAATTACAGCATGGAACACCACAGTTGTGTTTACATTTAATCCTGACATAGGTCAGTAAATGTTGCAATTAAAATGTCACATTTAGCCATGTAGTAATAGGACTGCAAAAACATCTACTGTAAGTATTTTTTCACCACAGAATTTCGCCAATGCAGCTGTGAATAACCTTTTCAGCTGTCAAGTCTAATTAGGGTTTGCGTAATATTCTGATGGAATTAGACTGTTGCTGGTGATTGTAATGATAATTTGCGAGTTGAGCCTATATTCTAATCCTGAAACGGCAGCATGAGATGCATGTTTGGGTTTTACATGACAAAACAAATATCTCATGGATACTGTGATGATTGCAGTTTTGTTGCTTTGTGTTTTAGTGTGTAGTGTGTATGTGTGTGTGTTTCTTCCCCCCGGCTTCCCCTCCCTTCTCTGTTAGCTCCTCTCCTACAGCACGAGGTGGCACGCCAGCGTTCACTCATCTCATCCAAACTCCCAGACAATATTTTTGATTGATTGATGTTTTTTACATACAGGTGCATGCCCAGCCCATATGGGCTTACAAGACACATAAACATAAGTATATAATAGTATACTTGACATTGACAATAAGTTATATAGACCAAGATGGCCACAAAAAAAGAAAACAAAAGAAAACGTAATATAACAAGCTGAAACAATGTATGTAACAAAGAAACAAGAGGAATTCATATAAAATGATATAGGATATAGTGTGTTTTGTCTCAAGTGCCATGCTTTCTCCAAAAATCCTGCAAAACTGAAAATCTCCTCCACAAAAACCAACTCAACATACAACTCTCAGACTGCCAAAACAAAAATCGGGATTTACAAATGGAATTTTCTCAAATAAAGCCTCCTCAAATCGGTGTACAAATAAAAACAAAATTACATTCATCTTCCACCACTCCCAGATCACAGAGAACACACAACCGCTCCTCCTCAGGTTTACCTTGGAATCTACCCACTTCCACAGCCAATGGCAGGGTGCCAGACCTCAACTGGGCACACAGAGACCTCCGTTTTCTCTTTAAGTTTAACATTACATAAGGTTCATTAAAATACTCATCTTTAATTCAACATAGTTTAGGTTTTTTCCATATCTCTACCTTCCACTTATCCTGATAAATAAAACCCAGTGTTGAACTTTCCGTATTTCTGGCAACGTTTTTGACTCCACGTGTTTTATCTGTAACCGTGTAGACTCTGGCACACCCCGGTTGCTTTCTTGTCCCCCCCGTGAGGATTCGTGTGTGGACGGATATCCAGCGGTTGGCCGGCGATCCAGCCTGGCCCTTTTTCCCCCGCCACTGTGTGCTTTATGTTTTTTGGACAATTATTTGCAGTTAATAAAACCCTTGATTTATTTTGTATTCAGCGTGTCCGTCTCGGCTTTGGGGTCCAACGTTGAACCGTAAAACAGAATTATCTGGCCAAATGGACCCCTGCAGTTATATGGATAGGCTAAAAGGAAGCGCTAGCTTCTCATGGAGCGCGCGTGGGACAACACGAGCAAGCTCTACGCGGCTTAACCCTTTCACTGCCACACTACAGAAGGTAACCTTTACTATCATGGCTACAGTCGGTAGTGTGATAGTAAAGGGTTAACCTTCTGTAGTGTGGCAGTGGAAGGGTTAACCTGCTGTCGTGTGGCAGTGGAAGGGTTAACCTTCTGTGTATTGTCGCAGTGAAAAGGGTTAACCGTTTGGTAGTGCGGCAGTGAAAGGGTTAACGTGGATTCACCACCAGCCTAACGCAGCTCGGCAGCGGCCACATGGACCACATTGCGGTCCAACTCGCTGTCATCTCCCCCCCCCCCTGCTTAAGGCCTCTACATGCTACAGCAACTTCAAAGCAACTTCAACACAACATCAGCGCGATTTCAGCGCGGTTGTTGTTTAGGGTCTTGTAGACTGTGTTGCGAGGAATCTGCGTACATGTCTCCAAAATCTAACCTAAACAAACCGTTGCGTTGATATTGCGTAGCAGTGATTGGTTGGTTAGCGAATGGGGGCGGGGCTGTCATAGAATAATATAGGTCTCAGCAGAGAATACCATCCGCCATTGGTTGTAGCCAGCCAGCGTTGAATGCTAAATAATTAGCGTCACATAGCTGGCCTTTTTTCTGAAAACCCAAGCACATATTGTTCCATAGCATACGCCTTCAGTTGATCATGACAAATCCTCTCTTACCTTGACGATAAAAAGCCTCCATAATTTAGTAAATAAAGCTGTAGCAGCCAGCTAGCATTGTGCTATACAAAATGCTATAGCTACATAGCTAACCAACTAAATACAATGTTATCCTGAGGTAACTTTAACGTTAAATACAACGTTTGCTAGTCGAAATGACTGGACACACACAGGGACAAGTTAAACATCAATCAATTAATTTATTCCAATAGGTAGTTTGAGCTGCATGTGAGCCGGTCTTTCTCTCCTCTCCATTGGAAACTAATGAAATTACGTTAAAAAGCAAAGAACCGGCTGACAAAAGTTAAGCTGCTAGCAATAGACACTATAATACTTCCGGTCGGGGAATTTCAAAATAAAAGAGCGACGACTAAAAGCACCGGAAATAAGTTTATTTTGTACATTATCTAACGTTAACACGAACCTAAACTAACTTTAGATTAGTTTAGGTTCGTGTAACGTTAGATATTGTAAAAAATAAACGTATTTACGGTGCTTTTAGACTCGCTCTTTTATTTTGAAACCCCCCGCCCGGAAGTACAAATTATGCTTATTTTTCTGCTTTTATCAATGGGTTGGTTGAGAAGGGAAGCGTCATCTATCTAGGGAACCTAGCTACATACGGGGTACAATGTTACATAGGCTGCGCGTTGATTTTGCAGAAGCATAAAGGTAGAGTGTCTGCAACACCGTTGCTTTGTCGATGTTGTGTCGAAGTTGCTTTGAATTTGCTGTAGCATGTAGAGGCCTTTAGTCTTGCACAAGGACCAATCAGCATGGGTATGGGCAGGTACTTTTCCATTGATGCGGATTTGATTGGCTGTTTTTAAATAAAGTGTGGCCGCAGGATTAATAAGGTTAACGTTAGTTCGGCCAGAGAAACAAATATACTAATTAAAATGGTTGGACCTGCAAGATTTGTACTTTGTACTTTGTAGGTCTGCATTTTAAATGTAAGGAGTAAAAAGTATGTTTTCTGAAATGTAATTGAGTAAAAGTATACAAGTATACAAACCTAATAATACTTGAGTAAAGTACAAATCCCCAAAAAGTATTGTAACGAAGTACAATTACTCAAGTACTTTACACCCCTGGATTTAACAAAGTGTTCCTCTGTGTGCCTATACTTCTATTTTCATACACGAGCGATCAAGAGTCCAAGACGGAAAGCGGACAAAAAGGAGTAATTAATCTCCAAACAAGTGCCCCTCCGGCGAGCTTTTCTGCTACAAGATGACGGGCCCTGTGGGCGTCGGCAAGACATCCACGTCAACCGGCCAATCAACACCTGCTCGTTTGGCCGCCATACCTGAGTACTCTCTCTCTCTCTCTCTCTCTCTCTCTCTAGAGTGTGTGTGTGTGTGTGTGTGTGTGTGTGTGTGTGTGTGTGTGTGTGTGTGTGTGTGTGTGTGTGTGTGTGTGTGTGTGTGACGTGTGTGTGTGTGTGTGTGTGTGTGTGTGTGTGTGTGTGTGTGTGTGTGTGTGTGTGTGAAACGGACAGAGCTAAAGTGTCTGATACTATGAGCTTGTTAAGCGGAAAAGCATTAGCCTGGGCTGTGGGCCGTCTCAAACGATAATTCTCTGGTTTACAACTCTTTCCAAACTTTCTCAAGCAAAATGCATTTTGACCACCCTGTTAGAGGGAAAGAGGCCAGTAAAAAGACTAGGACTGGGGTAAAGCGGCTTTACAAACTGTGTTTCGAAGATGTTGAAAGATGAGCTGGCTATTCGCGGTCGAAACTTCCTCATTAGTGAAGCTGATTTCATTAGCGGTATGTTTAGATCAGTGGTTCTCAAACTACGGGTTGCGACTCAAAGTGGGGTCGCGGGTAGGTGACAATGAATTGGCAAGTAAAACGATTTAAAAAAAAATTTGCAACATATTTTGGCTAAATATGCCTAGTTTTATAAATGTGTATTGATAACATATAGCTGTAATACAATTTTCTAATAAATATGCATGATAAAGTTCAACAACGTGTGCTTTTATTTTGATATACCTTAATTCCAAGTAAAAATTATGCGATACATTAAGTGTGTGGTCCCCCCAAAAAATATCCTAAATAAAATGGGGTTGTGGTATAAAAAGGTTTGAGAACCCCTGGTTTAGATAATCGTCTCCGTGAGAGACGCGGGGAAATATCCTCCAGGCAGAGGCCCCTTCCCCCTTCACCAGTATCCCATTTCTCCCCCCTCCAACAAACTCGGCATCACCCTCCCTCCCCCCTCTTGGATCTGATTCGGAACTGATGGAGCCGGGGGGAGAATGAAACCGACGCCCCTTAGAATGCCAACGAAAGCTCAACTTGAAATGTTGTATTTACTGTGGTCAAACCGGGCATTTCCTCGCATCCTGCCCAACGCGGGCCAAAAGAGGGCGCTGATGAGCCATACCACCACCCTCCTCTAACGAGGTACTGTATCGTGGAACAATGTCTCAGTGCCCGTTCAAGTGTTGATTGACTCTGGAGCGGAGGACAATTGTATTGACACTGACTTTGTATCACCGTCCAACATTCCCTTTAGAACTCCTCCCAGAGCCTAAGAATGTTTTTGCACTTGACAGGAAATGACTCACCCACATCACACAGGTCCCATTTCTCTCCTCATATCCAGGGCCGCGGGAAGTCCGCGGGAAGTGGGGGTGCTGAGATATTGATCGTTTTTGATAAAAAAAAAGAAAAATTATATAATTTTTTTTTAATAAAATATATATATTATATAATTATACTTGTAGTTGTATTGTCTGCGAGACATCGCCACCACGCAACAAGTCAAAATGCTCGCTATCTGCAAACAGCTCCACTGTCTGTGTGTATACTCTGCTTTGGTCAAATCAGATTCACATTCAGCGTGCGTGGGGCCTGAGAGTGCTGGGGCTGACGTTCTGCAGATGGATACTGAGTCAGAGGCTAGAGCGATAGTTCAACAGGGTCTGAAACGTGAAACGTGTTATGACTTATGAGGGGGTGCTGAGATAAGTGATATAATAATAACGTCATAGGTTTACCACTCTGGTAAACCAACACTCTCGTTCACTAGAGACCGCGCTCTCACGCTCAGCGACAAACATGTAATCGTTTTGATGCACACATCACAGCCCAGCTTACCCCACCTGTTGCGCGGCGCCCTCCCTCTGCAATTCGTTCCCCGCATACATGATCGCCGACATGCAAAAGGTCTTCAACCACCCTCCCGGGGGCTCGGATAGTTCTGCTGGCTTGTTCACGCCAGGGAAACCGCAGATATATTCCTTTACTGCGAATTCAGCGTCCCAAAACTTCCAGGCTGAGTATATTTTTTTTACCAACGGATTTCCAGTCCGCGTTGACGCTTCCAGTTCCGCGTTGACGCTTCCAGGCCGCGTCTATTCGAATCCCAACCGGTTCATGCGTCGGCTACACGCTGTTAACAACACTGCATTATCGAGACAGCGCCCCTATGACGATCTGGCAATGCATTCCAAGATAGGGTAAATCTGCAGTGCCGCTCCGCTCTGTGACATTGAGTAGCCTCGGTTACAATGGAATAAATAAAGCCAAAACAACCTTGCAGTTGCAGTTACACTCCCCGCCAGCAGGGGGTGCTGCAGCCCCTGCCGCACCCCTAGTTCCCACGTCCTTGCTCATATCCAGAAACTCATCTTGCTGTACGTAATTCCCTCTTCCGTGTATCCCCCTAGTGTTAGGATTTCCGTGGTTAAACTTACTTAACCCACACATAGACTGGTCCAGCATATCCATCACCGATTGGAACATACTTTTGTCATGCAGAATAAGCTCTCTGTATGTGTGTGTGCGAGTGGGATGGCAGATTTTTTACCTCAATGCAGGTGAGCAGCCACCACCAGGTTTAATGAGCTTGACCCAGGGCAAGTGTGACTGCTTAAACCAGCCATCACCACAACTGCAATCACATTGTGGGCTAAGGGTCCCATCATAGACTCATGCCACCCTGGGTTGCTCACAACATATACTGTACCACAATGTTCATAGTATTTGATCGCAGACATGTTGGAGTCACAAATGACAGGTGATGATTTTAATCAAATAGCAGGTGAGCTATTGTGCCATATTGTAAAGCAAAATATGTCATGAGAATACTATGAATACCCTTCTTTCTCCCCCTCTCTCTCTCTCTCTCTCTCTCATCTCTCTTCTCTCTCTCTCTCTCTCTCATCTCTCTCTCTCCTCTCTCTCTCTCTCTCTCTCTCTCTTTCCTGAGACTTTCAAGTCTCTCTCTTTCTCTCCTCTCCTGGGACTTCTATCTCTCTCCCTCTCTCCCTTCTCTCTCTCTCTCTCTCTCTCTCTCTCTCTCTCTCTCTCTCTCTCTCTCTCTCTCTCTCTCTCTCTCTCCCCTTCTCTCTCTCTTCTCTCCCAAGACTTTCAAGTCTCTCTCCCTCTTTTTCTCCACTCCTGGGCCCTCATTTATCAATGGTGCGTACGCACAGATATGTGCGTAACCCGTGCGTACAATCATTTCTAAGCAAAGTGTGGGACTTATCAATTTGAACGTGGGCTTGACTTTGTGCGTATATTTACGCACAGCTCCGACCGTGCGTACCTGGCGCCCGGTGGTAGAATATGAATATTGCAACGCGGAAATAAGCTTCCGTGCATTAGTTTCAACACTGGCGTGTTCTGTATGATGACCCGTAATTCATTATAGTTCATTGTAAAATAGCGACAGTAGTGTAATTATTGTCAAACCCTATAAATATAGCATTTGGAATAGGTCTTTCTTTCCGAATGAATGCAGCATGGTTTATATATAGGGTTATCGGGGTGCACTGACTGCGCTCGCGGGGAACTGTTTTCAGAGATAGCAGATAGGAATGAATGAATGAATGAGGGGCAGTCTAATTGCCGAGAGAACATAATATTAACTAGAGTCCGCTATACCCGAGACACCTCCTTCATTTGTACTGCAATTTGAGACCGAAATTGGAGCGTGGAACAAAACGCACAAATGCCATCCCCATGCACATTCAAGTCAGTCTCCACCCTCGGGTCTTTGGCCACCGGCACGGTCCATCGTGATATTGGAGATGGATCGAGCAATAGACTGTTACTGTACCACCCATGTAGCTGTCAAAGCTCCATCACAAATGCAGTTATATGAATAGAAAGGGATTCCACTCAGTGATGTGCATTTGCCTGATACATGTCGTTGCTGCATGCCGGGAGGAAGGCAATGCTGCATGTTTTCAATTCATTAAATAAAACGGATACTTTTTGCAAGGGTTTACTGACTGTCATACAAATTATCAACCAACTACATACTGTAACTTTTCAGTGCACGTTTTTATTTACATTGTGACAACAGCCTTGTGAGCTCCCGCAGTGACCCATGATGCACACATGATGGAATTCAAGTTCAAGTTTGTATTGATCACATATAGGCAGGCTACACATGGCGTAGGCTACATGGCAGTGAGATTCATTGTTCTTGTATATGCTCTCGTATTATTGTTTATATAGGCTACCTAATACCGACACCAAAATAGATTGTATGCCTCTACAAATCATATGCAGGTAGAAAATGTATGGAGAACTTTAATCCCTGGGTATTAATCGAACGAAACGCAGGAAAGGCATATTCCAGCATGGTTATTAATGACACCAATGGCAAACAGTGGTCTTTATTAGTGTTTGCGCTGCACAGGCAGCAATGGTCTTTAGGAAGTTAATAGATATCATATCCGACATCACCGTACGTGTACAATGTACATGTCTGTCAGCCTGTCGCGTATTTCTTCCATAACACGCTTTGCTCGGCTTAGTCCACTTTTCCACATTTCATGGGGGTGTTTCATGACCGTATATGGTTAATTACGGGCGGTTCTATATGCAAATACTTAAAATCGTGCACGAGCGCGGAGCGTAGAACAAATGGTATTTATCAACCCAGAGTGTGCATAGAACCTGTGTATGCACGTGTGATAAATCCCGATTTTTCTGTACGTACACACATTCTAAATTCTGTTCTTAAGAACGAAAATAGAACACTTTCTACGAATTTTTGATAAATGAGGGCCCTGGGACTTCTATCTCTCTCCCTCTCTCCCTTCTCTCTCTCTCCCTCTCTCCTTCTCTCTCTCTCTTCTCTCCAGAGACTTTCAAGTCTCTCTCTCTCTTTCTCTCCTCTCCTGCACAGTAAATTTTACTCAAACTGAGTACATTTTACTCAAACTGAGTACAATTCTATTCTGTTTGAGTAAAATGTATTCAGTTTGAGTAAAATTTACTCAGTTTGAGTAAAATTTACTCTGCGAAATTTACTGTGTGGGACTTCTATCTCTCTCCCTCTCTCCCTTCTCTCTCTCTTCTCTCCTGACACTTTAGAAATAGTCCAGCCAAAAAAGAACACAACTCGATTTAACAAAAACGTAAAAATGCAACAGTAAAAAAAAAAAGCAGCGGTAATTGCAAGGCGAGAAGTGTCAGCCGTGCAATTAGCCCGCGTCAGTCCTGATTGCCTGCGGAACCGCATTCCCATGCGCTCTGACAGACAGCATAACTCATCATCTCTGGAGGGATCCAAGCCACTGGACTCTATTATACACACACACACACAGACACAGACACACACACACACAGACCGGCCTCTCTCCCGCCAAGACATCGCTAATTGGTGCTGCACATTTCACCGAAGCCGCGACCGTGTGCCTCGCAACGCATCTCATCAAGACATTGCACCCGAAATCCAATCAAAACCTATATACGCCAGGCCTTCCGGCTAAAGCATTCATTAGCGGGGCCTGACACTGATGAGGGGGCTATTTTGGTTTGTCGACATTGTATAGCATGCCGCCGGGGAGATTAGCCGTGGGAAAGCCGCTGTCAACTCGGATTCTGTTAATTGGTGAAATCTGATGTAATGTGGCCCCTGAGTCAAAACCCAGGGAAAAGGCCAATCTGTGACCTCTGTGTCCACCTATAAGACCACCCTCAGCCACGCTAAGGCCCTCCCTCAGACTAGAATACAACCTCTGTGTCCACCTATAAGACCCTCAGCCACGCTAAGGCCCTCCCTCAGACTAGAATACAACCTCTGTGTCCACCTATAAGACCCTCAGCCACGCTAAGGCCCTCCCTCAGACTAGAATACAACCTCTGTGTCCACCTATAAGACCCTCAGCCACGCTAAGGCCCTCCCTCAGACTAGAATACAACCTCTGTGTCCACCTATAAGACCCTCAGCCACGCTAAGGCCCCTCCTCAGACTAGAATACAGGTTCCATAGAAAACCTCTGCGTTCACCTATGGGAACATCAGACTAAAATACATTCATGGAACCATTTAACCTCTTCCGCCCATGCAGTCCGGGGGGCAGACCGCAAATGACATCACGTCATAAATCAAGCTCTCCAGACTGTCTGACAAAATTATCGTTTTATTTTTCAAACGTATTCAAGAATAAACATCATAACCATGTCACAACAGCAGTTATAATGTATATTTTCATCAATACGTTTGTTTACCAATAGGTTAAAGTGTTATTATTAGTGAGATTTTAGTAAAAAAATGTGTGTTGTTGTGTTGCGGGCATTGGCCATTTTGAATTAGCAGCCGTTTGGGAAATGTAGTAATTTTGAGGCCATTTTGAAGAGGGCATCCAGAGCTTTCAATGAACACTGGAATACAACAAATAAATACACTTCCCAAAGGCCTAGGTCCCGGCAAACAAATTACTTGTTATGAATATTTTATTCTCTTATTACTCGGGATAATATACCACAAAACTGAACGTTATTGGCATATATTGGAGCGCAGTTAGTTTGTCTCCCCTATTTTGAGCATTTAGCAACAATCCGCATTGCAAACGGATTAAAAATCACGGACTTGTCGCAAAAATAAAAAACCTACTGTACATACTGTAGATTTCATTCTCTGTTCCTTATGCAAGCCTGGTGATACTAAATCCAAATTGAACTCGGCCATTTGAAAGATAAGATTTGGCACAATCCATAAATGTGCGAATTGGCTATAAGGTAATTTATAAGCCTGCTATATTCTATAATAATATTTCAAATTGCATTGGTCCGGATGGGAGAATTCAGTACTGTATCTACAAAACCTTCTGTTTAATCATCTTCCCTTTTTTCATTTCCTTAGATTTGTACATGGGATCTCAAGAATGTACTGAACGAGCTCAGTGGCAGTTTTTCATGTCTGGTCATTTTTAGCATGGTGTTATTCACTGTCAAAGATGCAATGAAAAATCATAAATCATATTCTCCTTTGTTTCATCACAATTTAAGCAAGCCTAGTAATAGACACAATATTTCTGACACTGGGAGTACATTCACTGAGGTCCACATAAAAGTCCCTAGATACCAAGAACATGCAAATGGACCTTGTAGAAGTGGAGCAATATTCCATTTACTTAGGTAAGTATTTTAGGCGGATTTTCAGAAAATAGGGCTCCGGGCTTAAGAGGTTAATGTGTGCACCAAATGGCAGCAACGTTGCAACATACAGTTGGTTATTCAATGAATTTAAGCTGGAATTGCCAATTCACATTTTAATAAGCTTAGTCATCTTCTAGCTGTGGACTTAACTCGAGTTGATTCATATGTATTTTCATTTGATTAGCATTTTGGCTTTGAGATATCCTTACAGCAACCTGTCAGCATGGGCCTGACTTTAGTAGCCTAACTGTGTGTGTGTGTGTGTGTGTGTGTGTGTACGTGTGTGTGTGTGTGTGTGTGTGTGTGTGTGTGTGTGTGTGTGTGTGTGTGTGTGTGTGTGTGCGTGCGTGCGTGCGTGCGTGCGTGCGTGCGTGCGTGCGTGCGTGCGTGCGTGTGTGTGCGTGCGTGTGTGTGTGTGTGTGCGTGTCTTATACCACACTAGGCTTTTCAAGGACAGACCAGATGCATAAATATGGTGTCCTTTTCTCACACAGGTACCACTGAACAACAAACACCAGGCCAAGAAGACTGATTATTGTTGATCCTGGAGGCTGCCATCTTTATGTACATGTTTCATTATCCGCGAGGATTTGCACGACATGCTACTCGGATGTCAACCACACAGGGGTTAGTGTTAGGCATCCACCCATACCACAGTGTACTCCAAGTAGATTACAGCGTTGCTTTCAGGGCTGGTGCAGTCAGGAGCATGACTCCATTGGCTTTGCATTTGTTTGTGGATAACTAGCTGGAGCTGTTCGGGTATCCAGTATGGATTTCCACAGCATGGATCATGCTCAGATAGGACTCTATGGATTTTTTATTGTAGTTTTTCCCTTCAATGTACAAATAAATCTCATATATATACATTGATTTTTATATTTTAGAGAACACAACCCCCCCCCCCCCTTTTTTTTTTCTCCCACCCTCCCCATCTCATATACCATATACTCATATACACCAATCTACCCCCAGAAAGAAAACAAGCACAGATTTGCGATAGCTGCAACCTTCTTGCGATAGGCCACTTCCATTGCTATGCCCCCTATTACCCAATTGTTATGAACACACACAGACACACGCATGCATGCACACACACACACACACACACACACACACACACACACACACACACACACACACACACACACACACACACACACACACACACACACACACACACACACACACACACACACACACACACACACACACACACACACACACACACACACACACACACACACACACACACACACACTTGACCTCCGTGCCAAATTGCAGCCTCCTAGGGCGAAACCTGTGTCCACTGGAGCCGTGTTTTGCAAAGTACAGAGAGAGAGTGAGACAGTTTCCAAAGTGCAGAGAGAGAGAGAAACAATTTCCAAAGTACAGAGAGAGAGTGAGACAGTTTCCAAAGTGCAGAGAGAGAGTGAGACAGTTTCCAAAGTACAGAGAGAGAGAGAGAGAGAGAGAGAGAGAGAGAGAGAGAGAGAGAGAGACATACAATTTCCAAAGTACAGAGAGAGAGAGAATTTCAAAGTACAGAGAGAGAGAGACAATTTCAAAGTACAGAGAGAGAGTGAGACAATTTCAAAGTACAGTGAGAGAATTTACTGTGATCATAGGTGTCATTGTCACCAGTCGTGTGATTTAGAGGACAATATGAACTCCACCTGTCGTTTGATTTAGAGGACAATATGAACTCCACCTGTCGTGTGATTTAGAGGACAATATGAACTCCACCTGTCGTGTGATTTAGAGGACAATATGAACTCCACCTGTCGTGTGATTTAGAGGACAATATGAACTCCACCTGTCGTGTGATTTAGAGGACAATATGAACTCCACCTGTCGTGTGATTTAGAGGACAATATGAACTCCACCATTCGTTTGATTTGTGGTGGGTGGGAATCTGGCGTTGTGGACAGCGACACCTACAGGTCAGGTCTCGGCGCTTGCTCAGCGGGGGCAGGACTTGGTGGAGATAGCGTGCCCTCCCATGCGTTACACTTCACCAATGAGAGTCCTCGCTGCCAAGTGAAAAAACGTATCGGAGGAAGCGTGCGATGGGCTTCGGGACGCCCTTGTACCGACTCGTAGGAGAACATGTGTACAACGACCAGGTAGGGGAGGGGGGGAATTGGCACAATTACTAAAATTGGGACGGGGAGAAAACAGAGAAAATTTGGAGAAAGAGAAGGTTAAAAAAAAGAAAAGAAAAGAAAACATGAAATAAACACAAAAAAGTGCAACAGAAGTGCAACTAGGGCTAAAAATCCAATAAAATAAAATAATAATAAATAATATATGCTTCTCTTAGCAGACTTCTTAGCTTAACATAACATACCTAAATTTGGGGGAACTAATGGGATAACTGGGATTGCAACAAAAGTGCAACTAGGGCTAAAAACCCAATGAAATAAAATTCTAATAATAATAAATAATATATGCTTCTTAGCAGACGTCTTAGCTTAACATCCCAGGGAACTAATAGGATAACTGGGGATGTTGTTTGCTCCTGACAAGAGTCTCAAAGTCTGGGGTGATGGTAGACAAAGCAACTCTGAGGTTGTGCTAAATGTCCAATCTGTTCCTCTGCTTTGTCTTCAGCTGGACCAGAGCTGAGAAGCCACTTTCACAAAGATAGGTAGTGCTAAAAAAAAAACAGTTGACCCACCAGTTGAGAAACACTGATTTAGAGGACAACATGAACCCCTCCAGTCGTGTGATTTAGAGCACAACTGGGAACAGAGGATAACTCATACGAGAGAAAAAAAGGATTATAGCGAATGATAGTTTCTGCCTTCAGATATCATTACCTCATCATTACACCATTACCTTTAATAATCCTGTGAGTGGATTTGGACCCTATCTTGTAAACCAAATGTAATCTTTTCCATATGGGAACATGCCATCACTCTCTGTGTTGTTTCAGAGCCTGGATCTTCCAGTGCTGCCAAACTGCTCACCCTGACCTGTAGCTCCATTATGCTGGTGTAAATCCCTGGTTTGGCACTTACTGTACAAAGCACTGGCTTTACGCCAAACAGGAACATCAGGGAGATGACTCGAACACAGTAGACAGTGACAATTTCACAAAGAGTCACGTGCACAGTCTGTCGTTCCTTTGTTATTCCAATGACTTGTCTTTTGACCCAAGAGGCCCAGAGAGAGTTGTTGATAAAGCTAGGGTGCAGAGTCATTAGAAATGTTATTTTCTATACCTTATATTGTTATTTGTATAAGATATATATTTACTCTGTTTATTGACCTGATAGTATTTTATTATTCGCCCTTTTTCCAATGCAAGTTATTTTCCATCCAGGTCTGACTGGCCATTGCAGGTGAGGGAGTTACTTGGTGCTGCACACGGCTGTTTCTGCTCCTCAGTGGAAAGCTTAGGGAAGTTGAAAAGCAGCCCAATCTGTATTTTTATACCAAATTCAAGTTCACGGTCAACTTTGATAAACTGCTTGTAAAACCTAAACAATGTATTGTACAACGAAGTGATATATTTATTTTCAGAACAACCTGGGCTATCAGCATATATATATGACTCAGTTATGTCACATGAATGTAGTATGTATTTATATCACTACATATACAAATAAACTAAAAACGGTAATAGAATATCACACTTTTATTAAAGAAACATAGAGAATAATAATAAATAAACAACACACCTCAACCCTGTATTGTACAATGAACAACAGCGGTGTTTATCGCCCCCTGAAAAGTTAATGGAGGATCCCAACACGTTCGCACACTGATAAAAAAGTTGAACGTGCTGCTCGCGGACTTTGTTTACGTTGTGGACTCCGGGAGAAGAATAGCTGCCGCAATGCTGTAGCAGCTAATGGGGATCCTAATGAATGAACTGACCGAAACTACATTACAAAAAGGACCTGGGTTTGTTTATATCGTTATTTTTCTTTTATTACCTTAATGTAATTCAGCTTGTCCTGATTATTGATGCCCCTTAAAAGGATACCGAGGGCGCACTGGCCCGTATCCAGTCAGGTTATAGAGAACATAAACAGTGGCCATAATCAGCAAACAGATAGTTCTCAAGTTGCATGAAGTGAGAGAGGAGGGGGGGGGGGGGGGAGCAGAGGAATGATAACCAAAGGACGTAGATGTGTGTGTGTGTGTGTGTGGTGGGGAGAGAGAGAGAGAGAGAGAGAGAGAGAGAGGTGGGGAGAGGTGGGGAGAGAGAGAGAGAGAGAGAGAGAGAGAGAGAGAGAGAGAGAGAGAGAGAGAGAGAGAGAGAGAGAGAGAGAGAGAGAGAGAGAGAGAGAGAGAGAGAGAGATAGAGAGAGAGAGAGAGAGAGAGAGAGAGAGAGAGAGAGAGAGAGATCTCAAATGTATTTGTAAGGCCCAACAACACACGTTAATGTCCCCATGGGCCGGACACGTCTTACAAGTGAAGAAGAAACATCACAATAAGTCAAGAAACACCGTAAGATCCCACACATTTTAAATCAATGCAAAATAAATAAATGCAACACTCCCAGACCCCACACGAAGGTAAGGAAAAACCTAGCAATAGGAGGGGGTTAGAGAGTTCCCATGTTTGTAGTGGGCGGAGATGGAGCAATAACTACATGTAGTGAGCATATGCATACATGGTGACAGTAGAATCATAGTATATAAGAAAATTGTGAAATAGAGTAATAGATAGAACTACTGCAAGCGTATGGATACAGGATGAGATACAAGAGATATGTACACATCATATGAGCACAGAGGCCACAATTTCTCGCTATGCCCCCCTGATGATGACCACATGCACAGTCAGACAAGGGCTCAAGCCCCCCCCCCCCCCCCCCCCACTTGGATCACACGTCAGACACATACTATAAACTGTGTTCTCCCAGGAGACACTGACCTTCTCAGACACATGACATACAGTATAGTCACCTCCCAGACAGCTGCACCTCTGAGCTGCTGAAGCTAAAAGGTTATTGTAAAAGTAACATGAGGAGGCTGGACCCCCCCCCCCCCCCCCCCATCAGTCTAAACCAATGGGGTGCAGTTACACAGGGAGAGACGATAGGGGGCGGTATTTTCCCAATTGAGCTCAGGGAGAGTCTGCAACACTAGCGTGAGGCTCGATTGATGAAATATGAATTCAAATCGCTAATAAAAAAAAATTCTTGGTGGCACTCAACTGGCGGCATGAACTAACGACAAATCGCGTCCCTGGCACTCAAAGTGTTAATAATGACCGAGAATAAATAAAGATTGAATGAATGAATTAACCAATCATTCTTCATGTCTGAGCATAATAGATAGATAACTAAAACGGTTTGTGTCTGAGCTTTGAGGGAAACAGAAATAGTTAGATGAAAACCTCTTTATTAGCGATGATTGATGTTAAAAGGGGTTTTATTCTATGGTGATTATTCTCCGCAAATTGGACAGAGTCATCTTCAATTCCTAGACCAAAAGGGTATCTCTGACCGTGACGGATGAGAGGGGAAGGGACCTCTCTCTTTCCTCCTCTTAAAAAACGGCTTCCTGCTTCGTAGAGTCTTGTGTGACTGCACTTGAGTGAGGCGATGATTGACTCAGATTCATTGCAATGGAATGCTTCCTGCTCTTCCGTCAAAACCCACCCATGGTCTAGCTGTTGTTCACGGGGAAAATTACTATGGTTTTGCCCCCTTGCTTCATAATGTGATTCAGACGACTCCAGGTCGAGCGGGCAAGAAAGTCCTTGTCGCCCGAGATTACAGTCCGTTTTGGGGCATAGGTTATGTTAGGCAATACTCATGGTGTGTGTCAGTCAAACAAACAAACAGAGGAGGGAGACACTGCCAGAACGCGCCAACACTTCAGGCAACCAACTTGCGTTCAGCGTTTCTCTGATTGGCCACGATGCCCATGTGACCGCGGCAGAGCGAGAGAGCGGCAGTGCGGAAATAGGCTGCTGACAGGCATTCTATTGCCATGCTCTGCGACAAACTCTAACCTTAACCAACTCCGAAAGAATGCCTAAACTTAACCCTAACCTTAACCAACTCCAAAAGAATGCCTAAACTTAACGGGCGAAAGAAAGACCTTTATATAGAGAGGTGATAAATGAATTAAACGTAAAAAGAAAAGAAAAAAATTGAAGTGATTCAAACTTGTCACCAACTGGACCGCAGGCTCCACAGCAAGCTGGCGAACGAGTTGAGCTAACCGTCGATGTTAAAACAGGGGGGATTGCGTGCGGCAACCTGCGCGCCGCTGCCGCCTGCCGCTGCGCTCTGGCGCTGCCGTGTCGCCGGGGGGGCGTGCTAGGCACAAGATGGTTGCCTTAAGTAATGAAGCTGCCAGAACAGCAGTTACCACTCATAATAAATAACCATGTAAATACGTTATGGAATAATTATATAATAATAATAATAAATAAATAATCATAAATTATTTAAAGGAAGGGCGGCTGGGTGGTGCAGCGGACATTGCCCTCGTCACCAACGCGAGAGACACCGGGTTTGAATCTGGCTGTCGGTGTTGCGTCCGGCTTGGGCCGGCCGTCATACTAACTTGGCAGAGTTAGCGGGTGGAAGTCGTGGGTGGTAATCTGGACGTTGTAAACAGCGACTCCTACAGGTCGCTTGGGGCGCCTGCACAGCAGAGACAGGAAAATGGCGGGGGTAGTGTGAGCCTCCCACACGTTACACCTCGCCAATGAGAGTCCGCGCTGGCAGGCGAAAATATGTGACAGGCTGCCTCCACATGTATCGGAGGGGACATGTGATGCAAGGCTTCTATCCTCCCTACAACCGGCCAGTGGGTGGCACATGCGAGCAACGTTCAAGACAGGGGAGGGGAGAATTGGCATTGCTAAATTGGGATGGGATAAAAATAGAAAAAAAGGAGAAAAAGTGGATCCAAATTTGTTTTACTTAAAAGAAGGCCTTTAAATAATTCCTTTAAAAGGAATTATTTAAAGCAAGGCCAGTAACATGGTAGGGGTGAAGCTGGACTCTCTAGAGGAGAGGAGAGAGGAGGAGCCTTGCTAAGCTCCATGTCATCAGGGACAACCCCTCCCACCCACTATACACAGACTTGGCTGACAGGAGGAGCACGTTCAGTGCTAGACTATGACTCCCAAGTTGTAGCAGTGAATAATAATAATAATAATAATAATAATAATAATAATAATAATAATAATAATAATAATAATAATAATAATAATAATAATAATAATAATAATAATAATAATAATAATAATAATAATAATAATAATAATGGATTGGATTTATATAGCGCTCTTCATGACACCCCAGTGACAGGGACGCGGCAAGTAGGGGTGCGGCGGGGGCTGCAGAACCCCCTGCTGGCGGGGAGTGTAACTGCAACTGCAAGGTTGTTTTGGCTTTTATTCCATTGTAACCGAGGCTACTCAATGTCACAGAGCGGAGCGGCACTGCAGATTTACCCTACTCTTGGAATTCATTGCCAGATCCTCATAGGGGCGCTGTCTCGATAATGCAGTGTTATTAACAGCGTGTAGCCGACGCATGAACCGGTTGGGATTCGAATAGACGCGGCCTGGAAGCGTCAACGCTTAACTGGAAATCCGTTGGTAAAAAAATAGACGCAGCCTGGAATAGTTTTGGGACGTTGAATTCGCAGTAAAGGAATATATCTGCGGTTTCCCTGGCGTGAACAAGCCAGCAGAACTATCCGAGCCCCCGGGAGGGTGGTCGAAGACCTTTTGCATGTCGGCGATCATGTATGCAGGGAACGAATTGCAGAGGGAGGGCGCAACAGGTGGGGTAAGCTGGGCTGTGATGTATGCATAAAAACGGTTACATGTTTGTCTCGCACGCTCCGCAGAGCTGAGCGTGAGAGCGCGGAGTTGGGCAGCGGTCTCCTCTAGTGAACGAGAGTGTTGGTTTACCAGAGTGGTAAACCTATGACGTTATTATTATATCACTTATCTCAGCACCCCCTCATAACACGTTTCAGACCCTGTTGAACTATCGCTCTAGCCTCTGACTCAATAGTATCCATCTGCAGAACGTCAGCCCCAGCACTCTCAGGCCCCACCCACGCTGAATGTGATTTGACCAAAGCAGAGTATACACACAGCTGTTTGCAGATAGCGAGCATTTTGACGTGTTGCGTGGTGGCGATGTCTCGCAGACAATACAACTACAAGTATAATTATATAATATATATATTTTATAAAAAAAAAGAAAAAAAATGTATATATAAAAAAGAAAAATGTAATCAAAAACGATCGATATCTCAACACCCCCACTTCCTGCGGACTTCCCGCGTCCCTGCACAGTGACCCCAGAGCGCTTACAGAGTCCATTATTCGTTCATACACAGTCATACCGGTGGTGGTAAGCTACAATTGCAGCCAGAGCTGCCCTGAGGCAGACTCACGGAAGCGTGGCGAATCCACCAACATCCATTCACATGCATACACATTCATACGAGACAAGTAGGTTAAGTGTCTTGCCCAAGGACACAACGGCAATGGGATGGGCATGGGCTTGAGCGGGATTCGAACCACCAACCCTTCGATCATTGGACGACCCGCTCTACCCCTGAGCCAAAGCCGCCCCAAACTCACAGGAAGTCCTTCATTCTGACAGCCATCAGACTTTACAATGCATCACTGTGCCTCACTGCATCACTGAGCACAGGGTGACAGTTACCATCTTCCTGGACTTTTACTTTTTTGATTTTTGATTTGATTTGATTTTTTGATTTGAAGTCTTTATTTCGAACATGCAATGAATACAACAAACAATAACAAAAAAGAAAAACAACTCAATCTGCATGTTCGAAAAGGAGTAGGAAGAAGTATACACTTATTTAATCCTACCCCTTTTCCACTACTCAAATGAGTGTACTATTTTAAACATAAAAAAGAAAAGAAAAGAAAAGAAAAGAAAAAAAAAATATATATATATATGCAAAACAAAAACAAAAACTATATATGTATAAAATAAAATAAAATAGAAAACAAAATAAAATGTAAACACCCGTGAATATCAAGTCCCTTCTTCATCCCTGTACCTTGTGAACATAATTTCCTTATACATCAGTTTGAATTGTCTCATGTTTGGACATTGCTTTAGCACCACATTTAGACTGTTCCACAGTTTCACTCCACATATTGAGATGCAGTGTTTTCTCATGGTAGTGCGTACGTTTAGCACCTTTAAATTGTGTTCTCCCCTCAGATTATAACCCCCCTCCCTATCAAAGAACAATTCTTGAATGTTTCTTGGAAATGCATGACTTTTTGCTTTATACATTAATTGTGCCGTTTTAAATTCCACAAGATCATTTAACTTCAATGTCTTTGACTCCAGAAACAATATGTTAGTGTGATCACGATAACCTGCAATGTGAACTATCCTTATGGCCCTTTTTTGGAGTATAAAAAGTGGTTGTAGTGTAGACTTATAATTGTTTCCCCAGACTTCAGCACAGTAATTTAAATATGGTAAAACTAGTGAACAGTAGAGAATGTAGAGTGATTTTCTATCCAGGATGTGCTTTACTTTACTCATGACTGAAATGCTTCGTGAGAGTTTAGATTGGACATGTTTTATGTGAGGTTTCCAACAGATTTTATGGTCTATTATTACACCTAGGAATTTATTTTCATAAACTCTTTCAATAATCACATCATTTATTTTAACTTGTACCTGAGTATCCAATCTACAGTTTCCAAACAACATAATTTTAGTTTTGCTCAAGTTCAATGATAATTTGTTTCTATCAAACCATTCCTTCAATTTCTTCATTTCAGATGTGATGACCTCTAAAAGCTGCTGGACATTCTCACCAGAAAAAAAAAGATTAGTGTCATCCGCAAATAAAATACATTTAAATATATTGGATACTTTACATATCTCGTTAATGTACAAGATGAACAGTTTTGGACCCAACACTGACCCCTGGGGGACACCACAAGCAATGTCCAAACATTCAGATTTATAATCTCTCATTGTCACAAATTGTTGTCTTTTATTTAGATAGCTTCTTACCCAGTCCAATACTACCCCCCTGATCCCATATCTCTCCAATTTCCTGATTAATATATCATGATTAATAGTATCAAATGCTTTTTTTAGGTCAATGAATACTCCAGCTACATGTTTTTTTTGATCTATGGAATTTGTGATTTTTTCAATGAGTTCTATTAACGCTAGTGATGTTGACCGGTGTGTTCTGAATCCATACTGGCTATCGGTGAGTAAATTATGTTTATCAATGAATTTATCTAATCTGTTGTTGAAGAGTTTTTCTAATATTTTTGAAAACTGAGGAAGTAGTTTTAAAACAACATTGTTCATTATTACACTTACTGTAGATTTCTGTATATTTTTACTGTATATTTTATATTAGAATGTATATACATAACATAGGAAATGTAAATCCCGGACCGTATTTTATTCTTAGGCTTATTTTATTCTTTATTCTTAGGCTTATTTTTTATTCTTATTCGTGACTTTGCTTTGTCTACCTAAATCTTTACTGTTTACTGTGAGCCATTTGTAGAGCCATTTGTTGTGATTTATATAGTGCTATCAAAGTCGCTTTACACTAAGGGGCATGCGGTAGTGAGACAAACAACAGACAAATATAACACAAACACACTCGGATGGATGGATGGATGGGGGGGGGGGAGCTAAGAAGAAGGCAGCGGGTCTTGAGGCAAGACTGGAAAACAGCAGGGACTCTGAGAGTCTCTAATGTCGTGGGGGAGAGAGCTCCAGAGCCTGGGAGCTGATCTGTCCTCAACGCTGCAGAGGTTGGAGACTTGTGGGTGGAGAGAGAGAGAGAGAGAGAGAGAGAGAGAGAGAGAGAGAGAGAGAGAGAGAGAGAGAGAGAGAGAGAGAGAGAGAGAGAGAGCGCGCGCGCGCCGGGTCTTTGCAATATTGCGAAGGTGGTAGAAAGAGGTTTTGGGGCTCAGGGTAGGATCAAAGAAAGAGTACCTCAAAATTGTACTTGAGTAAAATACTTTTACTTTTAAACTCCCAGGTTAGGTGTTCGATTCCCACTGGGGCCCCCCATGCACAAAGAAAGTATGTTATTCCTGGTCGGTTACTGTAAGGTGCTTTGGACAAAGATTTCTGATATGTAAACTATGTCTAGGTGGGTTTACGCTCCCTTGACATAGTGCACGCAGTCTCCTGCAGAGACTTGTTGAGAAATATTCAAGTCTATGTGTTTACATGATACTGTAGCAGCGTTTCCACCAATGGATTCAAATTAAACGTCTCTTATTTTTTTCTCTCTCTCTCAACATGACTCATTCTTCTAATTATGTTGCCTCTTTATTCACTGCATGTTTGCTGGTGAATTGCGTTAGCTACATATTTAGGCCACTAGCACTGAGACAAGGAGCTTCAAAAGACAAGCGGAACAATGGTAATTGTGTCAGTGCAAGTGTCTGCTTAGTTCAAAGCCTATTAGTAAGCATTTCTTTGTTTGCTTGAGAAATTAAGAGGACAGTGTTTTGAAGCCAGCAATTAATGTGCCCTAATATTCCTATTAGGAATTTTTCCTCTACAATGTCAGTTGAGCCCAGAAACACTCTCATGGTCAAGGGCTCAAGGGCACAATGGCTCAGGAGGTGGAGCGGTCGTCTGGTCATCAGATGTGTACCGTTTTCATCTGGATGTAGCCTACTGTAAAACGTGGCGTGTAAACTCGGCATGTTTAAGGATTCTTGACATGAACAGTATTTGACAACTGATTTCCATATCAGCTATACATGTGTTAGTTGTCTGATGAAGTAACTCGATTATGTCACATTTGGTGTTAAAGGGAAGATCCACCTTAAAACAAAATGTACATTGTGCTATTCCAATTATCTTGGACAGTTAAGTCAATATCTAAAAAACAGACAACCCTAAGCTGGAAATCAGAGCACCAATACTCAAATCTGTGATGTCATCTAAGACATTAATTGACAATGAATTAGTGGCCGGCTTTATGGGCTGATAGAAATTTAGTTTGAGCTATTAAATTTTATTTAAATGTAGCACTTGTGTGAGATAATTTACCATATCCTAGTAAAGTCACCATGGGTACTGCCATAGTGTCCTAGTACAATCACCATGGGTACTGCCAAAGTGTCCTAGTACAATCACCATGGGTACTGCCATAGTGTCCTAGTACAATCACCATGGGTACTGCCATAGTGTCCTAGTACAATCACCATGGGTACTGTCATAGCGTCCTAGTAAAAGCACCATGGGTACTCAACAGTGGGGGAAAAAATGCCCCCTCATCAGCTCCAAGTCCACCCTCAGGCAGCAGAATCAACAACCTCACACTCAACATGGGTGATAAATACAGCACAAAAGATCATTGACTGCCCTCTCCCCTCCCTGAAGGACATTCACAAACTCCCGCTGCTTCAAAAGAGCAAAACACATGGTAAAGGACAGCTCACACCCTGGCTTCCACCTGTTTACCTGTTGCCATCTGGCAGGTGTTACAGGTGCATCAGAGCCAGAACAAACAGGACAGTTTTCCCCCCCAGAGCCCTAACCACCTTGAGCTCTAACATGCACTGATCCACAATATCACCCCCTTCTCTTCCCCCCATTACCGTGCAATAAATATTGAAGTGCAATATATATTTACTATATTCCTCTATTCACACAAAGTGCAATAGATCCATCCAACAACATCTCGCTTCAAATTCCTTGGGGTCATCTTGGACTCAAACCTGACCTTTAAGAAACACATAAAGAAAGTGAGGAACACCATCAACTTCAACATTTCCAACTTCAAACTAATACGGCCCTCCCTAACACTTGAAGCCGCAAAGACATACCTACACTGTATGGTCTTCTCTCACATTGAATATTGCCTTCTAAACTGGTCATTTACTGGGGCCACAGCCATGAAACCCATAGAACAACTTTACAACAGAGCATTGAAGGTATATGACAGGAAACAGTACTCATACCACCACTGTAAAATCATGGATAAGCATCAAATTTTAAATTTTGAAAACCTCAGACGTTATAAAAGTTCCTGCTTTGTATATAAATGCCTGCACAGATTAGCCCCTCCCCCTCTCAAGGAGTTTATCCACGAGAAAAGGAACACTGGATTAGCCACTAGGTCAAACACCAGAGGGGATTGTGAGGTCCATTTTAGAAAGACCGCCTTCAGCATGTTCTATCGATAAAGGGAAGTGGAACATGGAACAGCCTTCCGGTCCCCTTAAGGGAATGTACCACCCTGTCCACCTTTAGGGGCCAACTCAGGAAATGGCTGTTAGACAGCCAAATATGCACTTATTAGGGATGTTAGTGATGTTGTACTGACTGAATGTCATGTTAGTGTGGTCATGTCAGTGATGTCAGTTTTTATGAATGAACGTTGTATGGTCCGTTTTGTGTTTGTTTTATGTTAGGACTACGGGTGGAAATTAGCCCTGTGCTATTCCCGGCATATTTACGTCCTTATCATGCTGTGATGTTATGCATACACATGTAAATGATGTTCATTAATTTGCATTGTCCTTAACACTTTGAGTGCCATGCCGGGTTTTCCTTTTTACCCCCTGAATGCCACCATCGGCGCCAATGTTAACGTTAATATCGCCTAATCTATGTTTTAAATTATGTTTTAATGTGTCTAATCTGCCCATCGCATTATCAAAGACTATTTTCCAGTCAGTGCTGTCAAGGCAGATTGTTTTTTTATCGCGTCATTTCCGTTTCAGAGCATTTAGAAAAGCACCCGTTTTGAGATAAAAAACAGCCCATTCTGGACCATTCTATGAAAATCGTCTTTTACTGGAATATTCCACAACGTTGATATTCGTCTGCCTTTTTATGAATCGTATTCAAATAAACGCTAGATGATCAATATTATACGTGCACGCAAGCACATTCGGGCCGCGCACGGATAATCGCCGTGTTCATTTCCTCTCTGACTTTTACAGTGAAACCGAAAGAGCCCATTTCACAAAACAGCTTATAACTTCATCAAAATTAGTCTGATTATCCTAACACTGATAACATAGAGTCCTTACCTGACATCAGATGGTATCCAACTGGTATATTCCAATTCCTGATCACCATTCGGAAAAAATCGATAAGTGTATGGATCCAACGCGATACAGTAGAACTCCATGATCAGCGGGGCTCAGAGGCTCCAGAATGAACTGTGGTAACCCCGGCTGGATCAGTGGACTGGAAAATGTGGAGTACCGGATTTTTTTTCCCATCCATTTTCATTGAGTCCATTCCAAAATCCCTTATGTCATCTGAAAGAAGATAGGGGGCGCTTTTTTCCACATATGATCTCCGGCGCCGCTCGTGTATACTCGGGTAGGCTCGCGTGATGCAATATGATTTCAGATCGCTAAAAAAAATAAAATAAAAAAATTCCGAGAAATCTCGTGAGTGGCTTTCAACCACATAAAAATAAACCCGAGATATCTCGTGTGTGGCAGTTAAAGTGTTAATAAACAAATCTTAAATCTTAAATCTTAACACTGATCTACACCTTCGGCTCCTCCCGTCTTGACTACTGCAACTCCCTCCTCTACAGCATCAGTAGACGCCAACTGGTCCAGAATGCATCCTAACCAGGGCTCGACATTAACACCCGCCACCGCCACCCGCCAAATGCGGGTAGAATTCTTCCTACCAGCAGCCACTTTGGCGGGTAGACCGTGCAGCGTCACCGTTTTAGAGTCGTAGTGGAGAGTCTCTCTCTCTCTCTCTCTCTCTCTCTCTCTCTCTCTCTCTCTCTCTCTCTCTCTCTCTCTCTCTCTCTCTCTCTCTCTCGGAACGCAGTGCACGCTTACTTGCGTCACACGTAATGAGACTCTCTCTCTCTCTCTCTCTCTCTCTCTCTCTCTCTCTCTCTCTCTCTCTCTCTCTCTCTCAAGTAGCCAAACTTTACACTATAAAAACAAACTGGATATTTGGATAGAGTATGTGTGTGTGTGTGTGTGTGTGTGTGTGTGTGTGTGTGTGTGTGTGTGTGTGTGTGTGTGTGTGTGTGTGTGTGTGTGTGTGTGTGTGTGCGTGCGCGCGCGTGCGTGTGTGTGTGTGTGTGTGTGTGTGTGTGTGTGTGTGTGTGTGAGATTTTTGGCTGGTGAAAATGCTGAGTGGCTAGTGACTTTGGAAAACCACTAGCCACAGTGGCTGGTGAGCCAAAAAGTTTATGTCAAGCCCTGCTCCTAACCCCCACCAAATACTGGCATCACGTCACCCCGGTCCTTAAAGGCCTCCATTGGCATCCCCTCACAGATCAATTACAAAAAGCCATTCACAGACTGCCCCCCCCCCCCCCCCCCCCCCCCCCCCCAATGTTTCACAGACCTCCTCTCCCTGATTGGTTGTTTCTATAAATACACCTTGTATCACACCTTGTATCATCCATTAAAATGTGCTTAACAACTCCACAAAGAATGAGAAGAGACCACAGTGAAGTAGATGTTTCATTTGAGGTTGATAATCAAATCAAATCAAATTAATTTGTAAGGCCCGGCGACAACACAAGTTAATGTCCCCATGGGCCGGACACGTCTTCTTCTTTAAACAAGTCAAGAAGAAACATCACAATAAATCAATAACAAAACAAAAACACCATGACGTCCAAAAAATTTTAAATAAATGAATGGAGAATGAAAAGAATGGAGATTTAACGGTCCTTAAAAAGCCCTACGTTGTGTTTGCTTAGTTCAGTGCTTTTGATTTGTTTGTTTGTTCTATTTTCATGTCTCCGTGCCCCCCCCCCCCCGACTCCCTCCGTGGCGTGGTGCCAAATGAAGTGTAGCCTACGCACACTCCCAGAATGCCACAGTTGTCTTTGCCGCTATTTGCAGAAGGGATGGAGGGAAGCATCAATCACAACAGGTTTCATCCTAGAGGGAAATGGTTGATTCCAGTTTGTCCTTGGTTCACATGATACAGTTGACAGTTTGGAGTTTGGAGTATCTCCTTCAGGATCCTCAGGCCTCTGAGGTTGTGATGATAATGGCAACCCACACTTCACAGTGGGGTGTTGAAGCACATTGCCATTCGGATCGATAACAGATCACTGTCAAGTTCTGCCTTTTGAAAATGGTAGTGTCTGGATCCATCAGCTGGGAAGGACGTTTCTACATGTATTTCAAATTCATATGTGGTGGGATTGGTTTAGGTTCCATCCTAGAGGCAAATCTTTCCTGTGACAAAATGGCATCCAATGTAATCAAAAAAGTCAACCAACGAACTAGATTCTTGTACCGGATCTCCTCTCTGGTAAACAAGAATACGCTGAAGACTCTGGCAGGAGCACTCATTCAATGGTACTACAACTATGCTTGCACCTCATGGTGCCAAAGCACCTCAAAGGCGCTAAAAACAAGATTACAAACATCACAAAACAAACTGGTCAGACTACTACTTGACCTTACTCCTAGAACCCACCTCACCCCTGCCCACTTTGACTACCTAGGATGGCTTAGAGTAGACAACAGAGTACAGCAACTTGCAATGGGCCTGGTCTACAAGATACACTACACAACTAAGGTACCCATGTACATGTCGAAATACTTCCCAAAGGTCAGTGAATACCACGACCACAACACCAGAGGGAGCTCCACAAATCATGTTAAACCCAGATTCGGCTCAAACAAGGGACTAAACACGTTTCGCAATTATGCCGTATACGGTGCAACGCGGCCGACCCAGGTTCGACTCCCGGACCCGGTGATCTTTGCCGAATGTCTTCCCCGGTCTATCTCCCATTCCTCCTCTCTCTCTCTCTACCGGACTGCCCGGTAGAAAAAAATCGATAAAAACCTACAAAAACATAACTTGTCCGAAAGGACAAGTAACATTTAAAAGATAAAGGATAGGTTTGTAAACAACTTTTTTAGGTGAAAATTGTAATGAGTTACAGCTTTGCAGCTACAGTATAGGTCAAAAAGTGACAATTACCATGGAAACGTCCTTCTTGACTATGGGATCTAGACAGAAAATTATTTCTGTTTTTATCTGTATATCTGAGTGGTAAGAATTGTTCTGATACACTGCAAAATAATAAAATATTTTTAGCATTTTAAGTTTATGGGTTTTAGAATCTTGTGTTTTTAAAACAAGTGAAAAATGTGGTGACCTAATTTATCAATTGAGATGCAATGATAGTGACTGGATTTGATACAGTACATTTGTTGTTGATCACTGTTGTTTTGTCTTTGCGCAGTCAAAATTAAAACTATAGTAAAGTGGTACTGTACCATATTTAGTTCCTGCAATATGACAGTTAGCCTGAAACTAGGCTAGCTGCTCCGTATCCCACTGCCCTTTCTCTTTGCAGGAGGACTAAATAAATGAGATAAGAGACGTTTTTTACGTACTGTAGGCTACATACATCTTTTAAATCAGCCCTCAAAACTCACCTTTTCAATCTTGCTTTTGACCTCTAATTCTGTCGGTGTTATTTTATTTTATTTTTGTCATGTATTATTTTTGTTCTGTTTTTTTGTTTTGCCATAGTTTGTCTCTCCTGCCCATGTAAAGCGTCTTTGAGCACCTGGAAAAGCGCTATATAAAATAGATGTATTATTATTATTATTATTATTATTACATTGAGTCCGACTCTCTAAAAACGCCAATGTTCACCGAAGCGCTCAATGTCCTCGTTAATTGACATGTTGTCAATATGTCTTGATAACTCATCCTCCGCAAGCTATAAAGTCAAGCTTAATTAAAGAGTCTGTATCCATAGCTATCTACAACCAATGACAGGTGCCTTAGGTGGTCGGCTGGAATGAATGACTTGGCCTTCTGCACTGCCAGAAAATATGATTTAATTTGAGCGAATTAATTCATCAAAACGTGGGAAGGAATTGTATATTGTGCACAAGCCTTTTGAGCCCTCAATGTAGTAAAACGTGGCCTCGTTAATATATATCCTTTTCTTCTCCCCAGTAGCCACTCCGGGGCTCTGTATAAAGTATCAGTATATTGATATGCAGCACATTAGGGCTGTCCCCGACTAAGGATTTGTATAGTCGACTTTGATTGGCCAAGATTTGCCGATAGTCGACTGGTGAAGGTGTAGATCAGTGTTGGATGGATATATTGCACTTTGTGTGAATAGAGGAATATAGTAAATATATATTGCACGTCAATATTTATTGCACAGTAGTGGGGGAAAGAGTAGAAGGGGGTGATATTGTGGATCAGTGCATGTTAGAGCTCAAGGTGGTTATGGCTCTGGGGGAAAAAACTGTCCTGTTTGTTCTGGCTCTGATGCACCTGTAACACCTGCCAGATGGCAACAGGTGAACAGGTGGAAGCCAGGGTGTGAGCTGTCCTTTACCATGTGTTTTGCTCTGTTGAGGCAGCGGGAGTTTAGGAATGTCCTTCAGGGAGGGGAGAGGGCAGTCTATGATCTTTTGTGCTGTATTTATCACTCAGTTTTTATATATATATATATATATATTTTTTTTTTATCATTCCATTTGGGCTGTGGGGGTGCTTAATGTCTGAAGGAGTTGACTGAAGGCTTCTTGTCCGCGCTTTTGGTGTTCGCTAAAAAGCGATTGACGGGCGGAAATTCGGAATGCAGATGTTTACAAAAAATGTATTATGCTTTGCTGCGGGATCAGGATGTGATTGGCTACATTATTTTACCTGAGCCTACCCATAATCACCAGATTGTCACCAGGGGGCTGCAGCGACAAGGCACACACAATATAGTAGCCTATATAATGCTACACACATATATTACATATCATTTTCTAAATTAGCAGCATAACATTTGGGTAGGCTTAGCCTACCCTAGCCTTCATTGCCCACCGCCTATTGGTCCACTGATGGATACATCTTGATATTTGTCTAGTGTGTTTATTAGGGTTACACAGGTGAAATCCTCTTTCAGTGCCTCTGTGCCCGTTTTCTTAGGCAGTTAGCCTCTGGTATGCGCGCCATTAGTGTTAGCCACGCTTCTAGGCCTCTTTACTTTTGGAAAGAATGATACACTTTTTTTTTAAATTATACTTTACAGGTTGGCAGTCGACTACGGCTCCTTTCGATCGATTAGTCGACTATTCGACTAGTCGAGGTCAGCCCTACAGCACATACAAGGAATTCCCCCTAACACACATACACTCAAGGAGATATCTGCACGCACAAATACTGCAAGAACAGCATCAGATGTCAACTGTATAGCCAATGCTGAAGTATAAGTATTGAGTAACCGCAGTAATCCATTGTAGTTTAAGTCGTCGTATTAGACAGATATGAAACATTATTGTCGTTTCGCGTTATTGTCAAGGTAGTCCATGGCATGATTTAGCTAGACAGTAGTAACAGTTGAAAATGGGTCCAGACCTGGCTGGGTGATAAACAGTTTAACCCTTTCACTGCCGCACTACCAAGCGGTTAACCCTTTCACTGCGACAATACACAGAAGGTTAACCCTTTCACTGCCACACAACAGCCGGTTAACCCTTTCCACAGTTAACCACAGTATAAATTCAGTGACAGGGTCAGGTGGACTGAGTCTGATCGATGCTTCCTCTTCCTTCCTTCCTTCCTTCCTTCCTTCCTTCCTTCCTTCCTTCCTTCCTTCCTTCCTTCCTTCCTTCCTTCCTTCCTTCCTTCCTTCCTTCCTTCCTTCCTTCCTTCCTTCCTTCCTTCCTTCCTTCCTTCCTTCCTTCCTTCCTTCCTTCCTTCCTTCCTTCCTTCCTTCCCTTTTTTCTTTCTTTCTCTCTCTCTCTCTCCCCCCCCCCCCCCCCCCTCCTCTCCACACTTCCCTGAGCTCAACAGTGGCTGTCTCCTAATCAGATTAGGACAACGTATTTGAGGTCTGCCTAATCATTGTAATAAAGGGTCTCAGAGAGCATTGCTGTCCATTAGGAGATTATCATCGTTAGACCTCTAGCTTCATGTGGAGAGAGAGACTCCAGGGTTGGGCACTAACAGATTCAACAGATTATTACTAACCTCATTATAGTGATAAAAATGACAAAGATTTGTAATCTCCCATATGAAAATCCATTGTCTATTTCCAATTCGGTACATTTAAGAGACAAAGTAATCCTGAAGTAAATGTAAATCAGGTTGTGTTATTGTGCCGTTGTAATCCAATATATTACAATTGTAATACTAATGGCAGGTAATCGGTCATTTGTAACGGAATACATTTTAAAAGTAACCCTATATCAACCCTGCTCTTTTCTAGAGACGCACTCTTTCTCCAGAGTCAGACAAAGATACCAATTTCCTTTCTGTGCGTTCAGTTGAAAGCTATCCGGCTGCAAAATGAATGGAAGCGGATACGGATGAGCTAGTCTACTGTAGCTTTTGGCCAAAAACACTTCTTCCGGAGTCTTAAGCTAGGTTAGCTGATCCATATCCACTTCCATTCATTTGTGCCAAGATAGGCTAGCTTGCAGCCGGATAGCTTTCTACTGAACGCAGAGAGAACAAATTGGTATCTATCTTCTTGTCTGACTCTGGAGAAGACGGTAAGCACATGTCCCATAATGTTGTTGTGTTCCTTTAAAAGTAAGTGTACTTGTACCAGTGCTTGGGTAGGCTAATATATTTCAGTAGATCAGTACATTTCCTGTCTTTTTTCTGTTGTGAAGCACTTTGAACAGCAGTTTCTGTATGAAAGGTGCTATACAAATAAAGTTGTATTATTATTATTATTATTATTATTATTACTCGTTTCACTCAGGGTTTACAGTATAGGGAGGTGTAGTGGTTACATCATTGCTGTTTCCCACGCGGTCCCCCCCTCTTGAAATGGCAATGTATTTCCAATGGACCCATTTCTAAATCGTCTCGTTTAAAACAAATAAAGCACGAACATTGGCATGGTGTACAAGTTCAAGTTTCAAGTTTCTTTAATAGTTGTCATACAGAAGTACAGAATACTTTTATACAAAATGCTTCTTACTGTTTTGCTCCAGAGACTGTGTTAGACAAGATAGTATGAAATAAAATAGTATAGCATGTAAAATAGAAGTAAAAATAGAGGTCACAGTGTTCAGTATAGACATATGTACAATGTTCGATGCAGAATAGAAGTAACTGAGTTACCATACAATATACAATATACTATGCAATGTACTAATATACAATACTATATAGTGCAGAGCAGAAATGGGATGAGGTACAATTTAGGTACATGTGCAATTAATCATAAAATAATTACATACAGTATAATTCTATTTCAGTGAACATTTTTCACTCCATAGATTAATCTAGATACATTTTTTTAACGCTTTAAATAATACAAATTCATCTCCAAAGTTAAAGCATTAACTTTGACAGCCCTAATATGTATATGTATATGTATGTGTATATGTATATATACATATGTATATATACATATGTATATATGTCTGTCTGAGACCAAGGACCACAATGGAAATAAGTCGTTTTTCTGGAATCTTGTATCTTTAAAAATGTCTAATAAAATCAAATCAAATCATACACATACAGTGACAATGGCTCGGGAGGTAGAGCAGTCGTCTGGTAATCCGGAAGTTCCCGGTTCAATTCCCGCTCCTCCCAGGCAGCGTGTCGAAGTGTCCTTGAGCAAGATACTTAACCCCTAATTGCTCCTGATTAGGGGCGTTGGTGTAAATGTGTGGGTAAAATGTGAGGACCAGATTGTAAAGCGCTTTGGATAAAAGCGCTATATAAATACAGTAATTGACCATTTACCATGTATATATATATAAACATATTTTATTTGTGGCTGTACCAACTGTGTGTTTGCTTCCATGGGGGTGAAGGGAGCATGGACACACCAGCTGGAGCCTTCCATAGCCATACACTACAGGCTGGCTGGAGCCTTCCATAGCCATTCACTACAGGCTGGCCGGACCCTTCCATAGCCATTCACTACAGGCTGGCCAGACCCTGCCATAGCCATACACTACAGGCTGGCTGGAGCCTTCCATAGCCATACACTACAGGCTGGCTGGAGCCTTCCATAGCCATACACTACAGGCTGGCTGGAGACTTCCATAGCCATTCACTACATGCTGGCCAGACCCTTCCATAGCCATACACTACAGGCTGGCCAGACCCTTCCATAGCCATTCACTACAGGCTGGCCGGAGCCTTCCATAGCCATACACTACAGGCTGGCTGGAGCCTTCCATAGCCATTCACTACAGGCTGGCCAGACCCTTCCATAGCCATTCACTACAGGCTGGCTGGAGCCTTCCATAGCCATATACTACAGGCTGGCCAGACCCTTCCATAGTCATACACTACAGGCTGGCCAGACCCTTCCATAGCCATTCACTACAGGCTGGCTGGAGCCTTCCATAACCATTCACTACAGGCTGGCTGGAGCCTTCCATAGCCATACACTACAGGCTGGCTGGAGCCTTCCATAGCCATACACTACAGGCTGGCTGGAGCCTTCCATAGCCATACACTGCAGGCTGGCTGGAGCCTTCCATAGCCATACACTACAGGCTGGCTGGAGCCTTCCATAGCCATACACTACAGGCTGGCTGGAGCCTTCCATAGCCATACACTGCAGGCTGGCTGGAGCCTTCCATAGCCATACACTACAGGCTGGCTGGAGCCTTCCATAGCCATACACTACAGGCTGGCTGGAACCTTCCATAGCCATACACTGCAGGCTGGCTGGCACTGCTGTTCTCACCTCATGTCTCTACACAACTGAGGTTGAAAGAGCGTTTGCCAGTTCTTCACATTATATTGAGACTAATTGTAATAACAAAACAAAAGATTCCCACATCTAAGAGCCAATGCACACAGGCCAGAATCCAGCTGTTCTTTAGTCTTTTTTCCCCCCACCGCCTTGAAATCCTCTCCCTGGTTTTGTGTCTTGAGTGTGCAGCACAGAACAGACAGCGGACCCTCTGCTCTCAGACACAGTCATGAAAGGACCATTATCAATGACCCCGTGGTAATAGAAGCAGCCGGCTTTGTGCACAAGAGACTGGGGAGGGAGGCAGCAGCAACCAACATCCAACGAGGCCTGGCAGGTTTCAGTGCTGGGTCACTGTGCACTCTTAGCAGAGTGCTTTTCAAAGCCTTGCCCCCCCCCCACCCTTTCCCCGCTCTTTTAGCTGAATTTAAACAGGGGATGAAGGTTTTCTCACCGCAGTTTTCATGCATGTAATTGCCAAAAAGTCCGGGAGTGCAAATCATCTTAGAAGAAATGTAGAAAGATGACGAGGAAGGGTGGTATTGGGCAGATTACACACGATTGCAGACAATGGAATGGACGGGACTATGAGTTGTATCTCTGTGTATCTCAGTATCTCGGACCTGTCCTCCAGTACTAAAACTATAGAGAGGTGTAGTGGTTACGTCATTGTTGTTTCCGGACGGTCCACCTCGCTTGAAATTGCAATGTATTTCCAAAGGAAACATTTCCTGTTTAAAACAAATAAAGCATGAACATTGGCATGGTGTACCTTTCTGTGTGTATTCATCCACAATCTATAGCTCAACATGAAGAAATGTGCAATTAATCATAAAATAATTACATACAGTATAATTCTATTTCAACCAAAAAATGCTTAAACAATAATGGTAGGGATAGAAGGGAACTCATTTTGTGCAAAAATGGAAAGCTTGCCAATGTTCATGAGGCAGAATTATTACAAATAGCCGATAATACATTTTCCCAATGATAAACGGGTGGACCTCGCGGGAAACTAAAGTGACGTCAGACTACACCTCCCTATGGAATGGACGGGACTATAAGTTGTATCTCTGTGTATCTCAGTATCTCGGACCTGTCCTCCAGTGCTACAACTATAGAGAACGGCACTATGAGTATAGGATGAATGAATCAACGGAGGATAGGGGTGTAGTGGTAGAGGGAGAGAAGCTCTGTCCTTGTGGCAGAAAGTAAACAACAGGGAAGGCCTCTGAATACATTGAGGAAGAAAGAAGTGCTTGGTAGAGGGAGTGCAGGTCTGCCACACTGATCAGTACAGAAGTCAGTTGGTTGAAGTCCAGAATGACAGGATATCATTAACCCTGTCTGTCACTGAGGAGCAGGGGGGGGGGGGGTAGTGCTGTAGGAGGGGATGTCGATGGTACTGAGGCCAGAGAGAAGAGCTGTGGGCAGAAAGCTACAGTTAAATGGCCTAGAGAGCAAACGAAAGGAGGCAAGGGGAGACGGTTACCATGCATTAGATCAGCGGTTCTCAAACTACGGGCCACGACCCAAAGTGGGGTAATGGGTAGGTGCATTGGCAAGTAATTCTTTTTTTTACACAAATCAAATAGTTTAATATTTTGGCTAAATATGCCTCGTTTTATAAATGTGTATTGATAACATAGTGCTGTAATTATATATATATTTTTTTTTTTTTTTATTGATATTTTTGTACAAATCTTTCCATTATTCACAGTGTATCTTTTCACAGCATAGTATCCAACATCCAAGATTCGTCTTTTTCGTTTTTGTAGCAACATACAAAACATGTAAGAGACTCATACAAACACATTAATAACTGACATGGAAATTAAAAAAACACTTACAAAAAAAAAACATACTATACATTGTGCATATACATCTCTGTTATATATATATATATATACGTCATACGTTACATGTAGGCCGATCTACCTGCGAGCAGGTACGTGCTGCATCTTTTCTTTTCTTTTCTTTTTTTCTTTTTTTTTTTTACCTTTTTTCTTTTTTTCCACGTTTCAGCTACGTATGTGTGTGTCTCCTATATACTTGTGTATCCCCCTATGTGTCAGTGAAAGCCTATATCTCAACTATGTGTATATGTAGGTGTATGTATGTCTATTTCCTATAAATGAGTATGTGCATGTATGTGTGCCCCTGACGTGTATACCTTATCCTTGTGTATATGAGTGCGTGTAAACCTATTATGTACACATATGAATATGTGTATCCTAGATATCTGCATGTGGCTATATCTGCGCACATGTGAGTGTGATAGAGACATTGACCGTTCCATAGACACCCCATCCGGACATAAAATATATGTACATATATACATAATATATTATAGAGCACAAGTATCATCAGATCAAATCCCCTTTTTCATATTCATCCTTGATAATATTGTATTCCCATCTTAATCATTTGTCCTCAGATCGTTCAGTCAGGTGTAGAAAACTGTCCCATATCTCAGCGAAAATATCCTCTCTCCCTGCGACTCTATACGTCACCCTTTCATATGATGCTGTCCGAAACATTAGTTCCATCCATTCTTTAAAAGTAATATCAACAGGTGATTTCCAATGTCGTAATGCAATTCTACATCCTGATATCATGGCCATTCTATACCACATTCCCCGGTATTTAGGCAGCTTAATTCCTTTCGGTACTATACCCAAAACACATGCCATTGGGGCGTTATTTATCTTCACATTCAGGACCTTACTTAGGAATGTCACAATTTGATCCCACATTTTCCGGACCTTCTCACATTCGTACAACATGTGCTGTAATTATATTTTCTAATAAATATGCATGATCAAGTTCAACAACGTGTGCTTTTATTTTGATATTCCTTAATTCCACGTTGAGATTACGCGATAGTGTGGGGTGTTGCCCAAAGAAAATCCTAAATAAAATGGGGTCGTGGTATGAAAAAGTTTGAGAACCCCTGCATTAGATAATGGTGTTAGATGGGCTTTAAAGGAACAGTGGTACAGTAAATACATTAAGAGAAGTTGGGAGACATTATCTTAGAAGGACAGCATTTTATAGGGATCCATTTAAATTTGTTAAAGGAATGTTCAGTTAATGAAGCTTTGAACTCAAGCAAAGGTAGAGGAATATAAAAAAAAATTGCCCTTCCTCCAGATATACCACCATTAAGAGAGGTAGAGTATATGATCAATATTAGGCCACCAAGGTGGAAGGAAGTGGAAGCTGTAGTAAGGCGTGCAAAGGCTAACCTGATGCATCAGACGGTTCATTACACAGAATCATCCGAGACGTCATCCTTGGAAACTGTTTGGAAAAGGGCAGAGGCACTTGGCAGGCGATTGGATGAACCATCTGTCTATCACCGTCTATCATGGGCTAACTTTGACCAATCAGATCAATGAACCTATGATGTAGGAGAGCCTTAACACTTTCCGTGCCGGCCGTGTTTTCCTTTTTACCCCTGTGAATGCCGCCACCGTTTCCGTTAGCCGGTAATTACCGGTATTTGACCGGCAAAATCTGTTGAAGTCCGACATATTTAATCTCTCCGGTCTTAATGTCCGGTGAAAATAATTCCCTCTAAGCACAATTTGATTATTTGAATTGTATTAAAATAGGCTAAAATTAAATAGCCTATGCGATGAACGAAACAATCATTACATTTGTTTCATCGTTGCTTCACCAAGCAGGTATAATAATGACACCGCTGTTGTCAGCGCGAGCTGGCTGCTGCTAGATTTGCGACTGCATGCAGCTGCAGAGCCACAGAATCCACCATAACCCACCCATCTGTACCGGCACAATGCAGTATTCCAATTCAGCCATTGGCAATTCAGCTGTTGGGTGGGGGGCGCTGTTGAGCGGTCCCCAGATAGAGCCTTAAAACAGCTGAATCTGCTGGTCTGCAGCACCATACTCTTTGCAAATAAGTCGTTGCGAGGTGGAGAGAGTCATCACGCAAACCCACGATAATGTTGCCGTCTCTCTCTGCCAAATTTCTCAGTTCTTTGCTTGATATAATTAATACAAATGTCCAATATAACGGAATTCGTTAGCTCATAAAAATGTGATTATAACAGACTGCTGTTTATTAATGTCGGGCGACTGCCCACAGACACCTATTTGATTTAAAGTCGGCAGCAGCACGGAGTCTCGGGACTTATTTTATTTGGAATATAATGACTCTATACGCAAAAGTAGCCTAGTTTTAAGTTAAAATATTATAATATTAAAATATTATCTACCGGACCCTGAGACAGGCAACAATTTTTTCGAATGGAAACCCTGCAGCCACCCACTTCAATGATAGCGCTCTCATATTTGTGAACACATAATCTATGTCTTAAATTATGTATATATTATGTGTGTAATCTGGCCGTCGCTTATCAATGACTTGTTTGCAGTCAACATTGTCGAAACGGATTGTTTTTTAATCGGTTCATTTTCCGTTTTATACCATCTCGTTTTTTGAAAGTTTCAGGAAAATATAAAGATTCAGCGATAATAGCCCTTTACTGGAATATTCTGGAATACACAAAAAACTTTGTAATTTTTCGGCCTATTTATGAATCGTTTTCAAATAAACGCTAGATTACCGATACTATATTATGTGTACTTATGCACGCTAGAGAAGCGAGCTGAAAAATCTCATTTCCTGATCAGCACACACACACACACACACACACACACACACACACACACACACACACACACACACACACACACACACACACACACACACACACACACACACACACACACACACACACACACACACACATAGGGCAAACGCTGATATCTCTGTGAAAACAGCTCTGATTATCCCAAAACTGGTAAAATAGATTCCTTACCTCAGATCAGATGTTCTCCAAAAAGATTATTCCAATTCCTGATCGCCATTCCAAATATCGATCGCGTTTATTGATCCAACGCTGCGTACTGAAAATATGTATTCCACGCTGTTCTGATGGTCCACAATGAGTCCAATGGGCTCGGATTACTTACCTGAGAAGTAAAATGTGGATTCCGGATTTTTCTTTTCTCATCCATTTTCATTGAGTCCATTCCAAAAGGGTGCATTACCATCTGGGAGACAATAGGGGCGGTATTTTACTATTTTCCCAATGGAGCTCAGAGAGAGTTTGCAGCACTAACGTGATACTAGATTGATGAAATATGAATTAAAATCGCCAATAAAAAAAAACGCTATATCGCGTTGTTGGCAATAAACGGTCGGCATGAACAAATGACATATAGCGTCGTTGGCATTGAAAGTGTTAAAGAGGAAGCTAGCTATGCAGTTAGCATGTCAGTAGATGATTCTCGCTGTCTTTGTAAATTATTTTACACACACACACACACACGCAGGCACGCACGCACGCACACACACACACACACACACACACACACACACACACACACACACACACACACACACACACACACACACACACACACACACACACACACACACACACACACACACACACACACACACACACACACACACGCACACACACTTTGCACAATCACATGGCCTTCTCTCCCAGACATATCTATCTACACACACTACCCCCACCCCTCTCTCTCTACACATCAGCTTGTACACACATAATGCACACACACAGCTGTCTACGAATACCAAAATGATATTTGATTCAAAGACGTCACACCTAAACCATACCTGTGATCTTGCAAATCCAGCTGCCTCGCAAGGTAATGCAAAAGGCTTTCTTCAGCCGCAGGGGCAAATGGAGCCCCCTACTGGGTTTATAAGAGTACTTGGTGTACTTAGATTCTTGTGGAGGTTATTGAGTGTATAGTCTGGGATAAACAGGTTATACCAAGAGCTCGGTATTGAGCAGGGGGAATCCTAATTCCCAAGGAGAAAAGAGTCCTCAGTTTAAGCCGGTACAGGTTATATACCTGTACCAGGATACCACATAGTGCAGAAAGCAGGAAAGGTGTTGTTGAGGGGATAGGAGGGATAGAGAAGTCAGGGCTTCCAGGCAAGTTGAAGTTGTGGTGTTTGCACAGTTTGGTTTATTCCCTAAATTGATGTAGCCATTGGTCATCATTCTTGAACGGACATACTTGAAATGCTGTTAGTGACCCTCTCCTGGCTGTTAGTGACCCTCTCCTCTCTGTTGGCGACCCTCTCCTGGCTGTTAGCGACCCTCTCCTCTCTGTTGGCGACCCTCTCCTGGCTGTTAGCGACCCTCTCCTCTCTGTTGGCGACCCTCTCCTGGCTGTTAGCGACCCTCTCCTGGCTGTTAGTGACCCTCTCCTGGCTGTTGGCGACCCTCTCCTGGCTGTTAGTGACCCTCTCCTTGCTGTTAGCGACCCTCTCCTTGCTGTTAGCGACCCTCTCCTGGCTGTTAGTGACCCTCTCCTGGCTGTTAGTGACCCTCTCTGTTGGCGACCCTCTCCTGGCTGTTGGCGACCCTCTCCTGGCTGTTAGCGACCCTCTCCTGGCTGTTAGTGACCCTCTCCTGGCTGTTAGTGACCCTCTCCTGGCTGTTGGCGACCCTCTCCTGGCTGTTAGTGACCTTCTCCTTGCTGTTGGCGACCCTCTCCTGGCTGTTAGCGACCCTCTCCTGGCTGTTAGTGACCCTCTCCTGGCTGTTAGTGACCCTCTCCTTGCTGTTAGCGACCCTCTCCTAGCTGTTAGTGACCCTCTCCAAGCTGTTAGTGACCCTCTCCTGGCTGTTGGCGACCCTCTCCTGGCTGTTAGTGACCCTCTCCAAGCTGTTAGTGACCCTCTCCTGGCTGTTAGTGACCCTCTCCTGGCTGTTGGCGACCCTCTCCTGGCTGTTAGCGACCCTCTCCTGGCTGTTAGCGACCCTCTCCTGGCTGTTAGCGACCCTCTCCTGGCTGTTAGTGACCCTCTCCAAGCTGTTAGTGACCCTCTCCTGGCTGTTAGCGACCCTCTCCTGGCTGTTAGTGACACTCTCCTGGCTGTTAGTGACCCTCTCTGTTGGCGACCCTCTCCTGGCTGTTAGCGACCCTCTCCTGGCTGTTAGTGACCCTCTCCTTGCTGTTGGCGACCCTCTCCTTGCTGTTGGCGACCCTCTCCTGGCTGTTGGCGACCCTCTCCTGGCTGTTAGCGACCCTCTCCTGGCTGTTAGCGACCCTCTCCTGGCTGTTAGTGACCCTCTCCAAGCTGTTAGTGACCCTCTCCTGGCTGTTGGCGACCCTCTCCAAGCTGTTAGTGACCCTCTCCTGGCTGTTGGCGACCCTCTCCTGGCTGTTAGTGACCCTCTCCTGGCTGTTAGCGACCCTCTCCTGGCTGTCCAGCATCGCCTGGACCGTGTTGCCACGGGCACGCGTGGCATCGCTGGTGGAAGGTCGAACTGCCCCCCGTCCACCAGCGCTGCCCCCCGTCTAACATTCCACTGCTCATCTTGCCCGGATGCACAGGTGATTAAACTGGGAATAAGTGTGGAGTAATAGTGCTCATCAGATGCATGTACATTGTACAGAGTTGTAGTATTAATATGATATGTGATACAGGTATAAAGACACTATAGTAGTAAGTCATACTGTAGAACATGACAAAAGCGGTTTAATTAACGTGGTGTCAGGAGAGGAGTGCACAGTGGCTGAAGTGAAAGATAAGTGGGCTCATGTGGAATAGGAAAATAATCGCAAAACACAGGAGAGGAATGCTGGCGTGGTATCGCTTTCTGTTGAGATATGGAAACGCATCTGGGGAGGGGGTCTTGATGCGCACGTGGGTTTGATGGGTTTGAGCATCTGGTCCGGCTCCTCAGTGCACCATCAGCGATATCTTCCAACAGCAGTAGATATGCCATATTGCGTGTGTGTGTGTGTGTGTGTGTGTGTGTGTGTGTGTGTGTGTGTGTGTGTGTGTGTGTGTGTGTGTGTGTGTGTGTGTGCGTGCGTGTGTGCGTGTGTGAGTGTGTGTGTGTGTGTGTGTGTGTGTGTGCATGCAGGCGTGTGTGTGAATGTATGAGTCTTATCTGTATGCACTGCGGTATGTGTGTGTGTGTGTGTGTGTGTGTGTGTGTGTGTGTGTGTGTGTGTGTGTGTGTGTGTGTGTGCGTGTGTGTGTGTGTGTGTGTGTGTGTGTGTGTGTGTGTGTGTGTGTGCGTGCGTGTGTGTGTGTGTGTGTGTGTATGTGTGTGTGTGTGTGTGTGTGTGTGTGTGTGTGTGTGTGCATGCAGGCGTGTGTGTGAATGTATGAGTCTTATCTGTATGCACTGCGGTATGTGTGTGTGTGTGTGTGTGTGTGTGTGTGTGTGTGTGTGTGTGTGTGTGTGTGTGTGTACGTGTGCGTGCGTGCGTGTGTGTGTGTACGTGTGCGTGCGTGCGTGTGTGTGTGTGTGTGTGTGTGTGTGTGTGTGTGTGTGTGTGTGTGTGTGTGTGTGTGTGTGTGTGTGTGTGTGTGTGTGTGTGTGTGTGTGTGTGTGTGTGAGGAAAAATAATGCTGAGTATTCCTTTTCTTTTGTTGTTTCCGTTTCATCTGTGATATTCTTATCAGGAATAGTTCTGTAGTGTGGTAGTGAGTTTTCTCGGAACAGGGTAAATCTGCATTTTGCTACAGTATGATGCCCCCCTAGCTCATGGAATGAACTCCAGTCCTTAAAGCTTGAGATTCTCCCCTCTGTTGCATAGTTTAAAATCTTGATCTAACACCATTGTCTTCGACTATGAGGATAGGGTAACACAAGGATGTTCTGCATGTGGGCATCACACCTCCTTGAGGTGTCTCATGGGCCTACAGTAGCTTAACAAAACACCAGTGAAGGGAAGTGCCCACTTGATAACCCAGGTGATATGCTGGCTCTCACTGCCTATCTGTTGTGGTTGTGGTGGCCATTAGGGGCCATGCGGTTGCATTTACATTGTCAATACCTGAAGCTCATGGCCAAGGGGCATGGGTCTGCATTGCTGCTTGGGGGCCGTTATGGGCCCTGTCATACATGCGCACATTGCGCAATGTGTAGTTCCGTATTATAATCATGTATAGGCATGTTGGACTTTCTTTTGGCAATGGGATCGGGCTTCTTCATTGAGCATTGATCTATAAATTAGGATTAAAAAAAAATTATTATTATTTTTTGATAAACATTTTTTATTGACTGAAATAGTTGAACAGCTTAATAAATACGGACAAGGAATGGCGGGGACATTTCAGAAGTTTCCAATTGACAGAGCTGAACTGAGATTTAACCCTTTCACTGCCGCACCGTCTGTAACCGTCGGTAGTGTGATAGTAAAGGGTTGACATTATGTAGTGTGGCAGTGAAAGGGTTAATGAAAGCAGGGCTACTGCTGGTGAGGAAGCTAAATGTTCACCTGGACCGTATTTCAAAACCTGCAGTGTGTGTATGTCCATGTGTGTGTGTGTGTGTGTGTGTGTGTGTGTGCGTGTGTGTGTGTGTGTGTGTGTGTGTGTGTGTGTGTGTGTGTGTGTGTGCGTGCGTGCGTGCGTGCGTGCGTGCGTGTGTGTGAGTGTGTGTGCGTGTGCATGTGATTGTGTTTGTGAATGTGTGTGTGCATGCACATGTGTGTGTGTGAATGTATGAGTCGTATCTGACTGTATGCACTGCGGTACGCGGCATGTGCGCATGCATGTGTGTGAGTGGATCAGCAGAGGTACTATCTGTATATAGTCTGCTATAAAGGCGGTGAGATGTTGCTTGTGTTATTATATGACCATTCTGTAATCATATGCTGTACTGTAAGCCCACTGTCACATTCCTACTATGTTTTACAGTAGCTACACGTAATATGGATTATAGCAGCCGATCTGTAATGTGTATAGATTTCAGCGACACATAGGCCTCTGTAGATTTTGCAGATTTTGCAGACAGGTTGTTCCTTCTTGTTGCCACATACTGATAAGTTTCCATTTTAAACACTGGTGTGAACAGATGACTGGTTTTCTAAGAAGTTCCTGTGCTGCACTCATCGTTGTACTGCTGAGTCTACAGCTGTGTTGGGAGTCGATTCCCCTTCAATTCAATCAACTCACTCATCGTTGTACTGCTGAGTCTACAGCTGTGTTGGGAGTCGATTCCCTTTCAATTCAATCAACTCACTCATCGTTGTACTGCTGAGTCTACAGCTGTGTTGGGAGTCGATTCCCTTTCAAATCAGCTGGTTGGTTAATACAACCTCTCCAGATTTCAGTATTTTAATTTGAAAGAAAATACACTTGATCCCATTGCTTTAATCAACATATAGCCATTGGCCACTCATGATGGATTGATATAATCTCCTCATGTAATGGCCCCCTTATTCTTGGTTTGGCAGAAGCGTATGATGTATAGGTGCCATTTTGTTTGTTTTCGGGGTTCTTTAATAACCCAGACACCGTAGTCTAACTTGACAGAGATTGTCGACTTTACATACACTTCCTTAGTTCACACGCTCACGGGAGAAGATTCAAGATTCAAGAGATTTATTCGTCACATCCATACACGAGACATGTAGTGAAATGAAGGTGGCCATGCCCGCCTCGATTGTGCAAAAAATACTAAATAAAAATTAAATAGAATAGATAATAAAATAGACATGATAATAAGTACTAAGATAAAAATACAATACAATGCTAAGCTTACGAATGAAAGGTAATGAACTCATCTATACAACCTTCAGCTCACCTACGCTCCATCTGGCATACAGGTGAGAATAGGCTAATCGCTATTTGCTCTTATCATTACACGACACAAGTGAAAGGCAGTTGGGTTCTAAACAGCCTCCCTCCTCTTGGCCCAGACCCAGAGGTACTCTCGTCGGGAACATAATTCAAGATGGTGAGGTGCGAGCTCTAATAATAACAGCCCTCTCCCCTCGGCTCCCATTATGTCACTGACAGAAGGCCATTCTGCAATTCCATTGAGAACTATCATTTCTAATTATCTGGTGGGACATGAAGCTATATGATTCTGTCTGCGCTTGCAGCTTGGACGGCCGGCGAATGATTAAAGTCGCCCATCATCAGCCTTGTGGTTTGAATTACACTCTGAGCGGACGACTATATGTATGAGAAAGACTCCCAAGTAGGAGGTGTAACCTGGCGGTCGGGTGGCGTAGCGGAGATTGCTCTTGTCACCAATGCAAGAGGCTGCGGTCTTGACTAGGGCTGCAACGATTAGTCGACATAATCGACGACGTCGATCATAAAAACTCGTAGACGCAGAATTTTTGCGTCGATTAGTCATAAAAAGAAAAAATTATAATATATATATATTTTTTTTATATAATTTTTATTTTATGTTAAGCTAAGAAGTCTGCTATATTTTGTTTTGTTATTTAAACACTTCCACTTTAATTTGTATTATTTAATTTATTTATCTTGTTATGAGTGATTGTTGTATTGTTCAAATACATTTTGATTTAAAGTTGCTTAAGATCCAAATTAAAATGTTTCATGAGTCATTATTTTAATTTGCTATGGGATCATCATGTTATGTTAAGTTAACTGTTAAGGCAGAGGGACTGGACAACAGGGTGACATTCACAGTAGGGATGTGCATCTCCATCACGAGGCCGATGCGATGCGCATCTCGATATGGTGCCAACGATACGATACATTAACGATACATTTGAAGCACCGGGCGATGCGATACGATTCACCCCCTGTTGAGATACGATACGATTCGATACGATTTGATTCAACATAATGCGATTCGGGGCGATACGATGCGATTCAACACGATGCAAAATAATGATACAATTTTATGGTATGAAAGAGGATTTGGTTGTATTCCTTATATGCAGCTTATATTATTATTTAAAATAAAATAATCTACTGTAAGACAATTTATATAAAAACTCTTGGGTGCCTAAGAAGACTTTTGCATAAACTGACTTTTCTATCCACTTTAGCTAAAAACACACACACAATGTATAATATATTATTATATTATACACACTACTGTGAGACAATAATAATCATACACAAAGGGATAATGGCTTATAGCAGACTTAATGATTTATTTATATAAACGTTATTTATATTGTAACGTTTGGCCACTTTAAATCATTAAACAGAGAGAGAGAGAGAGAGAGAGAGAGAGAGAGAGAGAGAGAGAGAGAGAGAGAGAGAGAGAGAGAGAGAGAGAGAGAGAGAGAGAGAGAGAGAGAGAGAGAGAGAGAGAGAGAGAGAGAGAGAGCCCCTCCCCGTCTGAGTTGCCGTCGACAGTTGATGATGTCACACACACTATACTAGGATGTCCTCCACACGTCAACAACACACAGAGCCTGCCTGGATATGCCCGATGCATGAAGCGATATAATTAAGAAACTAATAGCCAATAAATGTGAAGTTATCTTTGAACCCCTGTTGTCAAGCGTCTTCAATATACCCCCCCCCCCCCCCCCCTCCTCACTAATGGAACTGGTGTTGCAGAGTCACGTTAGTTAGTTAGTTAGACACTAGTTTAGCGTTAGCTGAACGGCTAACTAGCGTTAGCCATGTTGATCAATTCTATTCCTCCTCGACTTCCACTGTTTGTTGATAACTGTGACGCGGCTCTCGCCTTAGCAATAGTATCTGCTGTGTGTGCAGTCACAGTGCACTGCTGACAGAAGTGGATGAGAGGAAATTATATGAATGCATCGGTTTTGACCGATGCAAAGACGCTACAACAAGATGCATCGCGAGTTCAGCCTGAAATTTTGCCGATGCTCACTTACTGTATTCCACCGGTGCACTCGCATTGTGAACGTGTATGCCGGCGCACCGATGCAAATCGATGAATCGTCACATCACTAATTCACAGGTGTGCAGACTTGAGCATGTGAGGTAAAACATGCATTGGAGAAGGAGCCATGCCCACAGGAAGCAGAGATTGAGGGTGTGACAAAAAGAATCGTTAGATTAGTCGACTAATAGAAAAAATAATCAACAGATTAGTCGATTACCAAAATAATCGTTAGTTGCAGCCCTAGTCTCGACTCCCGGAGTCAGCATTGCCTGCGGCTTGGGCCGATCGTCATACTAACTCGTTTGGCTGAGTTAGCGGGAGGGAAGTCGTGGGTGGTAGTCTGGCGTTGTGGACAGCGACGCCTACAAGTCAGGTCTGGGCGCCTGCTCAACAAAAGGCAGGAAATGGTCAAGGCAGTGTGACCTCCCATGCGTTACGCTTCACCAATGAGAGTCCTCGCTGCCAGGTGAAAAGAGAGCCACTGGCTGTCTCCGCATGTGTCGGAGGAAGCATGCGGTAGACTTCAGGGTTCCCTTGTACCGACCAGTAGGGGGAACATGCGCACAACAACCAGGTAGGGGAGGGGGGGAATTGGCATAACGACAAAATTGGGATGGGGAGAAAAAGAGAAAAAAAAGAAAGAGAGGATACAAAAATAAAAAAAAGTAGGAGGTGTAACACAAGCTGCCTCCCTCTCTTCAAACATCTGCATCATGTGGTGACGGTGGACGGGACCATAGCCTGAGCTACCGTTGATTCCAACAGATAAACGGACACATTGGGTCTAATTGACCAACCGACAAGAGAGCAGACACATTTTTCTCTTAGCGCCACTTAAGACATTTTCGGGCTGATTTTGGGATTCACCAACGGTCCCTTCTCCTGGATTCGGTCCTAACTAAGAGCAGGATTTAGGAGCACTGAAGAGCAGTCTTAACTTGACAGACTGTTGTGTTCCGTGTTCTTAAGGGCTTTATTTGGGAGGAATCATGATAATGTCAACCAACTCTACAGGCATCCTTGGAATTAATCCGTATTGTCGCAGTGAAAGGGTTAAACCATTTGGTAGTGCGGCAGTGAAAGGGTTAAAGCTGTACGAGGTCATTCCCTGCCTCAGGTTTGAGATCCTGTTGTCTGATGTTTCCCTACCAAACTAAACCCCAAGCTGTCCTGCCCACAACGGATTTTGGGGCGAGAAACTATAATAATAATCACTGGCTCACAATGGGGTGAAAAACGATTGGATGCAATTAGCAATTATTAGCAATTAGCAATTATTAATAAGCAACAACAGAACAACAGAATCACAGAGGGGCAAAATGTATTCATTTATGTCTGAATTGCGTATTATTTGACTACACATTCTTCCACCGTTGGGATATTGATCAAGTTGTTGGTTTTCCTCACAGCCGGCTGATTGGCCGAGATGAATGGCACCGTGGGCTAATGACTTGTGGGAGGAGAGTGATTTTCCATCATGTTGAGAGAGTTGAAAGAGAGTGCATCTGAGGAATGACGACACGCATACGACGTTGATCACATCGTATTAAATCAGCCATTCCCTCCGTGGCCGAGTCGGTGTAATGGACGGCTGAAACAACCCCTGTGCACTCTGTAGGGCTGTCCCCGACTAAGGATTTGGATGGTCGACTAGGATTGGCCAAAATTTGCCGTTAGTCGACTATTGGCCAACTAAAAAAAATATATATAATATTTTAAAACTTTTTTTTTTTAATTTTTTTTTTATCATTCCATTTGGGCTGTGGGGGGTGCTTAATGTCTGAAGGAGTCGACTGAAGGCTTCTTGTCCTCTGCAAAAAAATGATAAAAAAAAAAAATAAATAAAAAAAATATTATATTCTACTAAGAGGTTGGCCAGTCGACTACGGCTCCTTTCGACCGATTAGTCGACTAATCGATTAATAGGGGTCAGCCCTAGCACTCTGCTGCAGCAAAGATCATCCTTTTGTCCTATTTCACCATCATGTCACACTGTTAACAGAACACACTGTTACTGTATAGCTATTACTGTTACTCAATGTCAGTGGAAATAAGTAGAGCCACATTTCTTACATTTCATTTAGTGACTGGCTGGTCCTTAACTCTTTCACTGCCACACTACCAAGCGGTTAACCCTTTCACTGCGACAATACACAGAAGGTTAACCTTTTCATTAACCGTCTGTAGTGTGGTAGTGAAAGGTTAACCTTCTGTAGTGTGGTAGTGAAAGGGTTAAGGTCCCCCGAGTTTTCTCGGAACAGGGTAAATCTGCATTTTGCTATGATGCCCCCCTAGCTCATGGAATGAACTCCAGTCCTTAAAGCTTGAGATTCTCCCCTCTGTTTAGTTTAACACCTTGATCTCCAACCATTGTCAATCAAGTTGTACGTGTTTTAATTCATTTGTTACTGTGTGATTGTATATTTCTGTGTACACTTGGCGTGACTGTAAATGAGGGAAACCTCAGTTGCCTTTTCGAGTTTAAATAAAGGTTTGAAATTAAATTAAAATATAAATTGTAAAATCTGTTGATAAATGTTATACCTAACTAAGCTTAGTCTTTTAATTTACCACAAAGCTGTTCCAGTGGCTAAAAATAGCAACATACCAGTTCATATTGACTAACAACCCCCCACGCCCACCCCTCTCCCCTTAATGAGACATTCTGTTTACATAGCAGCAACAGGACAGAGAAATAGGGCAACTGAGGATGCATACCGCAGGGATCACCCTACCATGACCAGCATACATGGCACTGAAAGCAAAGCCCCCTTGAGCTGTCTGCAGGAAACAACAGCAACAAATAATGGCCATTTCAGACCACAACCCTTGGCCAGATGAAGGTGAAATGAATCGAACAGTATGAGAACAGGGACAATTAGAGCGGCGGAATAGAGTCATACTTGGCTCTCCTCCAGCTTAAGCATCTTAGAGAAAAGTTCCCTGGCAATGTCCCGTCGTCGCTCCCATTCAGCGGCAGGATTACTTAATGCGATTACCAGGGTCGCCGCCGAATCAGCCATGGCGAATGTGGCCCCTGTAATTACAGCGAGGAGATGAGGAAGGTGTATGACAGAGATTAGGGAGAGAGGTGAACCGCAGTGTGTAATATCAACACAATAGCCCCGTGGGGCTCAGGCACGCAATCGCTGGGGATAGAAATGGAGCGGATGGAGCTTAGTTTGATGGATGAGCCCCTCAAACCCTGACGGCGCCCAACAGGTATCTGCCCTTCCCCCGGCCGAATCTCGGTAGTGTTTCAATCAAAGTCTGTGGGATAACGGCGAAAGTAGATTTTGGCCGTCCGTCATCTGCGAGAGAAAAGCCAAGCTGGTGGATACAAGTCACAAAACCTTTTTGGAACCGGTAAAAAGAAAAACATCCCAGAATCCTATCACAATGTTTTTTAGTTCCCCCCCCCCCCCCCACATGCCATCCGCACAGCACGCCTTGGGATCCAATTTCCCCCACACACCGGGTCACCGGCTGGCGACGAGCAAAATGTAGCGGGAGTTTGCATTGAGTGAGTGAGCGTAGGTCTCACCAGACACGACAGTTAACTAGACCACATTCTACCTCTTAGCCGCCCCATCGCCGCCTCTCCTTCCCCGTGCGAGACGCCATTCATTCCCTTCACACGTCACATTGATGTTGACATTTCATTTACCTCCCTCCCATTGGGAACGGCTCCGCCCGTTTGTCTCGGGCCGTATATATCTCTCGGCAGGAAAGTACTGTGTATCTTCCCCCACAAGGGCAGGCCTACGGGATAAGATGGTAATGAATCTTATCATGTCCCCTCGAGAATGAATTTGTAATGACTATTTATGCTACATGTATAGCCGGTCACATATAAATCAGACCCTGGAGATGTTTACATGTCAAGGTTTTCATCCCCCCCCCCCCTTGAAGCAAACGGTCGGGGGGCATGAGATCCCCCTCTTAATGAAACAAGCATGTTTTCCCAAAACGTCCATGTTATTTCAGAGCCAGTGGAATTAATAGGCACAGAGTCATTTAGCGCTACATTCGTTTTCCTCTGCACTGTTTAACCAGGATTTGAACCCCCATATCCGGACGATTGATCACCGACCCTGTTGCAGCGCTGTCCTAATCATCATCTATCTAAAGTATTGACTGGGTCATATCAATACTATTAACAATCGAGTGACAGCCGTTATTTATGTGAAATGTAGTATGTGTTTGAGTTGAGGCTGTAATTCTTTAGAAGCCAACTCCATAGGGAGAAGGTGTGAGGTCACTTCGTCTATCATATCACTCTACCGTATAGCTGCTTTTCGATATATCTACTGTAAGTGCTCTTTTATGCCATACTGCCGCTGGGCATGAGATGAGATTGAGGAGTTGAAGCAATTTGATTGAAGTGGTAATGGTTTCACCCACACGCTTCGCCTCAAGAACATGGTTATTATTTCTATGCAGCTGCAGTACGGATGACTTGAGTCTGTAGGTTTCACGCAATGGGTTTCTCGCAGTAGTTGCTTATTAAAAGAGTTCGGAAATCGCAATTAAGGCAGCGTGTTTGATTCTGTAACGTTAGATATACTGTAGCACTGCAGTGTGGAGTCCACTTTGGATGTCCTTGAAACCGATAGTGGTAAACAATTTGCTTTTATCTCATCGGTTTAATCTGAAGAACTTGTTTGCTTTTGCCAGAAGAAATGTGGTTGTTGTGTTCTTTAATTCATGTTGAAGCTGTACTTCCTAAAGATTCCGCTAGGGGCGCAGTTCATAGAATGCCATGTTAGGCATACAGGTTAGAACAGAAGAAGTCTGTGTACCATGCGACAAGTTGAGTAAACATATGCTAAAGGCTAAAGATTGATCCTGTATCCTGAGTCTTCTTACTAACCTACTACATCACTACAAAGTCTTACTACGTACATCATTACAGTCGTCAATTCTCTTTTCTAACTACCGGTATCTTGAAACCGCCACCTGATGAAGCAGTGATAGTGGTGGCATTAGGGCTTGTGCACACGATCAAATTGTTTTCACATTGTACGTGTGACACTGCAAATTAGACCCAGGCAACTACCGCCCTGTTTCTATTCTTACCTCCATCTCGAAAGTCATGGAAATAAATGTCTACGAACAGGTCAAACAGTACCTAGCGGAAAAAAATCTAATCTACGAATTCCAATCTGGCTTTAGAACATCCCACTCCACTGACACATGCCTTCTCTATTTGAACGACCACATCAAACAAGAGGTGGACGCTGGCAAATACTGCGGCATGGTCATGCTGGACCTACAAAAGGCCTTCGACACTGTCAATCACTCCATTCTGATTGACAAGCTAAAAGCTATTGGTTTTGATAGTCTATCAGTGAGCTGGATGCAATCCTACCTTGAGGGAGGGAACAGATGGTGGAGGTAAACGGTACCCTATCCCCCCCCCTCACAGTGAGCTGTGGTGTTCCACAAGGAAGCATACTAGGACCGCTACTGTTCCTAATTTATGCAAATGACATGTCGTCAGCTTGTGACTGCAACTTGTTCCTGTTTGCGGACGACTCAGCCATGCTGGTCTCTGACAAGAACAAGTTACAGGTTGAAAAAACCCTCAGCTCGGAACTAGGCAAAATCTGCATATGGCTCGCTGATAACAAACTATCATTACACATGGGCAAAACAGAGTCCATTCTCTTCGGTTCAAATAACAAACTCAGCAAGACCGACGGCTTCTCAGTTACAGTGGGTGACAATATTGTCACAAGGAAAGATGAAATTACCTACCTGGGTTCCATCCTAGAGGCTAATCTTTCCTGTGACAAAATGGCATCCAATGTAATAAAAAAAGTCAACCAACAAACTCGATTCTTGTACCGGATGTCCTCTCTGGTAAACAAGAATACCCTGAAGACTCTGGCAGGAGCACTCATTCAAGGGTACTACGACTATGCTTGCACCTCATGGTACCAAAGCACCTCAAAGGCGCTAAAAACAAAATTACAACATCTCAAAACAAACTGGTCAGACTACTGCTTGACCTTACTCCTAGAACCCACCTCACCGCTGCCCACTTTGACAACCTAGGATGGCTTAGAGTAGACGACAGAGTACAGCTACTTGCAATGGGCCTGGTCTACAAGATACACTACATGACCAAGGTACCCATGTACTGTCAAAATACTTCCCAAATGTCAGTGAATACCACGATCACAACACCAGAGGGAGCTCCACAAATCATGTTAAACCCAGATTCGGCTCAAACAAGGGACTAAACACGTTTTGCAATTATGCCACATCAATGTGGAACGCCCTACCTAAAGATGTAAAGGAATGTGAATCACTACCCACTTTCAAAACCACTCTCAAAGAACACCTACGGGAGACTGCAATTCGAAACTGGCCCTTGTAAATGTCCTAACCCAACCCCCTCCAATGTACAGTAAATTACCTAGTATGGTTTTGTCACAATGTACAGTTTTGCTTGTTTGTACAGTGTGTCTCCCCCCCAACCCCCTCCAATGTACAGTAAATTACCTAGTATGGTTGTCAATATTCCAATGTACAGTTTTGCTTGTACAGTTGTACAGTGTTTCCCCCCCCAACCCCTCCTACCCAACCCCCCCCCCCCCCCCAACCCCCCCCAACCTCCTCCAATGTACAGTTTTTACATCAAATGTATATACTCCCTTTTCTGGACTCTTTTTGTATCACAAACAGTACTGTATTTGCCAATCTGGTATGTCATAAATGTATAGATGTAGCAGTACTGTCTATCTGTATGTCATGTATGTCATATATGTCCTGGTGAATAAAAAATGGGGGACCCTGATGTAAACAAGACGAAAGTCTTTCTCTGGTCTGCATCCCCTTAACAATTGTGTGTATTGAGCTGTACTGTATTGTACCCATTCTGCAATCTGTTAATAAAGTTTTCAATCAATCAATCAATCAACCAATCAATCAATCAATCAATCAATCAATCAATCAATCAATCACACAAACAAGTGGATTAATCGTTTAAGTGTGCATAATACGGCACCTACGGGACCTCAGTGCGCGACGGGTTGCTACTCAGATGAGCAATCCGTGGTGCTAGTATCTGGCATGATGTGCTTTGGCTTTGGCTGGCAGAAAAGCAATCTTGTACGGCTCGTATCTCCACGCCCATCCTGGTGCCAACACCATTTCAAGGGAGAATATGACACAAGGCAACAAGATAGTGTTGTGTTGTGATGCAACAGGTACTAAGAGTACCCAATGTGACACAAACTAACACACAAGGGCTTTAATGTAAAAATAGAACGTCTAGTGTCTGTATCAACCTACAGTGCAGTATATCCCAAGGAGAGAAATGAAGCTTATCACAGAGAGAGGCAGTTGGCCATCCATCAGCGATTTCGTCTGCTCTATCAGCCTGCCCGAGTCGAAACATCACAATGATGTCGGGCATTAATCAAATGCTGACACCTCACATTCAGGACTTAGATAGGTAGCCTCTCCACCCTCCACCCCCCCCCCCCCCCACACCCCCCCCCCCCCACACCAAAGCTGCCCATTGTCCTGCTATATGGATCTGGCTGCAGCTTGAAACCCATGGAACACAGACGGAAAGAACGGATCTCATTGTAATCTCTCTTTGGCACACAATAAAGATGGCTCGGCATATAGAACTTTGATAACGCAGTAATGGGAAATGCGTTTTGTTTCACACGTGTGGACAGATGGTGCACGAGATTCAGAAAGGTGTAGTGGTTGGAGATCAAGGTTTTAAACTATGCAACAGAGGGGAGAATCTCAAGCTTTAAGGACTGGAGTTCATTCCATGAGCTAGGGGGGCATCATAGCAAAATGCAGATTTACCCTGTTCCGAGAAAACTCGGGGGACCTTAACCCTTTCACTACCACACTACAGAAGGTTAACCTTTCACTACCACACTACAGATGGTTAATCAAAAGGTTAACCTTCTGTGTATTGTCGCAGTGAAAGGGTTAACCGTTTGGTAGTGTGGCAGTGAAAGAGTTAAGGACCAGCCAGTCACTAAATGAAATGTAAGAAATTTGGCTCTACTTATTTCCACTGACATTGAGTAACAGTAATAGCTATACAGTAACAGTGTGTTCTGTTAACAGTGTGACATGATGGTGAAATAGGACAAAAGGATGATCTTTGCTGCAGCAGAGTGCACAGGAGTTGTTTCAGCCGTCCATTACACCGACTCGGCCACGGAGGGAATGGCTGATTTAATACGATGTGATCAACGTCGTATGCGTGTCGTAGGGATGCTCGATATTGGCTTTTTTACCGATACCGATATTCCGATATTGTCCAACTCTTAATTTCCGATACCGATATCAACCGATACCGATATATGCAGGGTTTCCCCCCCCAAAAAACGGAATAATTTCAGGTAACTAATAATTTCACTGGATATATATATAACAAATATTGTTATTGTTTTTCTTTTTCTTTTAAACCGATACCGATATTTTCCGATATCACATTTTACTGCCGATATCGGCCGATAATATCGGTCGGCCGATAATATCGGACATCCCTAGCGTGTCGTCATTCCTCAGACGCACTCTCTTTCAACTCTCTCAACATGATGGAAAATCACTCTCCTCCCACAAGTCATTAGCCCACGGTGCCATTCATTCATGTCTAGATCCCACAGTCCACAGAAAGAATTGTGCAGTTTTGACCTATAGACTACTGTAGTATCACCTAAACCTTGGGAGACTCGTGGACACAGTGAGTTCCATGGCAATTCTATCTACACGTCTATGGCAGCCGTTTGAAGGTGAACCAGCCGAATTGATCCCATTCCCGGAGCAGTTGTGATTGGGGGGGGGGGGGGGGGGGGGGGAGAAAGGAGGGGGGAGGGGCTTGAGAGAGGTCAATTACCAGTCAAGAATAATCCATATGAATGGGAATGGCCTGTCTACCAATTAAATGTCTTATGTTTACTCTAAACCCCTACAGAGTTGAGCACCACAGCCTACAGTAGATACACGCTCACGGAAGGTTTTGGATAAACTATGTAGAAAAAGCCAATCTGGAGATGAAGATGTTAACAAAGCTTTCCGTTGGAGACATAATTTGTGATTGAAAAAAGGTAATACATTGCGATATTGCAATATATTGTGATATTGCAATATTGTGACTATAGTATCGTGATAATATCGTATTTGTGGGGCCTCTGTTGATTCCCACCCCTAATATAAACAAATAAATAATAATATACTGTATAGGCCTATATATTATTTTTATTAACTCTACAAGTGCTGGACAGAAGAAGGAGTCCACACTCTGTATTGATGTCTCTGGGAATTGGGAACAAATTGATTCATTTTGTACTGTGGACACTTTTTCCTGTTTTCAAAATCCAACGACCCACGTATTAAAACTCTTGCTCCTAGCCTACTTGAGTCCTTCAGCACGGTTGGGTATCCCTGGAGGAGTGAATGGTGCTCTTAAAGTGCTCTTAAATACTTTCCCCCTGAGATCGGGCTGTTATAGTGTACAATAATACCGTCTGTCTTTCTTTCAAAAGTGCAGTCAAACAAAATAACTAGTTTCCCGGGAAAGGGTTTGGTGTCGATGACTGTTGTTTTTAGGTCTCCTTGCTGACTACTCGCCTTTAAATGACTGAGCTCTATTGATTTGCTGACTCGTCATCCCCTCACGTTCCCGAGAAGGCCGTTGTGAATTTAACATCACAGATACCGCAGCTATGGCCAAAATTCTCTGTCGAGATGGAAGCCTTGACATTGTTGGCGAAAAGGGGAAACAAATATTACGCAAACTCAAAAGTGAATTTTGGATTCAGCTTGGGACACATTTTGTCTCCAAATGCGGTGTCACGGACAGCTTTAATATTGGAGGACTTGCATTATTTAGATGAAGAGATCTCTTGGAACAGCTGCGACACATCCTCAATCTCTCTCTCTCTCTCTCCCCATCTCTCTCTGTCGCCCCTCTTTCTCCCTTTTCCCACTCTCTGTTTCCCTCTCCCACCTCTCCCTCCTTCTCTCTCTCTCCCCCTCTCTCTTTGTCTCTCTCCTCCTCTCTCTCTATTTTTCTATCTGTCACCCTCCTCTCTCTATTTCGCTCTCTGTCACCCCCTCTCTCTTCCTCTCCTTCTCGCTCTCTCTCACACTCTCTGTCACCCTCCACTCTCTATTTCACTCTCTGTCACCCCCT
>NC_140179.1:71697436-71707436 GCF_963971535.1 Notolepis coatsorum
CCAGTTTTACACACTTCATTTAGAAAAGCCATTCAAACATCTCAAGCCCGACTCTCACTTGGCACGGAGCGAGTGGTCAGAGTAAAATGCAGATCGGCGTCACATTAAATGCAGGTCGATGTCAACCAGAGCAGCCTTTTATGTGACACCAAGTGAGCAGCGCGGACGTCCGTGCATTAGAAAATTGGAGCTTCGCACTCGGAGTCCGCTTTGGGTCTGCTTTGGGTCTGCTTTGAGTCCGCGCGAGTCCGCTCTGTGTACGGTCCGCTCGACTATGGAGCACCTTAACAGCGTCCGCATCAGATGAAGAGGGGCTGAAGCAGTCGGGGGCAAAAGCCTCCCAATTTCTCTGTGATTTTCAACCTTTCTCTACACACGTTCATGTGGTTCTCTGTGTGTCGTCAGTTTCACAATAAACAAAACCCATTCAGAACCCAATGTTCAGCGGTTCTCAAACTACGGGTTGCGACCCAAAGTGGGGGTCGTGGGTAGGTGACAGTGGGGTCGTGCATTGGCAAGTACATTTTTTTCCCTGGCAACATATTTTGGCTAAATATGCCCTTGTTTTATAAATGTGTATTGATAACTGTGGTAACCTCTATTAACACTTTGATCGCCATGGTTAAATTCATAATTTACCATCCCTAGCCAGCTCTATTTGTCTATGGAGAAGTTCCCCTTCTTTGCAGGGCTATAACTTTTTAAATTCTATTGCTAAATTGACATTATTATGGCCCATTCAATGTCCTATATATATTGTTCAGGGTGTAGCAACGTTATACTTTTTCATTCACATATTCATACTAAAATATGGTCTAAAGTATAAGTATGTTTTTATCGTTTTCTGCAGCTTTCTCCAGAACTTGATTTATAGCCCCAAATGCATTATATTGATGATCAAATACAGTTTGGTAGCGATCGGTGCCAGATAAAAAATTTCAACTGGAGGTACTTCTAGAAGTTACTACGTATCATCTGATGTTGACCGGATGGGCGGGGGGTCGTTTATAATTCCGTGGGCAACGTTATATCATTCATCTAGTGTGGGTCATATGATCATCAGAGCAGTTTATATGGAACACGTTAGAAAATAATGCTGAAACTCACCGTGGCTTCCTCGCGCCGTTGGGGGATGAGCGTGGAACAGAATTTTTTCTATTATGGGATGGAGAAATACCGGATCCATTTCCAGGTTGTATAATAGTATATACATCCAAATCATGTTGTTTATTGAGTTAGGGTGAGCGATCGATTATCCAGTGTGTCAAGATGGAGTCCCGGGAGCTATAGTGAGTGGTCGGACCGAATTTGGATGAGCACCAGTTTCCTGTTTCCGGTTTGCTGTTTGGGCGATCTGCCGATCGGCCACCAGATGGCGCTCTTGAACCGTTAGAGAGTTGAGTGGAGATCAGCAGTATATCTCAGGTCCCCGGAGGAGAAATATGATTTCGATCACAGATTTTTGAAATATTGATATCAAAGATGAGTTACGGCGTCTTCGGCAGAATGAGCATGGCGGGGAAAGACGAGTTCCAGCGTTTTCGGCGATTAAAGTGTTAATAAATAAGTTACGCGACACGCTTGTGATCCCTTTGGTTTGGCAGTTTATTGGAAACGGGAGCAATGGAAGGTTTATACAATAAACAGGTGCGTCTTACTCTCAGCGCACGTTAGTCATACAGGTAAGAACTCAGGTACCGGATACGGAAATACCTCACGGCTATATCTGTAGTCACTCTGTAGTCCACAAAATAATATCCCTTTTGGCGAAACGCTTCATACTTCTCAAATGGAAGCATGTTTCTCCTCCTTCCCACAATGGGTGGATTAAAGATGTGCTACATTGTATCAGGCTGGAAAATATTAGGTTTTCTTTAAAGGGTTAATTGAAAAACTTCAATAAGACATGGATGCCTTTTCTTGATTATGTGAAGACTTTAAAACAGTGGTTCCGGAAGACAATGATAACTAAATTCACAGATGTGAGTGCCATGCACGTGGCCATGAACGAACACACACACACACACATTTTCTTATGGTCTTTTCTGTTTTGTTTTGATTGATTATTGATCCCCCCCCCCTTTTTTGTGTGTATTTTTTTTATTTGTATTATTATTTATATATTTATTTATTTAATATAATTTCTTTTGTACTCTACCTGTTGTATTTTCTGATAGGGAAGGGAGGGAGGGATGGGAGGGGGATTGGAAACTGGATTGTCACTGGAAAAAACCCAATAATAATAATAAAGATATGCCTGTCAATCTGAAAATGTAGTTGTTCTTCTTAATTCCTGAAAGGTTGCCCCCCCCCCCCCCCCCCCCCATCGGCGATGCTTGGTTTATGCGTCTTTTGACAGCGGCTCTATGTGTCACCCCTTGATGATGCGAAGCGACCAGGTCCTTCACACGCTCTCTCTCTCTCTCTCTCTCCCTTCAGCAAGTTGTTTTGAATGAGGTCAGATATCCCTGTGACCTGCTGGGGCCATCATTACCCCGGTAATCATGTGTGGCTCAGCGCTGGCGATGCGTTTGTTATTTCACCCTGACAACCTCACGTTAGAGGAAAGCAATTTTACCTGATGGATCATCAGATGAGGAGGAGAAGCTTGTATGAGCTCTGCGCCCCGCCAGTGAATTATGCACAGTAAAACCCCATGGATGTCTTGAGTGGGCTCTCGCCACATTACCTGCCCTGTCAAATATACTGCCAGCGTGTGTGTGTGCGTGTGTGTGTGTGTGTGTGTGTGCGCACACTATGTTATTATAGCCAGGAACTCTCTCTCTCTCTCTGCCTGTCAAAAAACGCATGAGGCCTATTCATTTCCATAGTGTTTACTTGTCCGATTAAATCACGCCGGCTGTCCAATCCAATCTATACGACTACTACCCCTAGTGGTATGAAGAATTGAGAATGTATCTTAGCTAGCGGCCTGGCTGATGAGGAAGGGCTGATTCATATAGGACTCCGCCCGTTCACGACGAAGGGAGCAATCCTCGCCACTCCCTCCGTTCGCCACCACACACTTTTGGGGAGGGGGGGGACACAATATCGGATAACGTGTCCGGGTGGGACCTCCTCAATATTGTCACTTTAAGTGCAATCAATGATGCTTGCTCAGCCACTGAATGCAATTGGATACCAGCTCCACACACCCTCTTTTGGTCTCCACACACTGGGCAGAACATTTCAATCAATAACCGACCGTGGAGCTTTCTGGAGAAAACAACAACAACAAATACCAGGACGGAATTAAATGCCTCAGAATATATCGGGGGGGGGGGGGGGCAGGTGCTGCTCTCAGCCACAGATATATATCCCTAGATGACTCACCCGCGCTGCTGGCCAATGGAGGTCGACGTTGGCACATGGTGGCCATCTTGCGTGGGTGAAGCACGCCCACTCATAACATGCACGTCTATGGTGCATGTACTATTGAAATAACCATAGCTTGCAAAATGTTCAACCGTTTGGTTTGTTAAAAACATCTGAGATGTAGTTATCATACTGCATACCTATAATTAGGGGTGGACCGGTACGCATTCGAACCGTGTACCGAACAATACACACATGCCCCGAACCGTGGAGGTCGTACCGAACGGTACGCATTCGAACCGTACACCGTTAGGTACGACCTCCACGGTTCGGGGCATGTGTGTATTGTTCGGTTATATAACGTTAGCCTCGAGCTAGGCTAACGTTACGTTAGCTACGAGCTAACTAACTTTTGCCGCAAGCTAACTAATGTTAGCCGCAAGCTAACCGTGGAAACGCTCACAGAGAAGTGACTCCACGACACCAGTTCGATTAGTGGGGAAGGGGGGTATATTGACAAGGCTTGACAACAGAGGTTCAAAGATAACTGTTTGTGTTCAATAACGAGCCAGGGGACCAGAGCGTGTGTGTCAACTGCGTCTGCAACCCATAACATCCTGGTCCCTGCTGGGACGTACCAACTCCACACACCACTGTGTGGGGGGGTTTATATTCCCCATTCCCTTGTAACATCTCCTTTTTTTACAACATTCCTTAGTGCAAATTATTATTAATACAAGAAACCCCATAAACGTCCTTATTTAAAACCCTAATCATCTTTTCTGTGACTTTTACTTTTTGATAAGAAAGTCTAGTGCTGGTTGAGCATTATGCATACTTTATGTTGGCCTTTGTCTATAATGTGGCCACAAAAATGGAAAGGTTTAATAATTTTTTGTTTGCACTAAGTTAATACTTTGACAAATGTTGCCTATATTTTTCAGTCAGTTCGGTCTTTGTGTGCCAAACATTATTAACTAGATCAATGCCGGCCAGTTAACATTGAAAACCCTGTTGAGTGCCAGCATCCACTTCAATGATAGCGTTAAAAACGCATAATCTATGTTTTAAATTATGGCTATGTGTCTAATCTGCCCGTCGCTTATCAATGACTTGTTTGCAGTCAACATTGTCGAAACGGATTGTTTTTTAATCGGTTCATATCCTTTTTATAGCATTTCGAAAAGCTATCGTTCTCTCGAAAATTTCCGGAAAATAGAAACATTCCCCCATAAACGGCATTTATTGGAATATTCTCGAATACACTAGACACGTTGTCATTTGTCGGCCTATTTATGAATCGTTTTCAAATAAATGCTAGATTATCGATAGTATATGTGTACTTATGCACGCTATAGAAGCGGGCTGAAAAATCTATTCTCTCATTTCCTCAACATCACACACACACATACACACACACACACATACACACACGGCACATGCTGATATCTCAGTGAATATCTGATTATCCTAAAACTGGTAACATAGAATCCTTACCATATGAACATAGATGTTCTCCAAAAAGAGTATTCCAATTCCTGATCGCCATTCCAAATATCGATCGCGTTTATTGATTGATTATTGGCTACTGTAAATATATATTCCACGCTGCTTTCCAACTCGTGATCACTTCCCTCATCATCAGATCCCTCGCCAGCATAATGGAGCCAGTTGGCTCCCCCCACAGGGATCCAGCAGTATAATCGAATGGCCTGCAGTTACACAGGGATAGACGATAGGGGGCGATATTTTCCCATCTGAGCTCCGGACCTAGAGGGTCTGCTGTACCAACGGGAGACTCGGTTGATGAAATATGAATTCAGATCGCTATAAAAAAAAATACGACAATTTGCGTCGTCGGCACTCAACGGGGGGCATGATAAGACGACAATACACGTCGCTGGCACTCAAAGTGTTAAAGGTAAACTTTTTTTTTGCCACATCTTATGTTGATGTATGGTATTTTTGGAGTGTTAATTATTTCTTTTATTAAAAACAACGTATACCGAACCGAACCGAAAACCGTAAACCTAAAACCGTGATACGAACCGAACCGTCGATTTTGTGAACCGTTCCACCCCTACCTATAATGGACTTTCATATAAAAAATAATACAATAAGAAAAAAATGCATTCCAAGCAAGAATCACGTTAATAACGTTTGTAATAAACCAAACCGTTTGTAAATGCGTCAAGATTTCAGCGAGTTAAGAGTATTTTTGTTTGTGCAGATCATCACCTTAAAGCAGTAGTCCACTCAAGCAAGATGGCCGCCGGTGAACTACGCGGGAGACTCCGCCTTGAGCCATCTAGTGTTATATATCTATGATCTCAGCTGCATAAGACAGCAATTTTTTTTTATCAAAACCCTAATGCTCTATTATATTACAGTAAGGGCATGCATCCACTTAGCTCACATTTCCAGCTGAAAACGCTGGCAGTGCGCCGGTAGTACTGGGGTGGAGCGCTTGCGGTGAGAAAAAAAACGCAGCACGAGCCAGCGCATCGCTCTGAAAAGTTCAGAGATTCAACTTTAAACGCTGGGTGCGGCCGCACACAGGCGCTGAAAAAAGAAGCCGACTGCAGCGCATTTCCTATACGCGGCAGCATGGGGCCGCATAAGCTCCCTCCCCATTGGGATACATTGAAAAAAGACACTTGCGGCCATAAAAATTAGATAGGTGGACCCGGGCCCTAAGGACTACAAAAGACCCTTGTTGTAAAGTACAGTTCAAAGCCTGGATAGTCAGCAGAGAGTAATCTCTATGACAATAGTGACACACGCAAGGGCACAGAGTGTCTTTTGAATTCGCAAAACAACCGGTCCGCGGTGGGCAGCTACAGTATTTAAACTAAACCCAAGCGCACTGCATTGGGGGGGGGGGGGGGGGCGGGGGGTCACATAGTTTGTTTTACCTGGAAACGCGATGATTCGTAATTAAAAAAAAATTATTCTCTCTGTAATTTATTCTGCATTCTAAATGCATTCTACAAGTAGGCTACATGACACTGTAGCGTCGTAGGAAACTAGGACAAAGTAAGAAACGCAACATTACTTAATATGGACTGTATTGATCTATTTATGACGTGAAATTAATCTCCGGGCCGATTGAGCTTAAGAGGTTAAGGCACAATGGTATATGATGGTATTTCGTTTTCCAGTACAAATTACTACGTGATTTAATTTCTTTAATTTTTTTTTATGTTTCTATATATATATATATATATATCTTATACAATTGACATGGTGTTATTTCATCCAAAACTGCCTATTTTCTTATATAATACTAACATATACTTTTATTTTTTTTACATCCCCATTCCCCGTGGCTACTATGGAGGAAAATTACAGGTGGAACCTCACTCCCCGGGAGTCCCTGGAATTTCACATAATGCCCTTGGAAATGGGTCACCCATTGTCTATGGAACCGCTCCAGACTTTACATCCCAGTATGGAGGGTTCAGAGAGGGGGGTCTTTCTCTGATTTCTAGCTTCAGGTTGAGAGTGGTGCGTGTTCACAAATACTGACTCATCTGTCCTGGGGGCAACGGGAAGAACATATGTGAATTCTTAAAACGGGCGGCGTTCCCATTTAAAGGCCTTGTCGTCGTCATGACTAACCCTCGGTCCACACTGGTTACGTGGCGGGTGCCTCGCTGAACTGCAGTGGCTTCGCACGCGTGCTGCTGTCCACACAGAGAGCATCATCAACAGAGCATTCTTGTGGTCTATTTAGCCAAGTAGACATGTTAACATGGTCACTGTGTAGCTGCTCTAACCTGTTAACATGGTCACTGTGTAGCTGCTCTAACCTGTTAACATGGTCACTGTGTAGCTGCTCTAACCTGTTAACATGGTCACTGTGTAGCTGCTCTAACCTGTTAACATGGTCACTGTGTAGCTGCTCTAACCTGTTAACATGGGCACTGCTCTAACCTGTTAACATGGGCACTGCTCTAACCTGTTAGGGGCGACAGGAGGTGGAGCAGTCGCCTGGCAATCCGGAGGTTCCCGGTTCGATTCCCACTCCTCCCGGGCAGCATGCCGATGTGTCCTTGAGCAAGACACTTAACCCCTAATTGCTCCCGATGAGCAGGTTGGCACCTTGCATGGTGGCCTCCGCCGTCGGTGTGTGAATGTGTGAGTGAATGTGTGTGTGAACGGGTAAAATGTGAGGAACAAATTGTAAAGCGCTTTGGATAAAAGCGCTATATAGAAAAGCAGCCATTTACCATTCACCATTTTAACATGGTCACTGCTCTAACCTGTTAAGCGAGATCATTCTGCATTCTTATACCGGGACACCGAGGAACGAGTGCGAGCGCTAGGAAAGCGCATTAGCCTGTAGACCTCCCTCCCGCGTGTTTGAAAATGGAAAACACTGCCTCGGCTGGCTTCACGGTTTACTGTATGCTTTAGACAGGGTCTTCTTTTCCAAAAGCACCGGAGACGGTTCATACAGTAGCAGCGCAGACGTGTTTTTGTCTCACCGAGGGACGTTGTTAAGGAGAGGTTAGAGGTTTCCACGGGCTCTACAGACGTTGCATAAAAAAAAAGGGTTTCAATCTTTCTTTAGTTCACTGGTAAAAGAAACGGTATAATGTTACCAGTAGCCTACATGGATGAAAACCTGCTGTGCCATACTCTGTTGTATCTTGAATAAACAATGTGGCTCTTTGCTCGCTCTGTTTATAGGCGTGTACCGTATTGTAACGGTCTCTGCAGCGGATGAAAGAAGGGCCGCGGAGGCCCCTTACAGAGCTGTACACATACCGCTCTCCACCTGCAGGACGCCCTTTAAGAAACTCTGGCAATGAATAATTCACCTTGCGAGTGAAAGGGGATGGGATCCTAGAGTGAGTCTGGTACAAGAAATGAGAAAAGAAAAAGAAAGATAATGAAGTAAATTAGTAAATGAAAGTTAAGTTATTATTAGTATTGGCACATGATATTGCCTGACATGATATTGTCTGACATGATATAGTCTGACATGATATTATCTGACATGATATTATCTGACATGATATAGTCTGACATGATATTGTCTGACATGACGGCTGAGGAGGTTTTGACTTCTTGCTGATAATTGGTGTCCCATACAGAAAAGGATTATAAAGAATTATGAAGATATACGTATTTTCTACATGGGGTTATGGTGATAATCATCGACAAGCGTTCATAGTTTAGCCACCTTTTATTCTGCCTCCGGGAAACACGCACGCACGCACGCACGCACGCACGCACGCACGCACGCACGCACGCACGCACGCACGCACGCACACACACACACACACGCACACACACACACACACACACACACACACACACACACACACACACACACACACACACACACACACACACACACACACTAGGGATGGGTACCGAATACGGTACTTTTAAGGGTAACACGCACGCACGCACGCACGCACGCACGCACGCACAGACAGACAGACAGACAGACAGACAGACAGACAGACAGACAGACAGACAGACAGACAGACAGACAGACAGACAGACAGACAGACAGACAGACAGACAGACAGACAGACAGACAGACAGACAGACAGACAGACAGACAGACAGACAGACAGACAGACAGACAGACAGACAGACAGACAGACAGACAGACAGACAGACAGACAGACAGACAGACAGACAGACAGACAGACAGACAGACAGACAGACAGACAGACAGACAGACAGACAGACAGACAGACAGACAGACAGACAGACAGACAGACAGACAGACAGACAGACAGACAGACAGACAGACAGACAGACAGACAGACAGACAGACAGACAGACAGACAGACAGACAGACAGACAGACAGACAGACAGACAGACAGACAGACAGACAGACAGACAGACAGACAGACAGACAGACAGACAGACAGACAGACAGACAGACAGACAGACAGACAGACAGACAGACAGACAGACAGACAGACAGACAGACAGACAGACAGACAGACAGACAGACAGACAGACAGACAGACAGACAGACAGACAGACAGACAGACAGACAGACAGACAGACAGACAGACAGACAGACAGACAGACAGACAGACAGACAGACAGACAGACAGACAGACAGACAGACAGACAGACAGACAGACAGACAGACAGACAGACAGACACACACACATACACACACACACAGACCAGTGTTGACCCAGTGGAGAGGTGGTACACACACACACACACACACACACACACACACACACACACACACACACACACACACACACACACACACACACACACACACACACACACACACACACACACACACACACACACACACACACACACACACACACACACACACACACACACACACACACACACACACACACACACACACACACACACACACACACACACACACACACACACACACACACACACACACACACACACACACACACACACACACACACGAGCAGGGGCCAGTCCTCGGAGGCTCCCCCGCATCCTAACTCCAGCTCGGGGCTCAGCTGGTCCGAGAGCAGCTGTCGCAGAGCATTCAGTATGACAGGGACCCGGGGGGGCAGAGATCAGGACACAGAGTTTTTCTATTACAGGTGCTCCTTGGAAGTTCAGCGTTGTGTGCTCTGTGATTGGTCGCACAAACGCGGTAGACACGTCCTCACCCCGGGGTCAGGCAGACCTCTTCCTCCG
>NC_140179.1:71712436-71767307 GCF_963971535.1 Notolepis coatsorum
CTGTTTTATTGGATTCTATTAATATGTTGTACCACTGTATTTTATTGGATTCTATTATATGTTGTACCACTGTATTGCACATCGTCGCGGGCAAGACCAGCCGCATTTCATTGTATACCTGTATGCCGTGACAATTAAAACTCTTGAATCTTGAATCTTGAATCTATCTGAACCTAGAAGAAAGCTATAGGATATGTTGAATACAGATGTTTGGACATCAAGTGGTGTTGAATACTTGCCAGTAGTGTGGTTCATGCGATACCATTAGCTTAACTCACCCATAAGCCCCATGGAGGTCCATGATGCACTGGGCCATGTTCCGACATGAATCAAGGATAGAAATGATCAAGGAGTCGACTCCGGCTGTCGGCGTTGCCTCCGGCTTGGGCCAGTCGTCATACTAACTCAATTGGCAGAGTTAGCGGGTGGAAGTCGATGGGTGGTAATCTGGACGTTGTGGACAGCGACTCCTACGGGTCGGTTGGGGGACGCCTGCATAGCAGAGACAGGAAATGGCGGTGGTAGTGTGAGCCTCCCACACGTTACACCTCGCCAATGAGAGTCCGCGCTGGCAGGTGAACAGATGTGACAGGCTGCCTCCTCGTGTACCGGAGGGGACACGTGATGCAAGGCTTCTATCCTCCCTACAACCGGCCAGTGGGGGGCATATGCGAGCAACGTTCAAGACAGGGGAGGGGAGAATTGGCACAGCGGGTAATTGGGATGGGAGAAAAATTGAAAAAAAAGAGGAGAAAAAAAAGAAATGCTCAAGGAGGACCGCATATTTTTGGTGTTAACGTCCAATGCCTTTTATGTTATACAAATATTTGTTTTGTGTTGTGACCCCCCCCCCCCCCCCACCTACCCAACCCCTCCCCCCCACCCCACCTCATATTGGAGGTGAGTTAATTATTGTTAATGTTCAATCAATCACACCATTTCTTGCCTGTCTGACGCTTCCCAGTTCAACTACACTACTATCCAGCTATCTGTTAATATTGTCGGTGAGCTCCACTCAAACAAGTGAAAAGCCTCTAGTTCTAAACGAGCCGTTGTAAATTGGGTAATACTTTACTTTACAAAGTGATGAAGTACCTAAGAACTGATGAGAAAATATGTTTAAACTTTTAGAATTAGAGTTATACGGGTCGAAAAATGGGGATTCGACATTCAAAACAATAGTACCAAACGTGTCATTGGGAAGCGAAGTGAGAAGCCATCAGGTCTGAGAATTGAGTAATTGTTGCTGGTTAATCAACAGGTTGTTAAAAATTGTTTGTTATAGTTATACTACATTACAGCAGTTGCTCACTGTGGCTCCCTACAGTAGATGCTACGTCATTAGTGCCCTCATTACTGTAAATGGTAACGGCAACAGATTCATAATTCTTTGGTGAACTGGAATAGCAACATATGGAAGACCAACCCTTGCATTGTATACGGGATTAGGAAGGATGCTGAGGGATCGCTCATGCCATTTTACGGATTATTACATTTACATGAGAAGGTCTTACGCCGGCATTGATGTACGATGTGTCATGCGGTTCGATCCACCTTATGAATTTCAAATCCGCCCCATAGATTGTATAGGCGGTAAATCATTATTGGCTTTGAGAATGCACAAACACAAATTGTGGACATAAATACACCTCCTTTAAGGAAGACCCACTTTATCAAGTGTGGCAGGTACCATTAATTATGTAAAATATCTTCATCATGAGTAATAATTTATTCATTACAGATTTGTACTGGGTGTGGTGGCCTTTGACATACAAGCAAATCTTTTTTTAAATATGATTCTTACTTTCGGTAAGCCTTAATTCAGTTTAAATGTGCGGAGAAAGGTAGCTCCTTTCATTTTCTATGGTGGATTATTATTGCACTCATTGTACATAACAGTTACATTATTATATAGTTGCACAGTACACACACGTAAAGCTCCAATGTGGAATTTATTTTGACTATATACACATTCTTCAAGAGTTTGATTTGTAAAATAATTTTTTATACCCCACTGTGACCATGTTAACAGGTTAGAGCAGTGACCATGTTAACAGGTTAGAGCAGTGGCCATGTTAACAGGTTAGAGCAGTGACCATGTTAACAGGTTAGAGCAGAGACCATGTTAACAGGTTAGAGCAGTGACCATGTTAACAGGTTAGAGCAGTGACCATGTTAACAGGTTAGAGCAGCTACACAGTGACCATGTTAACAAGTTAGAGCAGTGACCATGTTAACAGGTTAGAGCAGCTACACAGTGACCATGTTAACAGGTTAGAGCAGCTACACAGTGACCATGTTAACAGGTTAGAGCAGCTACACAGTGACCATGTTAACAGGTTAGAGCAGCTACACAGTGACCATGTTAACAGGTTAGAGCAGTGACCATGTTAAAATGTGTCAATAAAGTACTAATCGACCACAGGAAAAAGGTACATACCGCCTAGTTATAGTTGAAAGTGGGGGTGCAAGAATATTATTTTTATTAAAAAAAAAAAATTTATTATTATTTTTTTTATTTATTTTTTGTTTTTTTGACAGGCAAGGGGTGGTTTGGAGGGGGTCCGGCACGACCCCCCCCCCCCCCCCCCCCCCCCCCCCCCCCCCCATGGCAGATTTTTTTTTTTAAATGTAATGAACCTGTACGTGCAATTTCCTGCAATATAGAGCCTTCAATCTTGACCAATAAAGCTGCTCTTTTCACTATAAAACTCAGTTTATATTGCAGTATGATAGCCAATTACTATAATAATAATATATTATACTGTATATACACTGTATATTGATTTTTCGCTCATTCATTTTTATTAAATCAATCTCCTTTCAAATAGGCCAAGTTTTTAATAAGAAAGAGAAAAAAGATATATTTCCATTACCTGTAAATCTTGTGTCTTTTTCTCTCCTTCTCTGCCTCCTCCCTGAGTCTGCAGTGCACAATCATGACATCGATCTCAAAAAAAAAAAAAAAAAAGTAAAAAAAAAAAAATTGAGGCCCCTCGTCACTATAGGCCCACGGGCCGCGGCCGTCGTTTATCCGGCCCTGCTCGTCTGCCATATAGATAGCGATAGCGTTAACGTTTGGAAATGAAGTCAACGTCATCCAGCTGAGCTCACACCACATATCTAGATAACGTTAGCTAGCGGCTAGCACTAAAGCTAACGCCAACCAGAGAGGGAAACGTTATTATTATTTATTCGAGGAAACCGTATGATTGACCAGATCGCAATTCGGGACCGTGAAACACTTTTATGTATTGCGTGGTAGAACCGTAGAAGTTCTACTACCACTCAATAGTAACTTATGTCTAACATAATCCTTTTATTTGAACAACTTACTGGAAAAGCCTGCCTGCCTCACTGCCTGCCACCAATATTATGACACACTGTGTGGGCTTTGATATTTACACTGACTCCTGCCTGCAGCCAGACTGCAGCGCTGTGAGGCAGTGAGCCAAGCTCTACGCGCTGGAGATAGGAGGAACTGGAATGAATGAATGAATGAATGAATGAATGAATGAATGAATGAAAACTTTATTTAACAGATTGCAGAATGGGTACAATACAGTACGGCTCAATACATACAATTGTTAAGGGGATGCAGACCTGAGAAAGACGTTTGTCTTGTTTCCATCAGGGTCCCCCATTTTCAATTCATATAGACATATATGACATACATGACATACAGATAGTCAGTACTGCTACATCTATACATTTATGACATACCAGATTTGCAAATACAGTACTGTTTGTGATACAGAAGGAGTCAAGAAAAGGGAGTATATACATTTGACGTAGAAACTGTACATTGGAGGAGGTTGGGTGGGGGGGGTTGGGTACATTGGGATATTGACAACCATACTGGGTAATTTACATTGGAGGTGGTTGGGGGGGGGGGGGGGGCGGGGGGCACACTGTATAAACAAGTAACACTGTACATTGAGGGGGGGGGGGGAGGAGACACTGTACAAACAAACACAATTGTACATTGAACTATTGACAAAACCATACTAGGTAAATGACTGTACGTTGGAGGGGGTTGGGTTAGGATATTTACAGGGGCCAGTGTTGAATTGCAGTCTCCCGTAGGTGTCCCTTGAGAGAGGTTTTGAAAGTGGGTAGTGATCCACATTCCTTTACAGCTTTGGGTAGGGCGTTCCACATTGATGTGGCATAATTGCGAAACGTGTTTAGTCCCTTATTTGAGCCGAATCTGGGTTTAACATGATTTGTGGAGCTCCCTCTGGTGTTGTGATCGTGGATCAAACCATAATGGGGCAGGGGGGGGGGGGGGGGGGGGGGGGGGGGTTCGCAATCTTTGGAAACTTAAAAACGTGTTATTAAGTGTCATTGCATATTATTAATTTGATTGAAATTACGTAGTTATGCTTAGATTTATATATTGGGGGGGGGGTATATCATATCTGTCATATGATCAAAAAGTGGTGGAGCAAGATCATATCCTTGCTCCCCCAAGTTCAATAGTGGGAGAGCACGTGCATCGTCTGCTCTATTGCGCAGGCGTCTATGCCATAAGTGTTTGGCTATAATATAAGTAATACGTATATTGACGTATTTACAAACATTTACAATGTGTACGTACTCTATAAGTACATATATTACATATTCAAACAATTGAAGCTTTTAACATTTCAGGAAACCCAGGGCGCTCACATTAGAGGCAAGTGCCTTTACCTCAAGACTACCGAGACACCACTTTTCCAACAGCCTCACCCAAACCCTAACCCCCCTAACCACACTGTTACCTTAAACTAACCATAACCCTAACCTTAGCCAAACTGTTACCTTAAACTAACATAACCATAACCCTAACCCTAACCTTAACCACACTGTTACCTTAAACATAACCTTAACTATAACCGTATGTACCTTTTTTCCTGTGGTACCTTTTTAAAAAAGTAATCACCATGGTGTGACCTTTGTACTTGGATACCAAGATGATGGTGATCAAAACATTTATTGTAGGAAATACCATGATACTTTTATGATTATACGGCTATACAGTAATGGTAAATGGATGGACTGCATTTATCTAACAGCTTTTATCCAAAGCGCTTTACAACTTATGCTTCACATTCACCCATTCACTCACACATTCGCACACCGACAGCAGAGGGAACCATGCAAGGTGCCAGCCAGCTCATCGGGAGCAGTTAGGGGTTTAAGCGTCTTTGCTCAAGGAGACTTCGACATTCTGTCGGGAGGAGCTGGAATCGAACCGGGAACCTTCAGATTGTACCAGACGACTTGCTCTACCCTCCTGAGTCACTGTCACCCCACAGTATATATACAGAACATTTGCACATCAACTTACATCATCATAAGGTGTCTCACACCTGGTATAGAGACCAAGTGAGGTTAAAATATGGTGCTTGTCTTGGAGCAGAGTGCTACTACAGACACTTTGTTCTTCCAAACTGTTTCATATCCTGCACCATGGCGTGACCTTGGAATTATATGGTTCTGAGTGACATTTTTGTCAATTAGTTATTCATATAGGTAGGTGAAGTTAGAATACTGATCATTTTTATTCAAATTCTAAAACTCTCAATATAAAAAAAAATACTCATAGACGGAACCGTATCATTCCAAGCTCACAATCCGCTGTAACTTCACTGGCGTCTGGGGTGTCGGCGCCCCGCTTATTTAGTCAAACACGTTTGGGCTGAGACACATAAAATAGCAGAGAGAGCGTAGAGTCATTAATGCAGACAACCATCTGGGTGCTGCTGCCATGAATACAAATAAAAAACAAACAAGATAGCCTGTTTAACCCCGAGGCGGCAGAGGGCTCAGGTTATTGGGTTCGATGGTTCCTTTTCTTTTTTGCCTACTTTTTCACCTCCTTTTTCTGTGCTTTTTCTCCCATCCCAATTTCCTCTCGTGCCAATTCTCCCTCCCCTGTTCTGATCGTTGCTCGCATGTGCCCCCCACTGGCGGTCGTAGGGAGGATAGAAGCCCATAACACGTCCCCTCCGATACATGTGGAGGCAGCCAGTCACTTCTTTTCACCTGCCAGCGCGGACTCTCATTGGCGAGGTGTAACGTGTGGATGGCTCACACTGCCCCCCGCCATTTCCTGTCTTTGCTGTGCAGGCGCCCTGACCGACCTGTAGAGTCGCTGTTTACAATGACCAGATTACCACCATCGACTCCCCTCCCGCTGACTCTGCCAATTGAGTCAGTATGACGGCCGGTCCAAGCCGAAGGCAATGCTGACAGCCGGATTCGATACCGGTGTCTCTTGCGTTGGTGACGAGCGCAATGTCCGCTGCGCCACCCAGCCGCCCGGGGTTCGATGGTTCCTTAGACTTTTGCATTTACTCTCGCCAATAGCAGTAACTCATGTACCAACCGCGATATTGCTCAGTGCTAACAGCGCTAATTAAGGAAACCACTAAAGGATTGTGTAGCCCTGAGTTTGCTGAAACAAACAAGAAGTTTGCATATCTCACCAGTAAAATGTTAAGTCTACGGCCGGCACTTGTCAGAGATGTTGAATGAGTCGACATTATGAAAGCCTGACTGCTGCGTAGAAAGGCACCAGAGTATTTAATCGCTCCTACGCAAAACAAACACAAATAACAGATTGCACGCACCGTGACTCGACAATAAAGTTTGTCATCAAATTTATGCAGCCTAATAGTGCGTGTTCACTGGAGAAATGCAATGGTCTGTCGTTTGGTGACTCTGCCTCCTAAGATAAGATAAGATATTCCTTTATTGATCCCCTTGGGGAAATTCAGTCATCATAGCAGCATGGGGGAGGGGGGATGGGAGGTACAGGTAGTAGAAGACATACAGGTACAGGTCACAGAATTATAGTACAGTGGAGAAGTAAAAATAAAAATAGAATAAAAAGGCAGTGTAAACAATATACAATATAATTAACTCTGGACATGCGCATATGGGCAGCAAGGTGTGAGTTATATTTGCCCTACAATAAATATATATATATATAATATATATCTAAATCTAAGCTAATATATAATCATAAAATGCGAAATATATGCAATATATAATCTAATAGTGCAATAGTCTAAATATAATCTAATATATAATCTAAAAATGCTAAATGCTAAAATGCTAAATATGATCTGATGAAGTATACAGTATTCACATAAGGTGTGGTATGCATAAAGTAGTATATTGTCCTTTTAGGTGGGAGTCAGCTACTAGGTTCCTACTAGTTGGATGACCCATTATGTACAGTATCCTTTTAGAACAGAGAACAAAGCGGGGCTCGCAACTCACTTTTGATGCTCCAAGGTGTTTTAATTGACAAATAATAGCAGCAGATACAACGTTTCGACCCTCTGGTCTTTTTCAAGTTTTTTTTTAGAACAGAGAAATAATGGGTCATGTTTGTGGATTTTCACTCAACTGTGTGTCGGCGTCAGGGCCGGACTGGGGAAATAATTCATACCGGGAGATATAGCACGAAATATAGCCCCAGTCAGGCCACTTTTTAAGCGGGGGTCTGGGGGTCCCCCACCAGGACAATTTTAGTTACAAAGACTTAATTTCCTGCATTCTGGTGAATTTTAGTGCATGTGAAATTGAATCACAAACTAATGAGCCAACAATTGCTTAGTACAATGTACTGTTATGAACCTCAAATAAAACTGTTGTGGCACTAGCAATGCTACTCTCTCCACCTTCAAAAAGAAAAAAGCAAGAGCACAACATATTTTTCTATTTACTATTATAATACAGTTAACCACTCTCTCCACCTATTCAAACAGAGGAAGAGCACAATACCATATTCACTTTACTGATGCACTACCCATCAACAGTTAAAATAGCCCTTTACACAAACATTAAATAACAAACCTTTCATTACAATACTATAATAACATTAGCCACTGCCGAATAGTGACACATGTATCGCGTGTGGTGAGCACACGCATGCATGCACAACGAAGACAGAAGATTGCGTTGTCTCAATCATTTTAACTATAAAATGAGCTCAAAGTATGAGCTCACTGACTGAAATTTCCAACAAAAAGCATCAATTGTCAAATAATATTGATCACATTAACTAGACTAGATGTTTTTGAGGAAATTAGAAAGGGAACAACAACTTAACCCTTGTGTCTGATCAGATTCTTATTTATTTTATAACTTTGCAGTGATTATGTTTGTAGCCAATATATGTGGCAAAGGTGTGTAATCTTTGAATTATTATGGAATTATTTTGACTTTCTCTTTCATAAATTGTTTATTCAACTTCAGCCCCGATCATAACCACCACATATTGTTTTTGTAATGTCAGATTTAACAACTCCTTTCAGAAAAGTGGGAGTATTTAATTTTTAATCTGAAGTTGAATAAAATATTTATGGAAAAGAAAGTGGGAAATTATTTCAACATATAATCTTTTTATGGCGTTTTTCAATTTAGTCCCCTAATATGGTAAGAGTATAACACTTTAGTTTTCAGACACAAGGGTTAAATTATTTATTTGTTTCTTGGCAGATTTAACATTGGGCTTTTGACAGGGGAGATGATGCATTGCATGGTAACGTTAGCTAGCTAACATCCATGTTTATTTTTATCACTGACTAACATGCTGGTTCCTTGACCTTGGTGCAAGAAAACATTTGATAAATGTTGCCGGATTTAGCAGCATCTCCTGTAAGGGCCTTTCTTTTTCTTTGTTTTATCCCTCTCTGCTCACCCTTTCTCTTTCTTCCACTGTCCATCTTGACATCAACGTTAATTGACTTTCGCTCTACTGTATCTCTCCCGAGTCCCTCACTACCTGGCTCACTGCCTGGCTGTTATTCTGCATCTGAGTGCCATCTGCCATTCCATTTGCCGCCTCCACTGTCAATCAGTTGTATCGCCTGGTCCCGCCTCCACCAATCACATGCGGCAGCACGGCTCCATTTGTGTGTGTGTGATCCGCGAGAGGGAGAGATCTCAGATAGTTCTCCAACTCTGTCGCAGACAGTGAAATCCTGGTTTTTCCCCACCCACCTAAGCTATCTAACTATCGCGCCGCCACAACTAGAAACAATGGCCTGGCAAAAAAAAATTAAAATTATAAAAAAAAGAAAAGTTTATATATATATATATATATATATATATATATATATATATATATATATAATATATATATATATATATATATATATATATATATATTATATATATATATATATATATATATATATATTTTTTTTTTTTTTTTAATTGTTATTTTTTTATCTGTGCAGGCCAGGCCACCGGGGAAAACTCCCGGTGCTCCCGATGGCCAGTCCGGGCCTGGTCGGCGTCCACTGCGCTGTGGGCACCAACTTATTTACCAACAAACAAGTCATACGGCTTGAGCTATGAGCCGGATAGATTAGTGTGGGAATGAGATAGAAATCTCTCTTTGGTCCAGTAACACCTTGGAGCTTATTTCCACAGATGATCAAGGTTAGGTTAGATTCACTTCCTGTGAATCTGGTGGTTTGTCAGCTATAGCTGCTCTCCTTCCCTTCTTCTTTATAGCCAACAGTCAAATAAAGATGTCTAATATAAAGACTCTGCTATTTTCTCTTCTCACCTGCGTTCTCGTTTGGACACAGCTGGATGGACAGTCTATCTCGCCACATATAAGATTCAGGCGAATGAACACAACGAGGTGGACCGGGGAAAGGAAAAAAATGAAGTTTGTTTATTAAATCCCACAAACCATCTTTAAAAGATAAGAAATCCAAGCTCACATGGCCCGTGACAAATAGGAAACCTGCATATTTATTCAGCCTTCATTCTCCGTGACGGAGCCGGCAGAGTCTTTTCAAATCAGTGCTGTTGAAAAGTGGGTTTTTACAATGTAAAAAGAAAAAAATTAATCTTTTTGCCGGGGCTCACGATTTACAATGGGAATGAGAGGATTTCTGCTGGAAGATCAGAAGAGAGAGCCTGCATGGAGAGAGCAGAGCAGGGGTTACTAGGGATGGGTACCGAATCCGGTACTTTTAAGGGTATCGACCGGATCACGTCGGTACTAGAGATCCACAGGTGCCAAATTTAAATGTTTTTTATTTTTTATGAAGTCTGATGACGTCAACGTTTCGTTTACCCGTGAAATGAAACCTATGAAGTGTGCCGCACGTTCACGTCAGCGTTCACGCACACAATACACGCTTACCTAGGATTTGACTTGATTCAACAACAAAGCAGTCGGGGCAATGGCAAGCCGAAAACCGTTGCAAGTGTAGTTACACTTTACAAAGATAGATGCAGACAACGCTCGCTGCAATATTATATATTATATATATACACTAGGGCCGACCTCGACTAGTCGATTAGTCGACTAATCGATCGAAATGAGCCGTAAGTTGACTGCAACCTCTTAGTCGAATGAAAAAAGAAAAAATCTTTTTTGGATAAATTCTTTCCAAAAGTAAAGAGGCCTAGAAGCATGGCTAACGCTAATGGCGCGCATACCAGAGGCTAACTGCCTAAGAAAAAAGGCACAGAGGCACTGAAAGAGGATTTCACCCGTCTAATGAACACACTAGACTAGACAAATATCAAGATGTATCCATCAGTGGACCAATTGCATGCTTTCACAGAGGACAAGAAGCCTTCAGTCGACTCCTTCAGACATGCCAGGCCGCAGCCGCTTGGAATCCCTCACAATAATTGATTGAGGTTTCTTTTTTTTTTTTGATCCACTTTTTCTCCCATTTTTCTATATTTTCTCCCATCCCAATTTCGTATCATCCAATTCAACCCTCCCCTGTCACGAACGCTGTTTCTTGCCTCCCACAAGCCGGCTGCAATGTGGACTAAGTCATACATAGCACAAGTCCCCTCCGGTACTTGAGGTAACAGCAGTCGCATCTTTTCACCTGCGCAGCTCGACCTCTCAGTGTCGAGGAGTAACGCGTGGGAGGCTCACGCTGCCCCCGACACTTCCTGATTCTACTGCGCAGGCGCACCAACCGACTTGTAGGAGTCGCTTGTTCACAACGTTCGATCCCCACCCTTCAGTTTTCCCTCCCCGTAATACGGCCAATGTGTATTACTGCGGACGACCAGCCAAACTGAAAAACAATGTGGAGAGCTGGATTCGAACACGCGAATCCTAGCGTCTCCACACTGGTGGCGAGTGCCTTAGACCACTACACCACCTAGCCGCCCTAATTGATTGAGGTTTCTTTCTGCTCCTCAATCTTGATGGCGATGGCCAGATTCTTCATACAAACTTATCACGCCAGAACGCGTGTTGGAAGCCTCTGGTGGTGAAGGTGTTAAGACACGAACCCACCGGCAGACAGTCTCTTCCGTTCTCCCGGTCAGTCTCTCCCAGGTTCAGTCACTGGCGGGCAGTGTTAATTTTGGCAGCTATTTTCATTTTAGTTTTAGTCTTAGTCATGTGTCAAGTGCTCCTTTTTCGTTTTTCATCATATTTAGTCATCTTCATTTATTTTTCGTTTAGTCAGTTTTAGTCAACTAAATGTCTGAGCATTTTAGTCTTAGTCAGTTTTTGTCTCAATTTTGTCTTTTTTGTTTTAGTCTAGATTTTGTTGACGAAAACGGATGACATTTTTGTCTATTTTTAGTTAATGTACTACATTTTTTTATATTATGTAAATTATAAAACTTTTTTTTTTCTTTTCTTTTTTACAGCTACTGTTTTATATATACTGTTTTTTAGTAATAACTAGAAAGTAATGGTATTTATTCAACAACAGGTGATTGTATAGATTAGTATTAGTATCATTAATTGACAACTGTGCTCAACTATGCTTCACCCACGGAAAGGTTGTTGGCACATTGGTTCCACACGGACATTATACATTGTTGCACTTGCTTCCAGAAGGCTCTGTTTAGGTTAGAGGCTCTGTTGTGATTTTAATGCACAATAAATATTCAACATTCTCTTTTGAGACTCCGCCTCAGACTCTTATCATTTGGCACTAAAAGCTAAACATTGTCACCGGTATGGGTGTCCGCAACATTAATTGTGTGCGAGAGGTCGCTCAATTAGCCACATTAGCGTGAGCTAGGTTAGCCACTAGTTAACGCGAGCTAGATGGAAATACAAACAATGTAACGTTACTGGTGAAAAGGTGATTTACCTTGGAATACTCCTTTGCCAACTTGCTGTACTTTGCTTGCAGGTCTGCAGCTGGATTATGAATACTCCCAACTTTAGCCAAGGTAACGTTAAGCTAAAACTAGCTTTTCAAATAGCTCTTCAGCTAATGCTAATAACAGAGCTCCCCGTCACACTGCTCTGACTCGGGACGATGGCATTAAGAAAAGTTATAATTATTTTGTCTCGTCTTGTTTTAGTCAACAATATCAACATACATGAAGAGAAATTTCGTCCTGGTTTTTGTAAATTACATATTTGTGAAAGGTTTCTATGGAGAAGATTGCGAGCATTTTAATTTTCTCCTTCGCAAGATGCCACACAGCAGGGGACATCACAGCAGGGGGGCGGGGCAAGGGGATGGAGGTTAAGTGAAGGTTAGTAAGGGTTGTCTTCTCTCTCAGTTCTGATCATTCAGACTGCAGGCAAAAGTGGCCCAAATCAGATTTTCCAAAAAAGTGTTTGCTCATACTGTATGTGACTCAGTGTGACAGAGTGTGAATGGCACAAATCACATGGAATCTGATCTTTTCAATTCTGATTTGGGCCACTTTCATGTCTGGTCCTAAATCAAATCAAATTATATACAGGTCAGATTTGTTCCACAAATGCAACCTCAGTCTGAACAGTCATATTGGTAATTCATGCAACTTGTACGTCGGTCTAGAATAGATTCTAGAATGACGTTCGTCACAATCCTGCGCTGGCGGGAGTCACTTGTGAATACAAACACGATGGATGGACAGTGAGGTGTTAGACCAAGTATTTTGGGTGAAACTTCTGTACAAGCAAAACATGAGGGATCTTATCGTAACCGGTCTGTATTTGCGTATCACAGTTGTCTCTTTCTTCTCATCCTCATCCTCGTTATCATGCTCTCACAAATGTGCTGGCTTCCACTGCACATCAACTTATAAAATGAAACCGTAAACACTGACTTCAGTGGCCTCCGTGTTTATTTCCGTACGACAGTGTGTGGAGTCTTTGTTATTGTTCTTTTGTGCACACGGGCCACTTGAGGACTGTATACCAGTTCACACTGGAATCTGATATTGTCAACAGTCAAATAATGTTAACCCTTTCACTGCCGGACTACCAAATGGTTAACCCTTTCACTGCGACAATACGGAAAGTTAACCCTTTCGCTGCCACGTGACAAATGGTTAGCCCTTTCACTACCACACTACATAAGGTTAACCCTTTACTATCACACGTCTGTAGGGTGACAGTCAAACAAAAACAATCGGATCTGAGCAATGAATCCGAATTGAGCAACAGCGTTTGTCAGAGGTCAAGGGGATGACTTATACAATATAAAAAAAAATTACAGACAGGTTTTTTGATAAAAGTGATGGCCACAATCCTATTTCAGGTTTAAGCCCTCTCACCTTTTAGAGAATGTTATGTCAATATATATTTTTTTATTAATTTGAGCTTCCATAGAATGTCAAAAGAGACTGTGATTTCCACTGCATTTCAGATCAGATTCATAAATACCATTGGTATTCTTATCAGACGTTAGCACCGGGCAGTGCAGATTTCTCTTTCACGCCTATTCCGAATTGTTTTGTAATTAACGAACGCCGATTCAGCACAAATTAGCATTTTAGACTTCCTAATTTCCATACCCAAATAAAATGTGAAGGAACGCATATTATAAGACTGTACGCGTGAAAAGGAAATGCAAGGGGAAGAAAATCGAAGCTGAGTCGACCTATTCAAATAGTTAATGAGCTGTCGAGCGAGATATATCCTCCCTCGCTCCTGTTTACTGCATTCATTGTGTTGTAAGTATAAAGCGTGGTTTAATATGCAGAAGCCTTTGTTTTCGTCTGTCCTGTTCAAACACATCAATTCGACATAAAGAGCCAGGGGAGAAGAAAATATCCATTTAACAGGACGACTGGAGAATCTGTGGTCGTAAATCTTTCGAGGAGGAACGTGACCCCGAAACACAAAAAGGATCCATCGAAGGGGGGAACGACAAGATCGAAAGAATGAGTTTTATTTTCCCCTTTTTCAGGCTATTTCACTTGATTTAATGGTCAGAGAAAACCACGACGGCTGGGCGAAACATTCATTATTTCACAGGAAAATAAAACATCTTGCACAAAATCAATTGAAAACATGACAATGAACATGATTAGTTTATTAGGTAAAATGTACTTTTCCACAATCTATAAATCATCCCATCCACCCGGTCCATCAAAAATCCTCGTCCCCCGACGGCTTTGAAAAGCTCTAGATTAATACAGAGAGACCTTCCCTTTTGGAATTGATTATTTCACTGTCGTTATTTTTTCTTTAGTGTCGTGTTTATCTCGGGCTAGCAGAATGCTCTTGTGCTGTCAAATAGGGCCGCGCAAGCAAATTGAAAGCCTCAAACGCAGGTGCGGAGAGAGCGGAGAGCAGTTGAGGAGGCCTTTTCACTTCTGTGCCTATGCTGATAACTTTCACATTCAACCGTCGTTGTATTGTGTCGGTGGGGTCAGCAGACTCCTGAGAAATAGCAGTACGGGGCCGACGTTTTTAACAGGTTGGCATTTATGTTCCGTCACATCGCTTGATTTGAGAATTCAAAGAGAGAGAATATTCTCGAAAGGAAAACAGATGACTGCGGCAGACTTTGATTAATGAACGTTTTATTGTATCAGCGATCGACATATGTTGCTCCTATGTTTGGGGAAGTTTTCCAGCAAGTCTCGACTGCCACTCGTGCAAAGCAGGCAGGAAGTGAGGGAGTGAATACCTGATAGAAAATGCGTTATGCGTTATTCCCTAGCCATTGTGGTCAAGTTTAAAGTGAAGAGTGGTTATTTTTCAAATTGTCAGCAGTTTCTAACCCCCCCCCCCCCCCCCCACCCCCCCACCCCCCACCCCAACTCAGGTTCTAACAACGGAATGTTCTGGAACTCAAAAGTCCTTTATAATGAATTAGTCAAGCCTCAAAATGAAAATCTTCCACTGTCAGCTGGACCCGTTCTCAATGCTGGTGTGTCCCTGGGTGCTTGTAACTGCAGGTTATTGGCCATTCTCTCTCTCTCTCTCTCTCTCTCTCTCTCTCTCTCTCTCTCTCTCTCTCTCTCTCTCTCTCTCTCTCTCTCTCTCTCTCTCTCTCTCTCTCTCTCTCTCTCTCTCTCTCTCTCTCTCTCTCTCTGTAACATGCTCACTCACTCGCTCACTGGCAGCTTTGACTACTACTGTATGAAGCCCTATTTTTTCCAATGGGATGATAATCGTTAGCTAGGGTATCTTTAGCTAATCTTATACCCTCCTGATACAAAAATAAAATGAGAATAAAAATAACATAATAATGAGGAGCCATTTCCCAAACCAGCTCCCCCCTCACAAACACATTGTAATGCTTTATTTATGTCCACATAAATACAAAGTACATTAAGGACATAAACACTGCAATCAGCTCATTGGGAGTAATTCGGTTACATTTGTGACTGTGCAGCGGCCATCGTACACATACAATATTAACAGAGAGGACGTTTCAAATGTGGGTACAACAGATACAATAGCATTACCATAAAACTATATTATACTCTATGGGCAACAAAAAAGCAACACTGTCTCCAAATAGAGCGGCTACCAATAATAGCAGATATAGAGCAATACCTCGCTAACTATTTAGCCTTTCTCTTGGAGATGTGGGCCATCTGACAGCCCCCCCCCCACACACGCACGCACGGACGCACGCACGCACGAACACACACACACACACACACACACACACACACACACACACACACACACACACACACACACACACACACACACACACACACACACACACACACACACACACACACACACACACACACACACACACACACACACACACACACACACACACACACACACACACACACACACACACACACACACACACACACACACACACACACACACACACACACACACACACACACACACACACACACACACCTCTCCCAGATGACTATTTCTTCACACCGCAGCCATTTTATCCGGAGCGATTGCGAGGGATAATGGCACTCACAAATCATCTGGTGGGCAGTGTGGAGGAGCCGGAGAAATTGATGCCTTCATTTTCAAAACAATGGAGGCACCTTATGAGGGGGGGGGGGGGGGGGGTCCTCATGATGTCATAACTTAAATGGTTGACAGGTCAGGGCAGGTGTATGTGGCCGGAAGAGGACTCCTGACCGGGACGGCTTAACCCTTTCACTACCACACTACAGAAGGTTAGCCCTTTACTATCACACTACCGACGGTTAACCGTCTGTAGTGTGATAGTAAAGGGTTAACCGTCTGTAGTGTGATAGTAAAGGGTTAACCGTCTGTAGTGTGATAGTAAAGGGTTAACCATCTGTAGTGTGATAGTAAAGGGTTAACCTTCTGTAGTGTGGTAGTGAAAGGGTTAAACACATTGATTGACGGCTCAATCAAATCCTGCGCCTGCGTCAGGGGAGGGAGATGTGCGGGGGTCTGTGGTACGAGAAGAGAGACCAGACATATGCTCCATCTCACTCTTCCTCACGCAGGATAAATCCGACAGCCTATGCAGCCAAACCGGGGTTTGCATACTGTAGTATCTCTCTGGACTAATAGTTGCCTTGCCTGCCTGTCTTTTCACTTAGCTTTTGCCCTCATCCGCCTCGACCAGTCCTTCATACCAGCGGCCATCAGGCTCCACAACAGTGGGCAGGCAGGGACTGCTGCCAGACATCCAACTACAACTACTAGGAACCTAAAAAGGACAATAACACTACCTTGTGCATACGGCACCTTATGTGATACTGTGATACTGTGAATACTGTATATTTCAGTTAGTTAAATAGCTAATTATATTGACTTGTTATATTGTTTACACTGCTTGTTTTTACTACCTGTACCTCCCTTACCCCATGCTGCTATGATGCCTGAATTTTCCCAAGGGGATCAATAAAGGAATATCTTATCTTATCTTATCCTGCGACCTGTGTGGCCCCCCTGCTGGGAACCAATATCGTCATGAATCGTCATGGCATGCTAATGGTGGCAGGTAAATGGTGACTTTGAACTGCACCAGGAAGAAAGGGGTATGATTCCTCAGAATCATTGATTTGTTATATTGTTTACACTGCTTTTTTATTCAATTTTATTTTTACTTCTCCACTGTACTATAATTATGTGACCTGCACCATGTCTTCTACTACCTGTACCTCCCCTCCCCCCTCCCCCCATGCTGCTATGATGCCTGGATTTCCACAAGGGGATACCGACTGCAAAGACTTGATGAGAACTGGGAAAACACAAACAAAACAAAATAACACAAAACAAAACAAACCAAAAGAAAAACAATACAAAATCCACATCCATACTTATGTGGTCAATGTAGGTGTTGGACGGTTAAATGACATGCTTGTCCCACATCGTTGTACATTGTTCAGTCAACACAGTGCTGGTTTCAAACGACCACAACTCTTCCGGAGTGTGTATTGTCAATGTATTGTCACCACAATTCCGTTTTGATCTGCCTCTACCTCCTGATCTATAGAGAGGCAGGCTGATATCAGCGTGGATTAAAGAGCTGTCCGGGTTTATGGGAGAGAGATTTAGTAATAAATTATGAATGTGCGCCAGCAGAAGAAAAAACCATATATCTCCAGAGTTTTTTTTTAACAGGAGTCTTCCAACGTGCAATTTAGTGCGCTGGGCATCAGTGGAAGTGGCGTCCCCGCTGATTTAAACACATTGATTAAATAAATAAAAAGGTAAAACGACTATTTTTCAGATTCCAGCATTATTATCCATCAAGACATATTGGCTCTTTTTAATTATAATCATGCTCTTGCTCATTGACATTTTTCATCAACAGGTTAAGCTCACCTCCTGTATGAAAAGATTAAAAAGCCACTTACACGCAAAAAAAGAATTACGGATGACTGTGTAGCGTGGCTTAATTGGAAATTGATTGGCTTTGGCTGGGCTCCTACACACCTGGTCTCGTAACATTTCCGTGTCCCTCATGCATATGGAGTTTTTCTTTTATGCATTCTCTCCAAATACGGAGGTCCATGGTGGCAGAACCGTTTCATAATACTGGTGTGTCTCTCTCTGTGGAGGAAATTGTGTGGAAGAAGCCATCTTGCCTCACCACCAGATCCAAGCCATCACTTCAAAGAGCCAGGGGGGGGGGGGGGGGATGATCTTTGCATGACGGATAGGGCTTTCCTTGCCAGGGAGTACTGGGGGGGGGGGGTGAGCTGCTCCCAACATATCTGGGTCTCTCATACCACGGCCGTACAGAATGCCTACAAACACATACTACAGTAGTGTCGCCCCAAATCTGGACAAAATATGTAACCTCCTCCATCTTAAGATGGATGCCTGTTGTCATTTTAGCAGCGTATAGCGCGGGGTTGGGGGGAAACGGTAGGAGGCGACAGCTCCCTGGCTCGCTGATGAAGGTGACGGTTGGCTGCTCCGAGGGAGAGCGAGGGAAGAGAGCGAGGGAAAGCAGACAGGCGGGAGGGGGGGAACTCCTCTCATCAGCGTATGTACGTCAGCGAGGGGGTCAGTGGGGGGGGGGGGGGGGGGGGATCGGGCAGATGTAAATGCACACAAAGCCGGAGCACGGAGGCGGACAGACGCACGCACACACGAACGCACGCACGCACGGATGCACGCACACACACACACACACGCACGCACACCTCATCTGTGAACGAAGCACATTCCTCCGTCTGTCACACTGGACCGCGGAGGTTAAAGGAGGTCAGGGAGGAAGAGGAGGGAGAGGGCGGACAGCTCGTCAATGCTGTTGACAACAAGACGGATGATCCAATACTCGGGGAAAGCGACGAACCTGTGTATCCTGTTTATTAAAAGAACGTACAGGATTATGCCGCTTTACACAGCCGTGTTTAGCATTATGAGCATGTGTTAACAACCCGTCAGACACACGTTCCCTTACGAGCAAATCTGAATTAGTATTTCTCCTCCTCCGACACATAGCTCTGGAGGGAAAACCCGTCTCAGACACACGAGACGGCCGGTTCTCCATTTCCAAGGCAGTGGATCTATAATACGAGAGTCTAGTTATTGGGCCCAGGCTCCAGCCAACCGGCACGCTCATTTGTCACTGGCTGCGGCGCGCCTTAGGGCAGAATTTGCGATCCCAGAGTCAACATTAACATCCGCTTTCTGGGGCATATGAGGCTTCGTTATTAAGCACAAGCATGGGGGCGAAAAGCCCATTATCGCTACAGAGAAAGGGAGAGAGAGACATGGAGCGAGGAGGGAGAGGAGATGGAGAGAGAGGGAATATGGTGCGGGGGGGGGGGGGGGTGGGGGTGGATAAGGAGAATCATGAAGTGAGGAAAAAGAACGAGGGAGTGGTGAATGAAGTCGCGCTGGCTTTTGAGATGGAGAGGGGAGGAAGAGCGGACCAATAAATCACCAACTGATAGATAATTGGACGGGGCTTTCACCCGAGGGATCGTCCACAGCGCGCCACAGAAAGTGACATCGTGATTCGCAATTAAGTCTGAGAGGGTAGGAATGAGGAGGGGGGGGGGGGCCTCGATCCCACAGGATCAATTCCAGCAACGTGATACTGTACCTGATGAGAGGCCGCACTATAATGACTCTGTTGTAGCGGGAGGAATCATCATCATTATCATTTAACTCCTGGGAGCGGCTCCTCCCTCTGGGGAACTATATATACTGTCACCGTCCCACAGACGGACAGACGGATCAAAGTGGACCTACAGACAGACCAGCGGGTACCAAATGAGCCAGACTATTTAGGGTAAATACAGAGCTGTCATGTAGCAGAGCTTAACCTCCGAAGCCCGACGGGTCCGGTACCGACCCAAGCCATACATCTCTGTCTCTAAATGTCTACAGACTGTATGAATAAAAGTTGCGTTTATTTTTTTTCAAATGTAGCCAAGAGTAAAGACCCTAATCCTGTCAAAACAGCAGCCATAGGGCTAGATCCACAAATAATGGATTGCACGGAGCAAGTTGCACCCTTACTTACAATTCATTATGAATTGAAAATGGGGGACCCTGATGTAAACAAGACGAAAGTCTTTCTCTGGTCTGCATCCCCTTAACAATTGTGTGTATTGAGCCGTACTGTATTGTACCCATTCTGCAATCTGTTAATAAAATTTTCATTCAATCAATCACCGTGCAGATTGATTGATTGAATGGAAATGTTATTAACAGATTGCAGAATGGGTACAATACAGTACGGCTCAATACACACAATTGTTAAGGGGATGCAGACCAGAGAAAGACTTTCGTCTTGTTTACATCAGGGTCCCCCATTTTCAATTCATAATGAATTGTAAGTAAGGGTGCAACTTGCTCCGTGCAATCCATTATTTGTGGATCTAGCCCATAGTGTATATTTTCAACCATACGTTGGTTTACCAATATGTTAAAGTGTTATTAATGAAATATCAGTTTAGGAATTGTATTCATTAGCTAGAGAATTTCGACAGGAAATAAATGCGAGCAGCCATCTTGTTGTGGTCATTATGATGAAGGACACTCAGGTCTTTCAATGAGTTTGCATTCAATGTCGGAATATCGAAAAAACTACAATACCCAGCTCAAGCCAGCTACTGTACAGCAAATAACTTTTTGTATTTCTCTTATTTTTGGGGATTATCTACCACAAAACTCAACGTTATTGGCATAAATTAGAACGCAGTTAGTTTATCTACCTTTCTGTGAACGTTTAGCAAAAATCCGCATTGCAAACCGATTCAAAATGGCGGCCCAGTCTCTCCATAATAGAAAACAACTGTATTTACAGTCGATTTCATTCATGGTTCTTGCTGCGCGCCTGGTGATACTAAATCCAAATTGAACTCTGCCATTGGAAAGAGTAGATTTGGACCGATCCATAGATGTGCAACTTGGCTATAATAATGTAATTTAAGCTGCACTATGAAATAATCTCCTTCAAGCAAGGTAACATTGGGCACTGTTTTACATTTGTGTTGTTTGCATTTTATGCTCTAGAAATCAAACCGTTGCCTTTCACAGATTTTGCACCTGACCAGAAGAGAATTTCACTCTGTTTCATGCATGGCTGTGGGAGGGTTTCCTCACGGTCAGCCCAACTCTATGGTTTAGCTATAGCCAAGAGGTGATGTTTTTTCCATGAAAAAGGAAATTCTCATTTTCATCATCACTGATGGCTGACCTTTGTCTTCATAGCTCTTTGTTATATCATTTGAATAAATGCTCAGAGGCTTTAATTACGAATAGTGAGCTGAAGAGCATTTTGTCGCTTCGTTTAAATTACGGGAGTTGCTCACACTAAGTTATCTCACTAAAGACAACAAAAACAAAAACATTCTAGGACAGACCGCATTTGATTTCCTGTCATCTGATGATAGTACCAACACTGCAGCAGGTGATAAACTTGAGCCTCATTTATGGCAAAAAAGCCTCTTTGTGCCAGAGCAGATCCACTTGTTATTATTGGGGGATGCTTGCATAGCATTACAACAATCCACAAATGTGTGTATATTCCTGGCCAAAAAACATGTTAATAGCACAAAGGTTTTGACAGCTCAACAATGCACATGAAAAATCACTTATATGGTGGGTCAGCATCACAATAAATTTGACAGTCATGAGGGACAAAGAAAGAAAACTGTGCAGACCCACGGTGCTACCTGCTCATGAGGCCGACAAAGCGTCCCTGCCAGATCGTCCGTGACTGACAGTAATAGGTAGACTGTATTAAATGGCGGGGGGGTGGGGGTGGGGGGGTCCCCGATGACATCACCGGTGGCCATATTCAAACAAATTTACTCTCAATAACATTTTCGCATGTGTTTGAGATTATGTGCAAAATAAATCAGCGTTGTTTTTTTGGTGAAGTGCCCTGTTTACTGGGGGCTGACATCTTGGTTGTAAAAGAAAAGTGCTTCAGCACAGCAGTATATAATTGAGATGTACATATTTTGTGGTGTTGTCTTCCTTAGAGCAGTTCGAACTAAGCTAACCTAAAAAACATCAGGTCACATTTCCTTTAACATATAGAAAGAAACTGTATCTCAAACTCCGCCCTCTTTTCTTGATCCTCCAATCGCAACTGTTGCTTTCCTCGGACAAGCAACAGGTGTGATTGGATGATCATGAAAGAGGGCAGTGCTTGAATAGGTCAATCAGTTTCTTCACCTGGTCCTGCATGCTTTACAGTGCCTTGACTAGTGAGTGAGACCGCTTTGATTTGACTGTGTAATCTGGTATTGATTGGACAGGATGACAGTGTGTAAAACAGAAAAGAGGGAGACCATGTCTACTGTACTCCCCGTCTGATCAAGAAATACAGTGGGGACAGGTGTAGCAATGTACCTGCATAGTAATGGTCTGCCGATGGCCCTCAATCCAATGTCGGGTTGCTGAATTTGCCCTCAGTCATCTAAACCCCTGATTTAACCTGTTAACACAATGATCGCCAGATAGTGCTGTGGGCGTATGGCCGTTTGTGCCAGCGCTTTGTGCAATGGGATAATGCCGGTGTTTGCAACTGCTAAAACTATATTAAATATTATAGCTATGGATCTAATAACATTGTCGATTGTCAGTGAGTTTCTTCCGGTCAACATGCAAAAAACAGATACTTTTTTCATCCGTACATTTCCGTTTTATACCGTGGTGAATATGAGTATAGTTTGAGTGATTCTGAGAAATCCCAGGAAAAGACGCGAAAACAGCGTTTTAGTGAAATTCACAAAACACGTTGCCATTCCTCGCTTGGATCAACAATCAATCTCAAATCAACGCTAGATTATCGGTATTATCTTTCATCATGTAGCGCATGAAAGGGAGACAGGGACGCGGGGCCACTCCGTGCTTTTGATCGCTACCAACACACACACACACCACCCCGACACGCTTCGATCGCGGGAAAGAATTATCGGATCAACGCAAGATCGATAACATTATAGTCCTTACCTTGTCTATGATGTACTGCAAAAAGAATAATCCAATTACTGTATCTGATCGCCATTCCAAATACTGGTCACGTCAGTGTATCCAGCGTTATCCAGCATTGCATATGAAAGGGGTCAAGGCCATTGTCGGAACGTGCTGTTATCCAGCAGGGGGCACTCTGTCCTCTGTCAGATTGTCAGTAACAATGCCCCTGTTACAGTGATAGGGACACCGTACAGCTGTGAGTGCCGTCCTTCGGATGAGATGTTAAACCGAGGTCCCGACTGAATTCGGTCGTTAAAGAGTAGGGGGTTCCCCTACGTTGCTGGCCAAATTCCCAATCAGGTCTCTGACGTCAAAGCCACCTAATCATCCCACCCCTTTAATTGGCTGATATCGGTCCTTGTCTCCTGAGCCCTCACTTCGGAAGTGCGGAGTTAGTGCTTGGAGAGGAACAGGCGTCGAGTCGACAAGGTGTCGACTCATCAAACCCATGAAAAAAGATTTCAATATACACTCATAAATGTGCAGAAAGAAAAAATACATTTCGAGCTTTTCTGCAAACAGAATCTCACTTTCATTTTATTTGTTTGTACCTCCACTTTCACCGATCTTCCGGATGGTAAAAATAACCTAAAAGTGGCTATTTTATCTTTCGTCTTGACATTTCTCCCAAATGTCAAATCATTCACCTGGAACCAGTTTCACAGACAATCGGGGGCCTTCCTTTAGAATGTCAGGCCTAACCAGGAATCTATATACAGTACACAGTGTCTCTATAGCACAGTGGCCGCTGGCTTTACATAAGGTGGTCTGAGAGGAGAGGAGGAGGAGGAGGAGGCAAGACATCCGAGGGCTTGAAAGGTCACGCTGTACTTATATAATGTACATGGAATCTCAAAACAACATCATGCCTCTACAGTGATCTTTATAGTGTCGAGGATACATCATGATCCCGTTTCCTGTCCCAATCCAGCTCTTCAATTCTTCGACCCCCCCCCCCCCACCCCCCAGGCCTCCAAAAAAAGAACCAAGGCACATGTGTTACTGGGAAAACGAGAACAGCATGACATCCCCAACGTGGCCATCCAACAAGGCTGCGGTGGTATTTACACCCTTTGTCTGGACTTTGTCCCACGTTTACTTTTAGCGAGACAGCCGCAGTAAAAACCTCAACCCGCTGACCACATAAAAAGAGAACTACAGTTTACAGCGTCGTGTAACACAAGATGGGATGAGTTATACGAGAGCTCTTCACTCGCAAGAATGGACGAAAAGAGGTGACACAGAATCTGCACAACAATGACAGACGATGATCATCGCGTTTTTTGAGGACTTACTTTTTTTTGGCCCGGTACTCTATGGGATGTGTAGAAGCATCGTTATTCTCCTCCTCTCCACGTCCTCGAGTTAGTCATGTGGAGCGCACCTCTCCTGGTCCGGGGATGAGAGCTCTTTACCCTCCTCGATTTGATCCGTGTCGTTATCCAGGCTTCAGGAGCTGTGTTTATCTGTTGAGTGTGTACAAAATATTGAGCTCGGTGTCAAGCAGTCTGTCTCCGCTCTATAACTTTGGCTTTGATTTCACGGCTTCGCCTTTCACTCGCTGACAGGGGGAATGTTTGGCAATTGCTTTGTAAAATAGTTTGGGCAATTTGTTGCCACAAAATGGTTATTTAAGTCAAACAGAAGACGATATTCACTGAACCTTACAAAAATCCACACGTCTCTCTTGAATTATTGAAGCAAAACCTTTCTTAACCACTGCTTATGATATCACCATGCTTTTGATATCATCCCTCTGTTGATGTAACGTTACATCATTATGGGAAATGCGCTTACCATGTTCTCCAGAGTCAGACAAGGAGATACAGTTTCCTCTCTGTGCGTTCAGAGAAGACAGCAATGTAAGTGCATTTGCCATAATGTTGGCGTGTTCCTTTAACCCTGCAAGACCCGGATATATTTGTACTTTCAACCTTTCAGATGGTGTTTTAGGAGTACTTTGATGAGGAAAATATAGTGTTTGAAAAGACAAATGTTGTAAGGTTTTGTTGAAATGTTGTAATATTACAACTGTGGTCTGGTAGCATAATTTCCTATAGGCCATTTTTACTCACTGTCAGAATAACATGGCAAATGTCTATTTACTTCACTAAAACAACTTAAGGGTTCATTTATATGGTTATGGTTTATTATTTGGCCACAGAACAGTATACATTATGAATAATATTTGGCCTCAGAACAGTATACATTATGAATAATATTTGGCCTCAGAACAGTATACATTATGAATAATAACATCAATAAGCATTAAGAATTGTGATTTTATTAAAAGAACAACAAAATGGAGTTCTTGCTCTGTTTCCTGTGGCCTACCTTGAAAAGGCTTTTCATTCAATTGGATTTCATTCATTTAAATGAAAATAAAAAAAGAATTATTCACCCCTCATGAGAAAAAAAAATTCCTTTCTGAAATGAACTTTGCTATATGGGTCACAAGGAGCTTCTCAAAGTGAGAGAGAGAGGCCAGGCACACACTTACTACAGAAACTACAGAGAATAACGATTACTGTAAGATTTAAATCGAAGAGCAAGTAGAGTAATTAAGGAGGAAAGGACATTTAATTTTGCCAGATCAGTTGATAATGGGCAGAATCTCTATTTGAACGACCACATCAAACAAGAGGTGGACGCGGGCAAATACTGCGGCATGGTCATGCTGGACCTACAAAAGGCCTTCGACATCCATTCTGATTGACAAGCTAAAAGCAATTGGTTTTGATAGTCTATCAGTGAGCTGGATGCAATCCTACCTTGAGGGGAGGGAACAGATGGTGGAGGTAAACGGTACCCTATCCCCCCCCTCACAGTGAGCTGTGGTGTTCCACAAGGAAGCATACTAGGACCGCTACTGTTCCTAATTTATGCAAATGACATGTCGTCAGCTTGTGACTGCAACTTGTTCCTGTTTGCGGACAACTCAGCCCTGCTGGTCTCTGACAAGAACAAGTTACAGGTTGAAAAAACCCTCAGCTCGGAACTAGGAAAAATCTGCATATGGCTCGCTGATAACAAACTATCATTACACATGGGCAAAACAGAGTCCATTCTCTTCGGTTCAAATAACAAACTCAGCAAGACCGACGGCTTCTCAGTTACAGTGGGTGACAATATTGTCACAAGGTAAAATGAAATTACCTACCTGGGTTCCATCCTAGAGGCTAATCTCTCCTGTGACAAAATGGCATCCAATGTAATAAAAAAAGTCAACCAACGAACTCGATTCTTGTACCGGATCTCCTCTCTGGTAAACAAGAATACCCTGAAATCTCTGGCAGGAGCACTCATTCAAGGGTACTACGACTATGCTTGCACCTCATGGTACCAAAGCACCTCAAAGGTGCTAAAAACTAAATTACAAACATCTCAAAACAAACTGGTCAGACTACTGCTTGACCTTACTCCTAGAACCCACCTCACCCCTGCCCACTTTGACAACCTAGGATGGCTTAGAGTAGACGACAGAGTACAGCAACTTGCAATGGGCCTGGTCTACAAGATACACTACACGACCAAGGTACCCATGTACATGTCAAAATACTTCCCAAAGGTAAGTGAATACCACGATCACAACACCAGAGGGAGCTCCACAAATCATGTCAAACCCAGATTCGGCTCAAACAAGGGACTAAACACGTTTCGCAATTATGCCACATCAATGTGGAACGCCCTACCCAAAGCTGTAAAGGAATGTGAATCACTACCCACTTTCAAAACCACTCTCAAAGAACACCTACGGGAGACTGCAATTCAAAACTGGCCCCTGTAAATGTCCTAACCCAACCCCCTCCAATGTACAGTAATTTACCTAGTATGGTTTTGTCAATATTCCAATGTACAGTTTTGCTTGTACAGTTGTACAGTGTTTCCCCACCCAACCCCTCCTACCCAACCCCACCCACCCAACCCCACCCAACCTCCTCCAATGTACAGTTTTTACGTCAAATGTATATACTCCCTTTTCTGGACTCTTTTTGTATCACAAACAGTACTGTATTTGCAAATCTGGTATGTCATAAATGTATAGATGTAGCAGTACTGTCTATCTGTATGTCATGTATGTCATATATGTCCTGATGAATTGAAAATGGGGGACCCTGATGTAAACAAGACGAAAGTCTTTCTCTGGTCTGCATCCCCTTAACAATTGTGTGTATTGAGCTGTACTGTATTGTACCCATTCTGCAATCTGTTAATAAAGTTTTCAATCAATCAATCAATCAATCAATCAATCAATCAATCAATCAATCTGCAAAAGGCACATTTCTCTCTCTCTCTCATTTCTATATTCAAGTCTATAACCTTTCTATGACCCGCTGGCTCTTCTGTTTATTATTCACATTCCATTTTGTATCTGTTTTCCTCTCTCTGTTTTTCTCTACCATGAAACTCGGGTATTGCAGATTACGTTTTGATTTTCCTATGTTGGCTTATGTTCTTTTCGGGAAAGTTTTTTGTTGATTGTTGATTGTTGATTTTTGTGTTTATTTGTTTGTTTGTTTTATCTTGCAAACTTTAACTTTTTTTGTTCTTTTCGGGATCGGTTTTTGTTGATTTTTGATTGTTGATTTTTTTTTTTGTTATATTTTGAAAACAAACTTTTGGGAATTTGTTTTTGAATTAGGGGTAGGTTGCTCTATAAGCCTTCGGCTTCAAACCTATCCTTTTCGTTTGTTTATTTGTAAACATTTTCGAAAAAAAATTTAGTTCATGTTTATTTATTTGTATTTGTAAACATTCGAAATAAAAAATAATTCATTCATTCATTCATTCAATGGTGTTCTCGGTTATACGGTCAAAATTGTAACAATAACCTTTGACCTAATAGACTAAATCGAAGGTTATCCTATAACCCTAATTATATGATTACTGGCAAGCGTCTTGCTCGCCCTATTGAACTGGCTCGTTTATACGCTTGTCAAAAAAGAACTACCTCTAACTCTCACACTGCAATGATGCGTCTGAGCAAAACACTTTCGAATGAAAGAACGAGGGAGGAGGAGCACAGCCACGCCACGCCACAGGGTTATTAGCCGGAGGTGGGCGTGGCTGGGTAGATGTAAGGTGCATGAGAAATACTTTCAATGTATACCAGGGGTTCCCAAACTTTTTCAGCTCGAGACCCAAAAGAGAAATTTGGTGTTTCCCCGGGACCCAAACTTACAAAAATACATCATGAATTGCCATAACATACATTCATAAACTACTGATAAAGAACACAACAAACCATGCATTTCAAATGTATATGAAATGTATTTATTTAATTATAAAAGTACATCACAGCAATAATCAGTGTAATGTTAAGTTGCTCACCACCTCATAACATATGTACATACAATTTTGTAACACTTTTAAATGAACAAACATGTTCTACTCTCCTTTCTATTTATCACCCCTTTTTCAACTCTCCATTTCTTACCCCTCCCTCCGTCCCTCAACCTTAAACCCCAACATTGAGCAACATTCTGATACATTTTTACTGACTTATTTAAAAAATCTGCTGACCTGACATCATGCTAGAAGGGGTATAATATTTCATCTATGGCACAATGAAATCTAATGAGAGGTATGTGGCTGGTTGAAGTTTTCTGGGCTTGGTTTTTGAAAGTGCTATTCTGAGGTCATGCTGAGCATTTAGTCTGTTTCTGTATTTGTTTTTCAGGTATGCTAGAGTAGAAAACCCAGATTCACATAAGTATGTGGTGCCAAACTGAATCAACACATCTACAGCTTTTTTTAATAAATAATAATAATAATAATAATTAATAAAAATAATTTTATTTAAAAAAAAATGGCGACCCAATAAAAACATTTTGGGTCGCAACCCTAAGTTTGGGAAACGCTGATGTATACAATAGGTATAAACGAGCCAGTTCCATAAGGCGAGCAAGACGTGTAGCCAGTAATGAAATATACCTGCCCTCCGGTCATGAATATTTAGGAGAATACCAAGTCTGATCGACAGGGTGTAATAAGCGTCCCATCTGCCAACTATTTCAATGAGAATGTCCCTCTCTTTTCACTGTGTTTTACTGTTTTCTAAACACCTGTCTCTATAGGAGCAACAACAACAAGTCTTGGAACTCTCACAATGGAAAACTTTGACGGAGAAACATTTCTCCCCCGGCGCCATCTTGCAAGGTGGACTTTGGGCCTAGCGCCGCCCTAGACAATTGCGATTGGCTTGAGAAATACAAATGACCCAAAGCATTATAATCCCTATAGTGCACAATATACCTTTGCTGCAGCTCTAGGGAAGTCTGTGGTTCATGCAAGCTGTGGTTCCCGTGAACAAAGCCTTCTAATACACATTTCTCTCTCTGATAAGGCAGGGGATTTATAAAATTTGAAGTGGCAGTTTAAAAAAAGGAAAAATCGCTAGCCAAAACTAGCTTGGCCTTGTAGATTAGGTCACCCGATATCACCAGCATCAGTGCGTTCTCTGCAACATCCGGTCTGTGGGGTTAGCAATTTTACTTTTAAAATTGGAATGTTAACAAAACACAAAATCCTTTGGTGAAATCTCAATTTTCCCATTAGCCCCACATGCAGTATCAAGGACAAAACCACTGGTAAACGGGGAAGGAAAAGACTGTTACACCAGGGCTCGTCATGATGGCGCCAACACGTAAGAGGTCAACGATAATGGGTTTCTGATAGATGGTTCTCCTACACTGGCACAGCGCCATAAAACTGTCTGGCAACACAAGACTAACACCAAGACTCTGGAGACTCATTATAATATAATGTCCATGCTCACATTCCTACCTAGCCAAGGAAACTATAAAAGAAGGAAGAGTCATCACGTCAGAATACCAGCGTTCTATGCTCTGCTTGGTGCCAGTTCTATTGAAGATTGTATTAACACATTGAGTGCCAGCAGGGGGCACCAGAATTAGCGCTTGAATGCCAGCCTTCTTAGACTGATTTTCTGATATTTCATGATTTTCACAGAGCTATTTCTATATTCTATATTATGGCTATGTGTCTAATACGCCCGTCAATGACTTGCTTGCAGTCAACATGTACGAAATGGATTGTTTTTTCATCTGTACATTTCCGTTTTATACCATTTTGAAAAACGGTCGTTTTTGGAAATTTCCAGAAAAAAAAATAATATTCTGTGATAATCGCCCTTTAGTGGAATACACAAAACACGTTGTCATTTTTCGGCCTATTTATGAATCGTTTTCAAATAAACGCTAGATTATCGATAGTATATGTGTACTTATGCACGCTAGAGAAGCGGGCTGAAAAATCGATTATCTATTTACTGGTCAGCGCACACACACACACACACACACACACATACACACATAGGGGACATGTTGAGATATACGTGAAAAAAACTCTGATTACCCCAAGACTGGTAAAATAAAGTCCTTACCTCACATCAGATGTTCTGCAAAAAGATTATTCCAATTCCTGATCGCCATTCCAAATATCGATTGCGTTTATTGATCCAACACTGGGTACTCGAAACACATACTCCACGCTGTTCTGAGGGTCGGCGATGACTGCAGTAGGCTCGGGTTACATGCCTGAGAAGTAAAATGTGGATTCCGGATTTCCCCCCCCCCATGCATTTTCATTCATTCCAATCCAATGGGTGCATTACCATCCGGGAGACGATAGGGGGCGATATTTTCCCTGTTCGAGCTCATAGACAGCCCCAATGATAACGTGAGGCTAGAATGATGAAAAATTAATGGATTTCGCTAATAAAAGCAATAGCGATTAAATAACAAGATTTCTCGTCCTTGGCACTCAACGCATGGCATGAACTAACGAGTTTCTCGTGGCTGGCACTCAAAGTGTTAAAATTCTAAATATACCAGCTGATCTGATATCTGAGGAAATATACATTAAAGGTAAATAATACACAGGTCACAACATGTTTACAGGAAAGTTTTGGAGTTGTATTTGGAGTGTATTTCGTGACTGTTGGGAACTAGGCTACACTGGCACACCTACTTCCAGTGAATGACGCTAAGCTAGGCTAACGGTGCGGCTGTTCCCTAAGCCTAATGCATGCACAGAGAAGAAAAGGGTATGTATCTGCTTGTCTAACTCCAGGGTAGATGGCAAATAAGCGAATTTCCTAAAAAGTTGGCGTGTTCCTTTAACCAATATATCAAACGTTAGCTAGTTCTATTTCATTCTGGCCTCCGCTCAGTGTCAGTCTGCATGCACTTCACTTTGTGCACAAGCACTGAATAAAAAATTCCACAATGTACCTTTACATACCAACATTCGTCTGGCCACTCCCCTATCCGCTTACCTTCATAAGCAGGTGTGTGGTCACCTACTCGCCTTCTTCTTCACTTTCACCACAAGGAAGTGCCTTCGGTAGATACCCACACTTGACGAGGTTGTTAGTTGAAGAAAGTTGATACGTGTTTAAATTGTTTCTTGCTTTTTTCTTCTCTCATATATTTCAAAAGAAAAAAGCGAAGTCATAATGTCTACCTCGAAGGGTCGCGCTCGCAACGCCACTCTTCAAGTCAAGTCAAGTCAAGAGTTTTATTTGTCACGGCATACAAGTATACAATGAAATGCGGGTGGTCTTGCCTGCAACGATGTGCAATACAGTGGTACAACATATAATAGAATCCAATAAAAAAAAAACATTGTGCAATAAACAGGTAACAGGTAACATGGTGGGACATCTCGGTATCTGTACATAGTTATTTACAGAGCATATAGGACATGCTGGGTCCTTTGGTAGTGCAATACACTGTTACTGTTGTTCAGTGATGGGAATAACGGCGCTATAAGTAACTTCGTTACTAACGGCATTCGTTTTTTCAGTAACGAGTAATCTAACGGATTACTCTTCCAATCTTAACAACGCTGTTACCGTTACTGCAAAAAAATGTGGCGCGTTACTATGAATGAACCTGTTTCTTTCATCAGACAGATCTCTGCGCCGAGAGGCAATAATATGTTCTTCCTTGTTTAGTGGGCAGTGCGCGAGCCAAGCATACTGTACATGCTGACGATTGGCTGAGGTTGAATAAAATGTCATGGTAAGCCAATCAGAGGTGGAGGTGGGCGGGTGTCTAAAGCATCCAGAGTCTGACACACAGCGCGACAAGACAAGCGATCACTGATCAGTCAGCATGAGACCGCGGTCCGTGTAGTGTACGTTTTGAGCCCAAAAACGAATCCAACGAACAACACAAGCGACTCAGTCAACATGAGACCGCGGGTCCATGAGCGTTTTGTGTTCACTCTTTGCAGCGCAGGGCACTGAGTGGCTCTACTGCAGTGCTGACAGCCTTATCAACAGTGCTGCACTTCCTGGTTTAATAGCACAGGCTTCAAGTGCTCAGAGATATATATATCTCTGTATGTCATGCATGTCTTAAATGTCATGATTAGATTAGTTTAGATGATTCGATTAGATTCTTATATCTGTATGTTGTGTATGTCATTGATTGATTGATTGATTGAAAAGTTTATTAACAGATTGCAGAATGGGTACAGTACAGTACAGCTCAATACATACAATTGTTTAGGGGATGCAGACCAGAGAAAGACTTTCCTCACAAATGTCATGAATTGAAAATGGGGGACCCTGATGTAAACAAGACGAAACTCTTTCTCTGGTCTGCATCCCCTTAACAATTGTGTGTATTGAGCCGTACTGTATTGTACCCATTCTGCAATCTGTTAATTAAAATGTTCAATCAATCAGTATATATTTGTTATTTATTTTTGGTATAGTGCTTAACAAGCATAATTTAATGTTGCCAACTGCCCAGTTGTGGCCTGTTGAGGGGCAATACATATCAAAAGTTCCAAAACATCTATTCTGTTTGTATTTGTATGATCCACTATATAAACATAGTAATTATAATATCTACATACATGGCATTTGATTGGAGGCTAGTCTCACTTTGTCCCACAGCAACATTAACACTTTGATCGCCGGGGTTAAATTCATAATTTACCATCCCTCGCCAGCCCTATTTAACATGGAGAAGTTCCCCTTCTTTGCAGGGCTATAACTTTTTAAATTCTATTGCTAAATTGCCATTATTATGGCCCATTCAATGTCCTATATGTATTGTTCAGGGTGTAGCAACGTTAAACTTTTTCATTCACATATTCATACTAAAATATGGTCTAAATTATAAGTATGTTTTTATGTTTTCTGCAGCTTTCTTCAGAACGTGATTTATAGCCCTAAATGCATTATATTGATGATCAAATACAGTTTGGTAGGAATCAGTGCGAGATAAAAAATTTCAACTGGATGTGCTTCTAGAAGTTTCTACGTATCATCTGATCGTTTATAATTCCGTGGGCAGCGTTAGATGATTCATCCAGAGTGGGTCATATGTTCATCATAGCAGTTTATATCGAACACATTAGAATATAACGCTGAATCTTACCGTGGCTTCCTCGCGCCGCTGGCAGATGAGCGTGGAACAGAATTTTTTCTATTATGGGATGTAGAAATGCCCGATCCATTTCCAGGTTGTATAATAGTATATACGTCCAAATCATGTTGTTTTTTCGAGTTATTTGCACCGATCGATGTTCACTGTATCAAGACGGAGTCTCTCTAACGATAGCGAGTGGCCGGACCACATATGGATGAGCACTACCGGTTCAAAGGTTAATTTCTGGTTGGCGATCTGCCGATCGGCCACCAGATGGCGCTCTTGAACCGCTAGAGAGTTGAGAGGAGATCAGCAGTGTGTCTCAGGGCTCCGGAAAGGAAATATGATTTCGATGACAGATTTTTTAAATATTGACATCAAAGATGAGTTACGGCGTCTTCGGCAGAATGAGCATGGCTAGGAAAGACGAGTTCCGGCGTTTTCGGCGATTAAAGTGTTAAAATAGTTTAGATTTGTGTATGTTGTTTATGTAAAAAAATCTTGAAAGTAACGCAATAGTTACTTTCTGAAGTAACTAGTTACTTTTATAATTTGTAACTGAGTAAGTAATTTAGTAACTTTTTGGAAGAAGTAACTAGTAACTGTAACTAGTTACTGTTTTAAAGTAACTTGCCCAACACTGCTGTTGTTATACTATTTCTAAGGTGACCTTTCCTTTTTGGCCATAAGTGTGGGCGTGTGCGGCATGAGTGTGTGCCTGCTCATGTTAAAGTGGCTGCTAGTGTGTGAGCGTGCACAGCGTGCGTGTCGTGTGTGTGCTCATGTGTGCTTGTGTGTGAGAAGTTCAGTGTTCTGTGGCACTCAGTGTTCATTGTTCAAGGCTCTGATGGCCTGGGGGAAGAAGCTGAGCCGAAGCCTCTCTGTCCTAGTAGCTGGGGTTCGCAGGCGTCTGCCTGACCTCAGCAGCTGGAACAGGCTGTTATTGGGGTGGTGGGGGTCTTTCATTATTCTGCAGGCTCTGGATTTGCACCTCTTGTTGTATAGAACCTGCAGGGGAGGTAGTGCAATACCTGTGGTATGCTCGGCTGAGCGCACCACTCTCTGTAGGGCCTTCTTGTCCTGTGCCGTGCTGTTTCCATACCAGGCAGTGATGTTTCCAGTCAAGATGCTCTCTACAGCTCCGGACTAGAAGGACTGGAGTATCTTCCCCGATACTCTGAACTTCCTTAACTGTATCAGGTGGTAGAGGCGCTGCTTCGCCTTTTTTACGACTGTGTCTATGTGTGTTGACCATGTCAGATCCTCTGAGATGTGGACCCCCAGGTACTTAAAGCTGCTCACCCTGTCCACGGTAGCCCCGTTTATCATCAGTGGTGTGTGTGTCTCCTGCTGTCCTCTCCTATAATCCACGATCAGCTCCTTGGTTTTACCAATGTTCAGGAGCAGGCTGTTGTCCTGGCACCAGCGTTCCAGTACCTCAACCTCCTCCCGGTAGGCCTTCTCGTCGTTGTCCGAGATCAGCCCCACCACCACCGTGTCGTCTGCAAACTTCACTATGGAGTTGGAGCTGAACTTGGCCACACAATCGTGTGTGTAGAGTGAGTACAGCAGGGGGCTCAGAACACAGCCCTGGGGGGACCCGATGCTCAGGGTGATGGTGTTGGAGGTCTGACCCCCCACCCTGACCGCCTGGGGTCTTTCACTCAGAAAGTCCAGTACCCAGGCGCTCAGGGCGGAGCTCAGACCCAGCTCGATCGGCTTGTCCACCAGTCTGGTGGGGACTATGGTGTTGAACGCTGAGCTGTAGTCAATGAACAACAGTCTCACATAGCCCCCCTTCTGACGGTCAAGGTGAGAGAGGGTGCTGTGCAGTACCTCGGAGACCGCGTCGTCAGTGGACCTGTTTGTCCTGTATGCAAATTGCATAGGGTCCATATCACTGGGGAGGGAGGCACAAATGTGGTCCTTGACCAGCCTCTCGAAACATTTCATGACCACAGAGGTGAGTGCCACCGGTCTGTAGTCATTGAGACATGTTGGGGAGGGTTTCTTCGGTACAGGGATGATAGTAGACACCAGCGGTTCTCCATTGCCGCCTCTGTCGTGCGTCTTGGAGCGGGGTTGAGGCCTCTCTCGTGGTCAGCAGCCACGTTCATATCTGGGGGATGTTAACGGAATAGATCAGAACATAGGTAGAGGGGTCTCACGCCCTTGGGGTGGGCCACTGAGCGTGGTATAAATAGGACCGTCTGGGTGGCGCCCTCTTTTCATGTTTTAGATCAACACGCATACCTGCCCCCTCTCCTGGAGTGGGCATGTCGGCGTGCTTAGGGCACGGGACTGGTTCTGGTCGCACTGGTCCAGGTCAGTTAACCCGTTGTCCGCCGGGGATGCAGATCTGCTGTTCTGGTACCCTGAGGGACTTGTGCTTTTTTCGGGGGGGGAAATGACGGGTCGGCCCGGGTGTCACGGGGTTAGGCGTTATGGAGACCCTTTGTTGGGTACACGTTGTACCTGGCACTATAATAAGGGGCCGGTTCTCCTTTCTTCGCTCCTCTCTCACGCATGGCGAAGAGGGGGCTGTTGGGGTGGTCTTCTGGACCTCCTCTGGTAACCCTGTGTGCTTCCCGAGCCGCCGGGCCCGGTCCGAAGTAATGTTTCGTTGAAACCGTAGGCCTGGGATAACCCCTTTTTTCTTGAGGGGTTATAGGAATAACCACCGTATGTGGTACCAAGAGGGTGGTTGATTCCCTGGTGTGTTGGAGCAGAGTCAACTCCCGGGTTACCCGGTTGAGTGTGCCCCTGCACGTTCATGACGTCTGCCAATCGTGTCAGCCTTCTCTGCCTCGACCCCTTTTTTTGATGGAGGCTTTGTCATGGTGTGCAACAACGCCAGCATACGCCCCTTCCGCCGGGGGGGCTGTTTTCAGTTGACCCCATTGGCGCCTGTCTCGTCCGCAGTGCTCCAGGCTCGGGTCTACAGCCTGCTGCCTGGTTTCCCCGGTGCGCTGCCTGCTTCCGTTGGTTAACCTTTTGAATGCTTTACGGCCATGATGACTGCTTGTGTTGCAGGGTCAGTGTGCCAGGCGGTGTACTATTGGGGGGAAAGGGCCCGCTCTTGGAGGGGCCCTGTCCGAATACGCTGGCGATGTGGGGGGCGGTGTCACTGAGTGACCGCCTGGTGGGGTCTTGATGCCTGGTGTCATTGACCTCTCCGGGCCCCCCTTTTTCCAGGGGATCCAGTCCCTTCAGTGGGTCTGGGTCTTCCTTCGCGCTCCGCTGCTACGGCCTTGCCACGGGGTTGAGTTTGCTCTTGACCCCGTGATTTTGGGGGCAGTAACAAGGGTTGTTCCTTCCGTTCGTTCCCTGGTGGCATGCGGGTTGTGCGTGTGCGTAGTCGTGGGGTCAAGCCACGATCTGCTCACCCTGTGCGTTGAGTTGCTTGAGTTCCTCTTCGCACGGTCGGATCCGTCTCCCTCCCGTCCTCCAATAGGGAGGGTATCCCTCCATTAGGGAGGGTCGGGGGGCTCGGTCCTCCCCGGTCTGATGGTTGTGGGGGGCCTCAGCGGGGTACATTTGTCGAGCTTCTGGCTTCCGCTCAGCTCCTCTTGTGCAGACTGACGCTGAGCGGAGGCCAGAATGAAATAGAACGTAAGGTTATGTATATAACCAAGTTCTATGAATTCTGGTGACGCTCAGCGTCAGGACGGCGCTGCGGCCCTTGATCTCGCCTTGTGGTGAAAGTTTGGGAAGGAGGCGAGTAGGTGACCACACACCTGCTTATGAAGGTAAGCGGATAGGGGTGTGGCCAGACGAATGTTGGTATGTAAAGGTACATTGTGGAATTTTTTATTCAGTGCTCGTGCACGAAGTGAAGTGCGTGCAGACTGACACTGAGCGTCACCAGATTTCATAGAACTTGGTTATATACATAACCTTACGTTAACAATGCAAGAGATGCTGATGATTCTGACATCCGAGGTAATAACCTGTTTAAATGAGGTCATAAATGAGGAGAGGACGATCCCATTCAACTCAATGTATGCCGGACTGAAAGTTTCCACATTTGGCATCGATGTGTGTTCACACTCTACATCAGACCTGGGCATTGTACGGCCCGCGAAAGAGTACATGATAATAAAAAAAAATAAAAAAATAAAAAAATCACTTTTTTCTTTTCATGTCAACGTTCACACGCACAATATACGCTTACCTAGGATTTGACTTGATTCAACAACAAAGCAGTCGGGGCAAGCCGAAAACGGTCGAAAGTGTGGTTATTTGAAGTTTGGATTTTTTTTTTCACAACTGAGGTAGGTAGATTACATTTTTAGAGACTAAAGTACAGAAAAAAGGTACCGTTGGGTACCGGTATCGATTCACAGGTACCGGTATCGTATCGGTTCAAATGTGAACGGTACCCATCCCTACTGAACACACAACTGCAGGGCAAGGGCATTTTTGCTCATGAAATGCATAGCCATGTGAAAGCCTTCATGACAAAGTTGCAATTAATTTCAAGGCAACTAGGCAGCAACAATCTTAAACACATGAAAACCCTGAAAGAAGTCAAACCATCAGCTGATCACCGGCACAGGTACTCATCCATGTTGGGAGCACTGCATGATGAATCTTCAAGGCGTTTTCAAGATTTCAAAAAGGTTGAGGATGAAATGCAGCTGGTTTCCTCTCCCTTTACCTGCAGTGTTGATAGTTGTTCAGCTTGAACTAATTGACAGTCTGATTCACTACTGAAAGAGCACTTTAAGTGAGCATCACTGCTAGAGTTCTACTCTGCTCTCAAGGAGGATAACTTTCCAAACATGAGGAGACATGCTCAGAAGATGTTGGTTCTCTTTGGATCCACCTACATATGTGAACAGACATTCTCAGTCATGACGTTTACCAAGTCCAGGTACAGATCCTCTCTCACTGATGAACATCTGGCAGCTGTGCTTCGCATCTCCACCTCAGACATGCAACCTGACTTTGATGGACTTGTTAAAGCTCAACAGAGACTGGATTTCTCACACTGAATGAAAAAAAAGAACTGAAGAACACTAAAATGTGGAAATATAACAAGTGAAATGGGACACTTGATTTTTTTTCTTTTTTTTGCACACTGAATACATTAAATGTTTAATATAGGCATGTAAAGTAAAAAAGGCTACAAAACTGGGACACTTTTCTTTACACAGTTCAGTGACATGTCTTGTTTATTTTTGCTATACGATGATGTGATGTTTTTAGAAAGCTAAGAAAATCCTTGTTTCAATAGTATATGAAACTCAAAATGCCCTTTGTTATTAATGTTTCACATTTTGTTTATCATTTTGGAAATAAATTCTATTTGAATAAATTATATTTTTGAAAGCTAACCTCACCTTTTAATTGCCAAATAATAACATACACTCTTACCAGGGGTCAAAACAATGCCATTTACTGCTTTTTATATAGAAATAAAATGTATATTATGCATAATTGAGTTTGGAATTTTGGCCCGGCCCCCCAACATATTTTCAGTTGCTCATTCGGCCCCCTGGGAAAAATAATTGCCCACCCCTGCTCTACATGGTGACGAGATGACCCTCCCTTCCTTTATAGTTTCCTTGACCTAGTGTCTCTCAGTCAGACATCTTGTGCACCATCTTGATACCAAGTAGTACAACTACTGCAGTATCCACTAAGTTTGAGCCAAATCAGATAGGAAATACACAAGTTATCGCTGATATTAAGGATACACACAAACACACACATACATCAACATGTGAGGCAGCACGGTGGTGTAGTGGTTAACACTGTCGCCTCACAGCTAGAAGGTTGTGGGTTCGATTCCTGCTTGGGGACCAGGTTGCCATGTTGCCAGTTACCCAGGTGGGGTATCTCCCGGAGTTTGGAGTTTGATCGCTAACGCTGACGCTGTCCCTGACGAAGACAGACAGGAGCACTTGGATTGGTCCCCGGGCGCGGCACTCGCCGCAGCCCTTGTCTGCTCCCGACTGCCCTTGGGGGGAAGGACGACGGGATGGGAGGTGCAGAGAACATTTCAGCGCATGTGGGTGTGTGTGTTCCTGTGGGTCGCCCATCGTGTGTGTGTGTGTGTGTGTGTGTGTGTGTGTGTGTGTGTGTGTGTGTGTGTGTGTGTGTGTGTGTGTGTGTGTGTGTGTGTGTGTGTGTGTGTGTGTGTGTGTGTGTGTGTGTGTGTGTGTGTGTGTGTGTGTGTGTGTGTTAATCTGATGACAAATAATAAAGACTTATAGACTTAGACTTATGTAAGAGAAGGATTTGGCCCTGAGAATTCTCTCGTATAAACCCCATTAACTTGCCATCAATTGCATGGCACAGATAGAAGGCTTTGTTTTCTTTTTGTAAAAAAATAAATAAAAGCAACTACCTTGAACCAGCTTTCAAAAGAAATAGCTCCACTTGAATCTATTTGAATTCTAAATCAGTCGTAATCAATCCTTCAACCCTATATTAATCCCATTTGTCATGCTCTTTAATTCATTAGCATGCATTTCTTCTCATCAAGTTGGAAGCAAAGCAATATAGTATGCAAATTATTTAATCAATGCTTGGTGCAGTGGCAGTGGAATGCTGCCTGCGTTCACAAGATGAATGTCCCTTTCAGCTACATCTCGAGCAGGCGTACCCTACATCTCAAGCAGGTGTACCCTACATCTCAAACAGGCGTACCCTACATCTCAAGCAGGCGTACCCTACATCTCGAGCAGGCGTACCCTATATCTCAAGTTTCACCACCTAAAGATGAGCCATTAGGGCAAATGGGCAAAGAGGCTCAAATAAAAAAAACTGACAATTTCATGAACTCGCTCCTGGTCCCCTATCAGTCTGAAAGAGTGGCTCCTGGTCCCCTATCAGTCTGAAAGAGTGGCTCCGGGTCCCCTATCAGTCTGAAAGAGTGGCTCCGGGTCCCCTATCAGTCTGAAAGAATGGCTCCGGGTCCCCTATCAGTCTGAAAGAATGGCTCCGGGTCCCCTATCAGTCTGAAAGAGTGGCTCCGGGTCCCCTATCAGTCTGAAAGAATGGCTCCGGGTCCCCTATCAGTCTGAAAGAGTGGCTCCCGGGGCGGAGCTATCTTAGTACCCCTGGTGTGGATCCAAACCTGACTCATGCCACAGTCAGACAAGTTTTTTGGCCACACCCATTGTCTAAAAGTGGGCTGTACCTGATATGATGCTGCTTTGTGTTCGACCAATCACATTCATCAGCTGAAATCCTCTCTGCCCGCTCCTATGCTGGCTGGACATAGGCGTGAGATTTTGCCTTGGTCTGAGCTGAACTAATTTGCTCTTTGACCAAGCGAGCGAGAGCAGTGTGTCTTCGCAAACATTGGGCGAACAATTGAGCCAGAACTCAATTTAGCTGAAACTGAAATGAGTTTAGCCATTCATTTAGAGAAAATCAGTGAAACAAGTGAAATTATTTTGCCCCGGTGGCATTATGCTTTCACTCATTTTAAGAAAATAAAATGTTTAAAGGAAAACTCCAACATTTTGGGAAATTAGCTTATTTAACATCTTCCCTGGAGTTAGACAAGAGATACATACCTTTTTTGTCTCTCTGCATGCATAGGGAACGCCTGGACCGTTAGCCTAGCTTAGCTTCATCACTGGAAGTGGGGCAGACATCTAGCCTAGTTCACTACAGTCAGGAAATATACTCCAAATACAATCAAAATACAACTCCCAAACGTTCCTGTAAACATGTTGTGACCTGTGTATTTACCACGTCTCCCAGTCACACAAGTCACATGAGTTTCCCAGTCACACAAGTCACACGAGTCTCCCAGTCACACAAGTCTCCCAGACACACAAGTCTCCCAGTCACACAAGTCTCCCAGTCACACAAGTCTCCAAGTCACACAAGTCACACGAGTCACCCAGTCACACAAGTCTCCCAGTCACACAAGTCTCCAAGTCACGCGAGTCTCCCAGTCACACAAGTCTCCCAGTCGCACAAGTCACACAAGTCTCCCAGTCACACGAGTCTCTGTCACACAAGTCTCCAAGTCACACAAGTATCCCAGTCACAGGAGTCTCCGTCACACAAGTCACACAAGTCTCCAAGTCACAAAGGTCTCCCAGTCACACAAGTCTCCAAGTCACACAAGTATCCAAGTCACACAAGTCACACGAGTCTCCCAGTCACACAAGTCTCCAAGTCACACAAGTCTCCAAATCACACAAGTCTCCCAGTCACACAAATCTCCAAGTCACACAAGTCGCATGAGTCTCCCAGTCACACAAGTCTCCAAGTCACACAAGTCACACGAGTCTCCCAGTCACACAAGTATCCTAGTCACACAAGTCTCCAAATCACACAAGTCACACGAGTCTCCCAGTCACACAAGTCTCCCAGTCACACAATCTCCAAGTCACACAAGTCTCCCAGTCACACAAGTCTCCCAGACACACAAGTCTCCAAGTCACATGAGTCTCCCAGTCACACAAGTCACACGAGTCTCCCAGTCACACAAGTGACTTGGAGACTTGTGTGACTGGGAGATTTGTGTGACTGGGAGACTTGTGTGACTGGGAGACTCGTGTGACTGGGAGACTTGTGTGTCTGGGAGACTTGTGTGACTGGGAGACTTGTGTGACTGGGAGACTTATGTGTCTGGGAGACTTGTGTGACTGGGAGACTCGTGTGACTTGGCGACTTGTGTGACTGGGAGACTTGTGTGACTGGGAGACTTATGTGACTGGGAGACTTGTGTGTCTGGGAAACTTGTGTGACTGGGAGACGCGTGTGACTTGTGTGACTGGGAGACTCGTGTGACTTGTGTGACTGGGAGATGTGGTAAATACACAGGTCACAACATGTTTACAGGAATGTTTGGTAGTTGTATTTTGATTGTATTTGGAGTATATTTCCTGACTGTAGTGAACAAAGCTAGATGTCTGCTCCACTTCCAGTGATGAAGCTAAGCTAGGTTAACGGTCCAGGCGTTCCCTGAGCCCAATGCATGCAGAGAGACGAAAAAGGTATGTACTTATTCTCTAACTCAGGGAAGATGTTAAATAAGCTAATTGCCCAAAATGTTGGAGTTTTCCTTTAAGACTCAATAAAAGAAAATCTAATTATTCGTAAAGGTGTCTTCCATGCAGCCTCTCTGTCCCTTGTGTTTCACATTTGGGTGCGGCAGCAGGACATGGGGACGTGCCTTGGCTGATGCAAGTGCATGGCTGGCAGCGTAAGTCAGGCTAGCAGAACAGAGCCTGCAGCTGATGAATACATTTGGAGAGGACTGAGAGAGAGAGAGAGAGAGAGAGAGAGAGAGAGAGAGAGAGAGAGAGAGAGAGAGAGAGAGAGAGAGAGAGAGAGAGAGAGAGAGAGAGAAGAGAGAGAGAGAGAGAGAGAGAGCAGGAAAGAGAGAGAGTGATAGCAGGAAAGAGAGTGAGCATGAAAGAGAGAGCGGGGTATGGAGAGAGAGAGAAGAAAAGGAGAGAGAAAAAAGCAGGAGATAGAGGGAGAGAGAGAGAGAGAGACAGAGAGAGGAAAGGCTATACTCGCAAACTCTTTTGAAAGGCTTATCAGACCTGTCAGCCTTAGTCAACAGCTGTTAGGGTCTACCCGCACATATCGACAGGACCAGGAAGGGGGTACTGTGAGGTGATATCGACAGGACCAGGAAGGGGGTACTGTGAGGGTGATATTGACAGGACCAGGAAAGGGGGTAACTGTCTGTGAGGGTGTATCGACAGGACCAGGAAGGGGTACTGTCTGTGAGGGTGATATCGACAGGACCAGGAAAGGGGTACTGTGAGGGTGATATCGACAGGACCAGAAAGGGGGTACTGGAGGGTGATATCGACCGGACCAGGAAAGGGGTACTGTGAGGGTGATATCGACAGGACCAGGAAAGGCGTACTGTGAGGGTGATACGACAGGAACAGGAAAGGCGGTACTGTGAGGGGGAGGGGGTACAGATTTGTTATTGACAGCAGGAATCATACACTGCTATCTATTCAGTGATCACAGCTGCTTAACGGTCGGGGCCAGTGCTCAAAAGAAAGGCATCATAAGCCTGAATACAATAGTTTCATTACACTGATCTCATTTATATCGACGGGTGGCATTCCCGTCGCCCGTGCATGGCGGTGTGAGTGGCGCGTGGCTGTTTTGTGTTTTCTTCAGTCATGGCGTGCTTTATCTGGGGGTGCGGTGCGTCTTGGATGGGGATGTGGTAGGATTGATGTGTGGGGTTTTTGGGGGACTGACTGTTCCGGGGGGGGTTCACATGCCTCCAAGCGACATTATACTTTTGTACTTATTTATAGCCATTTTTAAAGGAAAACTCCAACATTTTGGGAAATTTGCTTATTTGCCATCTACCCTGGAGTTAGACAAGAAGATACATACCCTTTTCTTCTCTGTGCATGCAGTAGGAGTAGGAAGACGCCACCGTTAGCCTAGCTTAGCGTCAGTCACTGGAAGTAGGTTCCTCCATTAGCCTAGTTCCAAACGTCTTCCTACTCCTACTGCATGCACAGAGAAGGAAATGTATGCATCTTCTTGTCTAACTCCAGGGTAGATGGCAAATAAGCTAATTTCCAAAATGTTGGAGTTTCCTTTAAGTCTGCACGTTTACATTGCACTACTTTTAATGTCTTTATACCTATTCTTATGTCTGAAATGTATGCATTGTTTTTTTATTCTGTCAATCTGTGTGCTGATTTCATGCTATGTTCATTTTATACTATATAGATAGTTGTAAATATTTATTCTATATTGTAGAAATGTGTGCATTGAAATGTCTGTAAAGTCTCGACGACATTGAAAATGAGGGTGACCTCAATTGTCTTTTCGAGTATAAATAAAGGTTGATGTTGATTTTCCAGAGCCTCCCCTTTGCCTATTGGGAACAGGTACGTTTTTCTGGTTGTCGCTTTTTCTTGCTAAAAAGGGCACACGGTCGTTGTGCATTTTGAGGGCATGCGAAACAGCCAATGACCCCGGGATGACTTCCCTCCGATGCACCACAGATACCTAGGAGCTAAATGTCTTCAGTTCAGGAGCTGGGTTAATTCACCAAAATGATTGATTACCTGCCAGTTAGACATAGGCACCAAAATGATTGATTACCTGCCAGTTAGACATAGGATATGCAGGGATGGAAATGGCAGCCCCCGAGTCGCAGAGTGGGGAGCTTTTGGGGATTGTTTGACTTGACTTAAATACATTCAGACAGTCCCCTCGGTCCAGTTAGAACTTCTGAATGATTTAAGGCCTATCTGTGCCAGCAGTCGAAGGAGAAGCGAAAGCCACTGAGACTGTCACCGAAAGGCCTTGGACTTTTCAGCTTTCGACCCCTAAAATAGCAGGGCTTCCTCCTGTTGGGTAATTGCTTGTTAGTGCTCACCATCCAAAAGAAGCTAAATTGTCACAGGGCCACCCCCCCCCCCCCCCCCCCCCCCCCCCCCCCAACACACACACACACACACACACACACACACACACACACACACACACACACACACACACACACACACACACACACACACACACACACACACACACACACACACACACACACACACACACACACACACACACACACACACACACACACACACACACACACACACACACACACACACACACACACACACACACACACACACACACACACACACACACACACACACACACACACACACACCACACACACACACACACACACACACACACACACACACACACACACACACACACACACACACACACACACACACACACACACACACACACACACACACACACACACACACACACACACACACACACACACACACACACACACACACACACACACACACACACACACACACACACACACACACACACACACACACACACACACACACACACACACACACACACACACACACACACACACACACACACACACACACACACACACACACACACACACACACACAGGCAACCTGTGCAGTGCCAAGACACCCGGGCCATGATGGTGTTAGTCACAAGACTCCTTTGAGGCCACTGCAGGCTAGCTGGTGTCATTCTCTGCTGCTGATAATCACCTCAGAAATACGCTCCGTTTCTTTCACTCAATCCCCTTTTGGCCACACAACAAGCAAATTGCCGTACAGATGCCGGGGCCTTATTGTGTGCGAGTACGCGCACGTGTGTGTGTGTGTGCGTGTGTGTGTGTGTGGGCGCCTGCATCTTGCGTGCGGCCCGCGTGCGAGGTCAGAGGGGCAGGGGGAGAAGACATGTCTTCTTGTCTCGTGTCTCACTATCTCCCATCACAGGGGAATTAGGCCTCCTGGCAAATTACAATGTCACTTCTTCCCTGGTCTCTCCGACGGGAGCAGCTAGCCGCACTGAATGTTTTATGGAGCCAATGATAATGAAGGAGCCAGAGCTTGAAGCAGCAGCACGGAGGATTAATCTGGTGTCGAAGGCTTAGAGCAATTAAACACAGGAACGGCAGCCGACATTATTGCCGGATGAGTGGCAGGCGTTAGGGAACACCTGAGGCATCCGGAGGCGGCGGCGTCTCGGAGCCGAGTACAATCGCAGGAAATCTCCCAGAGATGTTCAGGATAGTACTATACGACTGCTACTATACTGCTACCACTACTGCTACTGTGGAGTACAATCGCAGGAAATCTCCCAGAGATGTTCAGGATAGTACTATATGACGGCTACTATACTGCTACCACTACTGATACTGTTGCCTCTGCGGTCACAGCTGAGGCGTTATATATGCATATTGTCACCATTATTATGAAATGTATAATAATAATAATAAGCGGCTGATAGCCCAAGGCACTGGCGGCGATATAGGCGAGGGGTCTGGGGGGAGGGGGGGCCTGGGCCCAGGCCCGGGACTGAATGGAGTTGCCATTCGCGTGTGGGACTGGATCGAACGGCAACTGGTAACGGCAACTGGGACTGGTGCGTTTGTTTTGACTGTAGGCTCCTCCCGTTTTGCCAGTACTGTGGTACGAGTACGACTGATAGCATGTGGTTTAGGAACAGGGCGTTTTACACAAATCCAGCGCTCCCTTTCTTGGCTGTGACGTAGCCACGTAAGTTTCACAAGCAGCGCGGAGGTAATGCCGCGTTCACGTTACGTGGGAAGAATCGGAAGAACCAGCTTCCGACTGGGAAAAACCATTCACGTCAGCCTCCTAGTGGTAATTCCTACTAGGACATATGGGATTTTTTATAGACCCCGATATCTCCCACTTCGCGTCACGAATTGCGGAAGTATGGATGTGGGCGTTTTCATCGAGTCAATGCGTGAAGGCTTCCTAGTTGTAGCAACGAGATGTCCTCTGGTTCTTCCGCTTCTTCCCACGTAACGTGAACGCGGCATCAGAGGAAAAAGATCGCTTGCTAGGGCAACAAGCTATAACACATATGATCCAACATAATAAGTCACCTGAAAACATCCCACCGCTACGATGGTGTATTAAAATCCGACGACGCCGAGCAGCTAAAGGGGTCATTTACTGAGGACCAGCACAAAGTGTGGATATATTATGATTTAACAAGTCTTATCTATCCAGGACGATGACAACATTATTGCAGGTAAGCTAACTACTAACGTTATCACGCTAGCTTGGATGCTAACTAACGTAATGTCATGGTGAATGAATGAAAACTTTATTTAACAGATTGCAGAATGGGTACAATACAGTACAGCTCAATACATACAATTGTTAAGGGGATGCAGACCAGAGAAAGACTTTCGTCTTGTTTACATCAGGGTCCCCATTTTCAATTCATCATAACATAATGACATACAGATAGACAGTAGTGCTACATCTATACATGACATACCAGATTTGCAAATACAGTACTGTTTGTGATACGAAAAGAGTCCAGGAAAAGAGAGTATATACATTTGACGTATTATTATTGTATTGTGATATGTTTTGTTTCATGTTGGAAAAAAAAAAAAAATTTGATTACTTTTTTTTTTAATAATACAATAATACGTATCGTGTGGGGGGGGGGGGGGGGGGGGGGCCGAGCTGTCAATCTCGCCTCAGGGCCTGTGGGCATTCCAACCGCCACTGGCCCAAGGAGTCCTCTTGATTAGAGGGAAATAGTGTTACTCTGTTCCGAAAAGACGAGCGGAGTGGTAGACGACAGGAAGAGAGAGAGAGAGAGAGAGAGAGAGAGAGAGAGAGAGAGAGAGAGAGAGAGAGAGAGAGAGAGGAGAGAGAGAGAGAGAGAGAGAGAGAGCAGGAAAGAGAGAGCTAGCATTAAAAGAGAGTGAGAGTGTGCGGTAGGGAGAGGGAGAGAAAGAGACAGCAGGAAGAGAGAGATAGCAGGAAAGCGAGTGAAGAGAGAGAGAGACAGAGAGAGAGAAGGAAAAGGAGAGAGAGAAAAGCAGGGAGAGTGAGAGTGTGGGGTAGAGAGAGAGAGAAAGAGAGAGAGAGAAAGAGAGAGAGAGAGAGAGAGAGAGAGAGAGAGAGAGAGAGAGAGAGAGAGAGAGAGAGAGAGAGGAGAGAGGGAGCAGGAAAGAGAGTGAGCAGGAAAGAGAGAGCGGGGTAGGGAGAGAGAGAGAGAGATGGAAAAGCAGGAGAGAGAGATGGAGAGAGTGAGAGAGAGCGTGGTAGGGAGAGAGAGATGGAGGAAGAGAGAGAAAATGGGAGAGAGACTGAGAGAGTGTATATTTGTTAATTAGCTAGTTAAAGGGATAGTTCGAATTTTTGGACATTTGTATGAAATAGGCCTACTTGCCAGTAGTGTAGTCGAAGCCAAACTTACTTAGCTTACTTACCGTGGCTGGAGTTCTGACCGGGTTCTGAGTGAAACAGGGAGGCAGCAAACAGCAGAAACGGGGTCTTGGGGGGGAAAAAATTATTTAATCCACACCACAAAATGCAGACAAAATCTTCACCCTCCAGATGTGCGAAATAGACTGCGTTACTCGTGAAACGGCTCCAGCACATAGTAATACACTGTGCCAAGCGATAGAAGGAGTGCTGGAGGGTGAGGATTGTCTTAGAATTAGGTAACCATTTTGCCTGGATGTTGTGGTGTGGATTAAAACTTTGTTGGTTTCAAGACTCCCGTTTTCAGAGGAACAACTATTAGTTAGAACTAATTGCCAAATAACTTAAAAATCGATAGAACGGCCCACCCCTGTTTTCAAATCAACATTTAGCGAGTGGTCAATTGGCTTAAAATGGCTGCCAAAGAAGGTTTGGCCACATCATGTAAATGTGGTGTTAGGTTTGTCCAGACAAGACCGCAGCAGACTACAGAGAGTGGCCCGTTCAGCCGAGCGCACAATTGGGAGGTGGGCTTTCCACTCTGAAGGACGTTTATAACAAGCGTTGCAGGGCAAAGGCTAAGAGAATAATCAAAGACTCTAGTCACCCGAAACAACTGCCTCTTTGAACTGCTGCAGTCAGGCAAGCGCTACCCGGAGTCTCATGGCCAGTACAGAGAGACTCAGAAGGAGCTTCTATTCCCAGGCCATCAGGATGCTCAATGACAATATGTAACAACCCATCATCTACAGACACTGCACACACATCCACATGTACCACTCACTTTAAACAAACACTCACCTTACCACTCACTTTACTCACTTTAGACACTATATAACACACTTTATATTTATCTATTATTAAAGAGATTTGCACCACATTCATACCTCATTTGCATCCTACCCCAAGTTTTGTACCTACCTCACTGGTACTCATTTTACTCTGTATTGTATATATATGTATATTGACTTTACCTACTTTTTACTTCTTAATTTTTTACTTTTCTCTTTACTGTATGTAGCACACTCTCATGGGCTCATAAGAAACAAGCATTTCATTATAAAGTATTCTGTATTTTGTTCTGACAAATAAAAACAAACTTGAACTTGAACTTGTTGTATGAGTGAAGTTGCCGAGATGAAGGCGTCATCGTCCGGGATCAACATTCTAGCGGTGAACAATGCAACGTGCAGCGTTCTCATGCACTGTCCACACATGAAACGATGCATATTCCATTGATCCAAATCTTATAGTTGTACCAGGGAAATTATATTCAAGAAAAAAGTATCTGCAACTCCTGCTTGATTCTGTCTGTAATCACTGGTTTGTTTCATTGGACAATTATCAGAAGACACACCACCAACACACAAACCCACACACACATACAGTGCACACACACATACTGTACAGTACACACACACACACACACACACACACACACACACACACACACACACACACACACACACACACACACACACACACACACACACACACACACACATACAGTACGCACACACATACAGTACACACACACACACACATACAGTACACAACACACACACACATACAGTACACACACAGTACACAACATACACACACATACAGTACATACAGTACACACACATACAGTACACACACACAATCACCCCCAACACACAAACCCACACACACATACAGTGCACACACATACTGTACAGTGCACACACACACACACACACACACACACACACATACAGTACGCACACACATACAGTACACACACACACACACACACATACAGTACACAACACACACAGACATACAGTACACACACATACAGTACACAACATACACACACATTCAGTACACAACACACACACACACACACATACACTACACACACACACACACACACACACACACACACACACACACACACACACACATACAGTACACAACATACACACACACATACAGTATACACACACATATACAGTACACACACATACAGTACACACACACAATCAATAAAACTCCAAGCTGTGGTCTAGAGAGGTGTAAATATTGTAAAGCTTCCTGTAACAGGACACCTGATACGTGGCTCATTGACATCATGCAAATGTCACACAGACAGGAGCATCCAGTTTCTTGGGGGGCGGGGGCGTTTTGACAGCGCCCTGATTAAGGTGGACTTTTTCTTAGTGTTTGGACATTAGCCTGCTATGACTGACAATACATGATGTTGATTGATTGATTGATTGATTGATTGAAAACTTTATTAACAGATTTCAGAATGGGTACAGTACAGTACAGCTCAATACATACAATTGTTAAGGGGATGCAGACCAGAGAAAGACTTTCATCTTGTTTACATCAGGGTCCCCCATTTTCAATTCATCATAACATATATGACACACACGACATACAGATAGTTGCATGAATACTTGTTAATTTACTTACATAAAAAGGTTTGTCTGAGCTCAAATCAAGTTTATATTGTTGCTCAGACGTGCTAGCAACACCTGATCATCAATAACATTTATTTAACCAGGTTATTTAATTTAATTTAATTTTTATTTATTCGTACATGGAATTGTTACAGTCCATGTACATATAGTTCACTTAATATGCTCTACTAAATTCCATGGCCGAAAGGAACAGGAAGAAGACAATTCTTATTGTACCTGCCCCTACACACATACAGTACACTGATAGACTGTTCATAGTGCAATGTTTACCAAACCAAACAAAATTTACAGTTATTTTGCAGAAATGGAAACATCAACACAATTAAATTAACATAAATAAATACATTTTGTGTATCTATCAGTTAAATTGCATATTTACTGAGGTTCATTCATCTATACACACACACACGCACGCACGCACGCGCGCACACACACACACACACACACACACACACACACACACACACACACACACACACACACACACACACACACACACACACACACACACACACACACACACACACACACACACACACACACACACACACACACATCCCTCATTGCATAAACGACTGTCATATGAGCCTCATTCCAACTCCAACAGGACTAATCAGATTCAGATTCAGAGTTTTATTTGCCACATGGAAACAATACAATCATAGAGTTTTTTCATACAAAATCATTGAATTGAATTGATTGGTAGGGGGACACACACACTGTACACCATAGGTGTCAAACTCACGGCCCGCGGGCCAAATCCGGCCCGCCACGTCATTTGATGTGGCCCCCCAAGAGTTCAGGGTAAAAAAAAAAAAAAAAAATTTTTTTTTTTTTTTTTTTTACATTACTATTGGGTTAAAAAATAGCAGTGTTAAAATAATTGTGGGTTAATGCGTTAATAAAGCTTTAACTTTGCCTTAGTTATTACACATTCTTACACATACATGTATGTTGAACATCTGAGGTAACAAAGGAAAAAAAGCCAAAAGCACTTACTCCTCAGACATTCTTGACAATTTTACAGCCCAAAATACAAAAAAGATCCAGGCGGAATAGGTAACAAAGGGTTGAAAAAATATTGTCTGAACTGTCAGATGCAAACTGGCTGTGTGACATAACCGAGCATCTCGCTCAATTGAATAAGAAGCTGTAGGGACGCAAACAAGTCCCACCCAAAACTTGACCAATATAGTTGTGAACTGAGACAACCCTTATTTTGTTATTTTGAGTACAGTTACAGTTGTGTGTTCATGCAGACACATAATAGCAATTTCATTACGAATTGAAAATGGGGGACCCTGATGTAAACAAGTCGAAAGTCTTTCTCTGGTCTGCATCCCCTTAACAATTGTGTGTATTGAGCTGTACTGTACTGTACCCATTCTGCAATCTGTTAATTAAAGTTAATTAAACTATCTTCCATTAGTTGGATGTATGGCCTCTGCAAGGTTGTGTGCAGCCATTTGTTTTTGTAACATCTGCTACATCTGTCCCACGTGTTCTTTGCAGCTCACAGTTGTTAGTTCTGCCCCTCTTGACTGTGACAAAAAGGTTTTGAGCAAACTTAATGTCATAGCTTGTATTGATGATATTCTTCTTTGTTATTTACTTTAATGGTTTGATCATTGATTGGTGGAGTAATATGGGGTTCTGATAAACTAAAATTATTTGTTAAAATATCATAAGCTAACATATATTTTTACATTTATGCAAATGAATATGCAATATGTATAACTTGAATAAGTAATAAATACAGAAACACCATGTTTAACAATATGTAAATGTGTAGCTACATTTATTTTACATTACATTAACATTTATACGGTCTTTGGCCCTTTGAGGGCAACAATAATGCTGATGTGGCCCTCTGTGAAAATGAGTTTGACACCCCTGCTGTACACTGTACATTGGAATACTGACAAGCCATACTTGGTCATTTACTGTACAACTGGGTTAGGACATTTGTAGGGGCCAGTTTCTAATTGCAGTCTCCCGTAGGTGTTCTTTGAGAGTGTTTTTGAAAGTGGGGTAGTGATTCACATTCCTTTACAGCTTTGGGTAGGGCATTCCACATTGATGTGGCATAATTGCGAAACGTGTTTAATAATAATAATAATAATAATAATGGATTGGATTTATATATCGCTCTTCGTGACACCCCAGTGACCCCAGAGCGCTTACAGAGTTCATTATTCGTTCATACACAGTCATACCGGTGGTGGTAAGCTGCAATTGCAGCCAGAGCTGCCCTGAGGCAGAGTCCCTTGTTTGAGCCGAATCTGGGTTTAACATGATTTGTGGAGCTCCCTCTGGTGTTGTGATCGTGGTATTCACTGACCTTTGGGAAGTATTTTGACATGTACATGGGTACCTTGGTCGTGTAGTGTATCTTGTAGACCAGGCCCATTGCAAGTTGATGTACTCTGTCGTCTACTCTAAGCCATCCTAGGTTGTCAAAGTGGGCAGGGGTGAGGTGGGTTCTAGGAGTCAGGTCAAGCTGTAGTCTGACTAGTTTGTTTTGAGATGTTTGTAATTTGGTTTGTAGTGCCTTTGAGGTGCTTTGGTACCATGAGGTGCAAGCATAGTCGTAGTACCCTTGAATGAGTGCTCCTGCCAGAGTCTTCAGGGTATTCTTGTTTACCAGAGAGGAGATCCGGTACAAGAATCGAGTTCGTTGGTTGACTTTTTTTTATTACATTGGATGCCATTTTGTCATCCAATACCATACCATGGACAAAAGGAGCAGGAAGAAGAATAAATCTTATAGTTACGTACCTGCCCCTTATTCCTAAACTAAACAAGTATTACTGAAACAAACAATCCACAGTTTAAACAAGAAAAAATGTAATAATAATAATAATAATAATAATAATAATAATAATAATAATAATAATAATAATAATAATAATAATAATAATAATAATAATAATAATAATAATAATAATAATAATAATAATAATAAATAAAAAAATAAAAAAATATCTCACTATTCAGATCACATTTGACTTTCATACTGACTAAATATATTTTTTTTATAATTCTTTTTGAATTGACAAACACTATTACATCCCTTAAGCTCGCTATGGAGAGAATTCCACAACTTTACACCAATAACTGAAGGACACATCTGTTTAACTAACTAATCAGACTAATCAGAATCATCTTCTAGGACGTCTCAGCAGATTAGCGATGCTGTTCTTTTCGTCTGAGCACATTATTATTAGACCACCTCCCCGCTCAACGCTCCAACACCACCATATGGTCTCTCTCTCGGCTTATCCACAAAAAGCAAAAAAAAATAAAAAATTACATTTTAATTGCATAAGAATAAAATAAACAAGTGTGTAATGGTAGAAAAAGAGAGCGATTAGAACTGCGGCTCAGTGCAAATGAAGGAACGCGGCTGCGGGTTGTTGAAAGCGTGATAATTAGGCGTTCCTTTCTGCGCGTGCCAAGCTCTACAGGCTCTGCAGCTTCACAGACGAGATGCACCGTGCAGCCAAATTCAAGATTCAAGAGTTTTATTTGTCACATACATACCAGGGCATACAGTGAAATGCGGGTGGCCATGCCTGCTTCGATTGTGCAATAATACTAATAATAAAACGTCCTAGAAGATGATTCTGATTAGTCCTGTTGGAGTTGGATGAGGTTCATATGACAGTCTTTTATGCAATGAGGGATGTTTGCGTGTGTGTGCGTGTGTGTGTGTGTGTGTGTGTGTGTGTGTGTGTGTGTGTGTGTGTGTGTGTGTGTGTGTGTGTGTGTGTGTGTGTGTGTGTGTGTGTGTGTGTGTGTGTGTGTGTGTGCGTGTGTGTGTGTGTGTGTGCGTGTGTGTGTGGGTGTGTGTGTGTGTGTGTGTGTTACATTCATATGCCAGTCAAGATGACTGACAGGATAAAAACAGGTAATAAAATATACATAAAAAGGGCATGATAAAATAGACATGCTAAATTCCTGAGATTAGCTACGGGTTTAAGGCACTGGGTCCTATGTACACTACTATACAATATACAGTTTTAACTCTATATCCCTATGCTATACTTGCTATATCTAAACTATACTATACAAGAACCACATCGGTTCTTTCCTTAAAGTGACCTTTATTTTTCTCGTTCCTTTAAAGTGTTCTTTCCATTTTGTTTTAAAGTGCCT
>NC_140179.1:71767507-71982507 GCF_963971535.1 Notolepis coatsorum
CACGATTTTCGCCTAAATGATATACTATCTTTTAGCCTTGTGTCATCTAGGAGCAATAGGGACACAAAATACAAAATCTACAACACTCTAAGGACCATAAGGATTCAGGAAATGTATAATATGCCTATACTATTTCTTATCAGGGGTGATTGTGAGCCTTAAATTAGAAGAGCGGTATTAGGCTCCTATTAAAACTATACAGAACAACCACTAGGATAATGTCACAAAGTGGTCTGTCTTTATCATACATATACAGGAGCAACAGGGGCACAAAATACAAAATCTACAACACTCTCAGGACCATAAGGATTCAGGAAATGTATAATATGTCTATACTATTTCATTGTTACGACTTACGGGTCATTGTGAGCCTTAAATTAGATGGGCATTATTAACTGGGTCAGATAACTATAGGATAATGTCACAAAGTGGTCTGTCTTTATCATACATATACAGGACATAAAGGACACCACAATGAGATAAGGAACCACTTAGAGTTTTATGAACAACCTATTAAACAGAACAACATTATATACTAAATGTACATTGAATCACTCAAACTGCTCGTCTCTCTCATCCTCTGACTCCTCGAGTTCGAAGTCAGGTTCTGGATCATCCTGCAGTTTTTGGTTGCTGCATGTCTGTAACTTGCACATATCTGTGCATGCCAGTCCATTTGATAAGCATGTGCAGCTTGGCATTTTGCATGAACGGACACACTTGCATCTTAGCAATTCCAGGACTACATCTGGTGCAGGTGGGGAGCGCATCCAGTAAATTGCCAGCTTGCCCTCATCGTCTTTCCATCCATGCTCTGTAGGACTTGGGACCACAGGGTTAGACTGCAGACTGCTCTTCCAGATTGCTGCCTGATAGTTGGCTCGTTCAACATGCAGGAAGAGACAGTCCCTACATGGTGGAAGCTGGCTGGACTCGACCTCTCCCCTTTTGGTACAGAAGAGCTGGTAGCGCAGTTGGTTCACCTCTACTGTGCTGCTGTTAGCAGAGTACATGTGACATGTAAACTCCTCAATTCTCTGGAACAGCTCCTCACTCACATCCCATGACTGCCCTAGTCCACTGAAGGTTTCTTGGTAGGAAGTATCCTTCTTCACCATCTTCAGGGCATTCAGCTTCCCGAATGCACTGACAGTGTCACAGCCAGTGAAGGCGTGTAAGCCAATTAGGCTGTCACAGAGGCTGTCTCCAACTGAGCTTGCAAGTTTGCTGATGTTCACATATCGTGTGCGGTTCTGGGTCCCACACTTCATGTAGATGGGACAGGTGATGTCCTTCTGGAAGGCAAGACAAAGCACCATGACATCAGTGTCCTCAGCTATGATGATGACTGCTTTTGAGCCCATGTTTGCAGCATCTGATGCATGCAGGAGCAGGCGAGTGTCAGCTTCTTCATGTGTTGATTGCAGTTCTGCTACTTCTTCACACCCACCATCTGTCAACCTGTAGCAGGTTTCCTCACAGGTTGTGTACAACACTTTGCCATGCAGCCTCTTTCTGTATTGTGGGAGGTTCCACTCTTCCACCAGAAACTTGATGAGACTGGTCTTGTTGGAAGGACTGCACAGGAAAGTTCTCCACTGCTGTACGTGGTGTCCTCCTGCCAGGTTCTTGTATTGGACCGTAGTGTCTGCACCCCGGGTTTTGTCGTTCAGCATCTTTGATTGAAGTCTGGCGGTAAACATCAAACACAACATCAATCCTCTGACTCTGTGCCCCCTCGTGGAGGACCTGGGTGAAGAGTGACTCTGCCACCTGTCCAAAGGTTTTGTTGTTGCCATTCATTTTCTGGACCAGGCTCATCCCATCAATGATGGAAGTGGATGGTGTTGGGATCTGTTCAGCAGGAGACACATTCTGTTCCAGCTCTCTGGCAAGTGCAGCCTTGTTTGTTTTTCGTAGAGACCCATCAGCATTTGCAAGTGCCCATGGCAGTGGGCCCAGTGGGTGGGCAAGGACATCTTTCATGTCTATCTTCCTGCTTTCAGCCAACAGGATAATGTGGCTGAACAGGTTTCTGTCTGCCCTCAGCACCACATCCTGCCCTTTCTTTCCTTTCGCTTTTTTTGTGCCGACACTGGAGAATGTCTTCAGGCTTTGCTTGGTCATCTTGTCATGAAACTTTAAAGATGGTGGGTCCTCATCTAACCTTGTTTGTTTGAATGCCTGGTATGCCTCTTCTCCTATCTCATGAGCTCTCAGGAGATCTCTTGTCACATCAGGTGGAGCCATGAAGCCAGTGGACAGGCTAACCAGATCGTTCTCATCAGGGGACATAGGATTGAACCACTTGTTCTGCATAAGGTCAAGAAGAGACTGGACATCGGCTTCATCTCTCTTGATTCTTGGATGCTGTAGATCTGGATGGGACAGTTTGGACTCCTGACTTCAAGCTGAATCCCTTCGTCTCTCCAGCTGTCTGGGTGTCTTTGTTCACTGTTTCTTCTATAGCTTGGTCAACTGGGATCCTGCCAAAGGGATTAGTGGGGCCCAGTTGGACAGAGAAGCCTCCTTTCATGAATTCTGTGTACACATCTGGGTGTGTGATGTACAGCTGAGACATCTGGGCGTAGTAATAGGGGAGGTAGCGTGCGTAGTTCATCCTGTCATAGGCAAAGCACCATGGGATCATTGCTCGAATGCTTGCCAAGTGTAGCATCCAGTCTCCCTCTCGGGATGCTCGGATGAATGAGCCCCAGCAAGATTTCGACCATGTCCAAATAGGACACCCAGAAGCTGGAGAGGCTGCTGTTCCCACCTCTGAGGAACTTGTGGTAGACTTCAAACAGTTCTATGATGCGTGCACAAGAGCTGTTCTCGAGGGCTTCCTTCAAAGTGGCTTGTGAGACATTTTCCCCAAGGCTGTCAATTACCTTCAGTGTTTCATCCAAATAAACCATCTCATTCATGTGAGTTGTTTCCAACCAAGAGAGGAAACCCTTCCATGTCAGTCGCATGAGAGCCTCATACAAGAGCTTGTGTAGTCGCACTGCCCTGTTGTACTTGCGGCCACCCATGACCCCAGCAATGGAGCCTTCTGCGATCATGCCAGACTGAGTCCAGCATCTTGGAAACGCTTTCCTATGATTGCCAGCAGTGTGCAGATGGTGTGAAATACCCCAAGTCTGATTATGATATTCTGGAACTTGCCAGCATGTTTCCATGTGATCTCAACAGCCTTTGCATACAGGGCTTGGTCAAAGACACAGACAATCTTTGTCAGGTCTAAGCACTGCATGATGCTTAGTGACTGGTTAAGCACCTCATTGACAGTAGTCATTTGTGTCGCTGGAGCATTGATGGTAGGCAGATAGCCTACACTGTCAGGGATGACTGTCATATCACCGCAAGTCAGGATGTTGAAGCCGGTCCAGTTGCTGACTGACTGGTCATCTTGCTGTGACATTCTTGCTAGGACCCAAACAAGGTTCTTCTCTCTGGCAAGCTGAGTATTGGCAGCAGTATCAGCATCTGCACTTTTGCTTTGTGGTGGCCCAGCCCGTTGTCCAGCGTTGTAAGTTGGTAACATTGGCTGGGATGAGTCAATGCTTCTCTGCTTTGTTTTGGCAACAGTGGGCATGGGTTGGACAGGGACTGGGTTGACCGTCTTTGCTTGCACAGCAATCCCATTGACTCTGTGAGATGTTCCCTCTCCACTGATGGTTTCTTCAAGACGATCAATATTGTCCAAGGCTAAAGTTGTGAATACACCAGGATGGATGTTACTTGGTAAGGCAATGTCACTTCCTGATGCTGAGAGTTTCTGCAGACACAAGGCAGTGTCGATTTCCTCCATCTGTGAGTAGGACACACTGTGACCAAGTCGGTTGAGGATGTTTATCAGCTCTACATTCCATGTCAATGACTTGACACTGAATGGCAAAACGATGTGCTTGGACGGTTTGATCCTTCCACTTGTCACTGCATATACCATGTCATGGCCGAATTACTGTATGAGCCGCAAAACTCTCTGGGATGCATGATCAGGATCATTAGTGCCAGAGAGTAGATAGCACAGGAAGACTGTAAGGGATTCTGGAATGACAGGACATTCTGCTTCTGGTTTGATGTCAGGTGGCCAGGCTTGAGGAACATCTTGATTATTGATGTCCTCTCTCAGCTTGATGGCTGTGTTGGCTATGACATCTTGGGCACTAGCACTTTTCAAGGTCTGAAGCTCCCTTTTAATAGACTGGTTTTCTTTGGCAAGTTCATTCATGGACAGGTTATCTGGATAGAGGAGGAGTTTTCCCTTGGCATCAAAGATGATGTGCAAGGCTCCAACAAATTCACTCTCCAGTTTTCGTCTCATGTGCTTTGTGGTTGATTCATTGATTTGGGCGATTCCTTGGGACTTCATTGAAGACACCAGTTTAGAAGTGAGACTAGTAATTGTCATCACACGTGGATTGCCAAACATCTCTGTCCTGATGAAGAGGTACAGCTCATTGTACGACTGTTTCACAGCAGCGTCATACTGGGCATCATCATCAGCAGCACCACCATCTTCAGTGTTGGCAACCTCTTCTTTGGAGACCTCTTTGGTGTATATTTTATAGCATGACGTGTGGTAGTGCCCTTCAGCTGCGACAAGGTCTCTACTCACTATGGCAAGGATTCTGCTGTCCATTTTCTTTTGTGCTGCACTCCTGATTTTTGCATCTGCACGCAATTGGACACATTGTATCAGTAATTCTCTTGTCTTCCGTCCTTTAAGATATTTGGAAGTCTTCTGGCAAAAGATACACTCTGCGGGATATGTCCTAGAGGTACTTGAGGCACGTCGAGCAGTTCTTTTCGATTCTCTCTCTTCAGCAAAGCTACTAGGTATTGACAATTTTTTTTCAAGGATATGGTCAAGATCTTTCTTCATGGTGAAGATACTGCGACAATTTCTGTGGTAGTAGACTGCTGGAATCTGTCCTTCAGGAATGTCCTTTGCCAGTTCCAAAACTGGTGCATGTTTTCGTATCTGAGCTGCCCTGATCAGTGTTTTCCAGGAGTCAGGATTGTTTGGAGAAACCAGCTGATCTTGATCATCAGAACAATGGATGATGCACTCTCCCTGTGGTTGCTTTGGTGGTGGGTTGCTACTTGCTTTTTCACCGGTGGCCATAGTCAGGCAGTTTCAACTGCAATATACAAGATCAGATGTAGCCATGTGAAATTATGATAACACACAAAATTGTAAAGGCAACTCTTCTTTTCATACCAATATAAGTTACAGTCAATTCTTTAAAACATAGATCATGTAGGCCTACCTTGAACAAACTTCTATGGATCTCAGGGAATATATTCAGTGGCAGAAATAGTGTCTGTTACTAGGCTTGAGTAAATTGTGATGAAACAAAGGATAATATAAATTATGATTTTTCACAATAACACCATGCTAAAAATGACCAGACATGAAAATATGTATAACATATATAGACATATGTAAATGTGAGGCTATTCTTCTGTTCATACAAAAATAGCTAAGTCAACTCTTCAAAACATAAATCATGTAGGCCTACATTAACCAAACTTACAAAGATGCTTCCACAATGTGTTGACGTTAGCCTCAGTCTTCAGCCTTAGCAATGTGGAATGTTATCTGTAAACATGCAACACAAACAATGACCGTTGGTGACAAAGACCACACCCTATGCTCTCCACAATTGTATTCATACAAATATTTGGATATTTTATTTGAGATTATCATTTCAATGTACATTACCTTGTTTGAAGACAGCATCAAGAACACAGGTACTTTCTCTCTCATTATATTTATGCAGAATTTCAGTAATAGTCAGGCACAGTGCCATCTAGTGGCTATTGGGAAACAGTTTCCACTTGCTCACAGTTTTCTATTTCTACACAGAAATCACCATTTGATACAACATCTGAAGTAATCAAATGGAGATTAAGTCAAGATAAAGACCAGTTTGTGACCTTATCTGACCCAGTTAATAATGCCCATCTAATTTAAGGCTCACAATGACCCGTAACAATGAAATAGTATAGGCATATTATACATTTCCTGAATCCTTATGGTCCTGAGAGTGTTGTAGATTTTGTATTTTGTGCCCCTGTTGCTCCTGTATATGTATGATAAAGACAGACCACTTTGTGACATTATCCTAGTGGCTGTTCTGTATAGTTTTAATAGGAGCCTAATACCGCTCTTCTAATTTAAGGCTCACAATCACCCCTGATAAGAAATAGTATAGGCATATTATACATTTCCTGAATCCTTATGGTCCTGAGAGTGTTGTAGATTTTGTATTTTGTGTCCCTATTGCTCCTAGATGACACAAGGCTAAAAGATAGTATATCATTTAGGCGAAAATCGTGTAAAAATGTGTTGTTGACTGTTCAAAGAGCTCCAGTGACCTCTATATTGGTCAGAAAGATTCACATCTTAGCTTGAATGAAGGATTACATAGTCCCCTTTAAAATGATACCAAACACAATATTGTGAAACATTGACAGATGTCCTCTACGTGAGTCTAAACAGGATATGCGCCAGCATCTGAAATGCAATTTCCTGAGGGGTAGGTATACTTCATGACTTGATAATTAAGATTAAGCTACCACTCTGGAAGGGCTATCATACAAAAATATCATCTACAGACATAGATCTTTGAAAAAATGATATGTACGTTTATTCACCGTGAGTGGCACCGACAAGTGAAATTTTGGCCTCTGGCCCATGGACTAAATTGACCAATGGTCAATTGCCCAAGAAACCCAAGAAACCCTCCCCAACAGGTCTCAATGACTACAGACCGGTGGCACTCACATGGCCATGAAATGTTTCGAGAGGCTGGTCAAGGATCACATTTGTGCCTCCCTCCCCAGTGATATGGACCCTATGCAATTTGCATACAGGCCAAACAGGTCCACTGATGATGCGGTCTCCCAAGTACTGCACAGCACCCTCTCTCACCTGGACCACCAGAAGGGGGGCTATGTGAGACTGTTGTTCATTGACTACAGCTCAGCGTTCAACACCATATTCCCCACCAGACTGGTGGACAAGCTGATCGAGCTGGGTCTGAGCTCCGCTCTGAGCGCCTGGATACTGGACTTTCTGAGCGAAAGGCCCCAGGCGGTCAGGGTGGGGGGTCAGACCTCCAACACCATCACCCTGAGCATCGGGTCCCCCCAGGGCTGTGTTCTGAGCCCCCTGCTGTACTCACTATACACACACGACTGTGTGGCCAAGTTCAGCTCCAACTCCATAGTGAAGTTTGCGGATGACACAGTGGTGGTGGGGCTGATCTCTGACAAAGACGAGAAGGCCTACCGGGAGGAGGTTGAGGTATTGGAACGCTGGTGCCAGGACAACAGCCTGCTCCTGAACATTGGTAAAACCAAGGAGCTGATCGTGGATTTTAGGAGGAGACAGCAGGAGACACACACACCACTGAGGATAAACGGGGCTACCGTGGACAGGGTGAGCAGCTTCAAGTACCTGGGGGTCCACATCTCAGAGGACCTGACATGGACAACACACATAGACTCAGTTGTAAAAAAGGCGAAGCAGCGCCTCTACCACCTGAGACAGTTAAGGAAGTTCAGAGTATCTGGGAAGATACTCCAGTCCTTCTACTCCGGAGCTGTAGAGAGCATCTTGACTGGAAACATCACTGCCTGGTATGGCAACAGCACGGCACAGGACAAGAAGGCCCTACAGAGAGTGGTGTGCTCAGCCGAGCGTACCACGGGTATTGCACTGCCAACCCTGCAGGTCCTATACAACAAGAGGTGCAAATCCAGAGCCTGCAGGATAATGAAAGACCCTCACCACCCCAACAACAGCCTGTTCATGCTGCTGCGGCCAGGCAAACGCCTGCGAACACCAGTAACGAGGACAGAGAGACTTCGGCTCAGCTTCTTCTCCCAGGCCTTGAACACTGAACTCTCCACGCACAAGCACACATGAGCACACACACAACACACACACTGTACACGCTCACACACTAGCAGCCACTTTAACATGAACACACACACTCATGCTGCACACGCTCACACTTATGGACACTTTACAGAAGGAAAGGTCACTTTAAGAATAGTATAGTATAACTTGAGATTGTATAATATAGCATTGTATAGCAGTGTACATAAAGACCCAGTGCCTCATCCGCAGCTAACAGTGTACTGCACTACCACAGGACCTAGCATGTCCTACCATGCTCTGTAAATAACTCATGTACAGATACCGATATGCCCTACTTTGTTTACTTGTTTATTGCACAATGTCGCTCTATTGGTTGGATTCTTATTATATTATTGCTATTGTATTATGCACATCGTTGCGGGCAAGACCCCCGCATTTCACTGTATACCTGTATGCCGTGACAAATAAAACTCTTGTATCTTGTATCTTGAACTCCTTCCTCTCTCACCATTTTATATATATATTTTAATTGTATCTACTAAAACTGTATTGTATTATATTGTTTGTTTTGTAAAGTGTCTTTGAGAATTAGGAAACGCGCTATATTAATCTTATGTATTATTATTATTATGAATGGTAGGCTTTTTTATAAATGTTTCTCATCTGGGTAAGAATTTCTTATTTCGGTAAGAGTGGGTCTCATTCCCCAATATTTTCCAAAGAGTTCTCTTGGAAGACTTATCTTGGAACCGACTGAGACAGAATCACTCTGAGTCCCCAAAAAATGCTGGTAATATGTCTTAAGTGGCTCAAACGTTCGCACCTGTGATATGATCTGATATCTGCGTTGGAGAATGGCATTTGTCCCGTTCAGGTCATTTGCATACAAAACAACGCCTCCAGAGCTCCTTATAAGGCAACTAATGATGACTAATGACGCAGCCGCATGAAAATAGAATTGCGGAGGTGCCTTGCGAGGCTTGCGACCCATCAAAATTAGATTAGATTAATGTATTGGCATCATATATAGTACAGCTCGTGGTACACCTGCCGCAGCGCGCACACACACATACACACACACGCAAGTGCACAGTACTGTATATGAATTAATTAATGAATTGAGTATGTATTGAGTTGGGATTTGGTAGATGCTGTATGTGTGCTCTGCCCTACGTACAGTATGGGTGTAGTCTGTATACATGCGGACTGTGCTTGTACTGTGCGTGGGGCAGAGCATGTGTATAGTGCTGGATCCTAAGGAAACAAGTAACTGGAATATATTAGGCCTATACTGTTCATTCATTAGACACGTAGGCCATACTGGTGCACACAAGACTTGTTATGGAATATTAATGCAGTCTATTTCCACCGATTAGCTTTAGTTCTTATTTATTTATTTATTTATCTACTGTCATTTCAGTGTTGGTGTATAGGCTATATAGTGTATTTCAATATAAGTTTAATTGATTAAATATCAAACAAAGGTCTGTCCAATTGTATACCATTAAAACAGATATGTAACAAATAAGAAATACAAATTCCACAGAAGGCATTAAATCATTATTATTTTCAATCATTTTACAATAATTGCATAATTGTGTTTGAATATCTGAGTAATTAAAGTAATTATACATTTGTCCAAAATAGCTGGTTCAGATATGGTTAATCCAGCTGCCCTGTGATCAGATGAATCCATATTATTTATTTTTCCGACATCAAATGCGTAATTTCTTATCGTACAAATATTGTCATATTTATTTTAATTATGAATAAGTAATTAATTCCAAGGAGGCCTGTAGCGTTGACATGAAGGAATCACTATGAGAACACAGTATATCAAGTTAATAAAATTTTCAATTAGTCAATCAATCATAAGTGTGCTCCTCAGCACTCTTAAATCTGCTCTCAGCCACGCTCAAATCTGATCTCAGGAAAATTTGGGGAATCGCGCTACCAGCCCTAATATGTCTTAAATGGAAATGTTTGGTCGTAAATCCATTCGGGAATGAGACCCAGTGCTCTCGACCACTCTTAGAATTTGGTCTTGCCTGAGAGAAAAGCAACAATAAGAAAACGTTGCTGAATCCCAGGTAAGAACAAAGTAAGAGGAAATGCTAGTTAAGAACAAAATCTGTTCTTATATCGCTTCATGCATGAGGCCCAATGTCCCTCTTAAATTATAACTACCTATGTACATATTTTTTATGTTGCTTGGCAACATGTTATTTATTACCTTAAACATAATTTGTGCAGTTTTTAATTTAACTAAGTCCATGCATTTCAATGTTTGGCTCTTTAAAAACCGTTTACGACTCCAAGCACAACTTTCTCCCGACTCAAACTATACGTTTTCCTCTTTTGAGGTGCTGATGTCCCTCCACCATGAAGTGATTTCTACCTCCACTGCATCCTTTGTAATGGCTGTCCTTTATCGCCCTCTAGGCCCTTACTCCCTCTTTCTAGATGAGTTTTCCACTTTAATCTTTGAGCGTGTTACTCGCACGGATAACACGGATATACTAATTGTGATTTTAACATTAATTTCAACAAAACTCGGGATCCCTTAAACAAGGCTTTTACTGACATCATTGACTCTGTTGGTCTCATTCAAACTGTTCACCAACCCACTCACCGTGGTGGCAACACCCTTGATTTAGTCCTAGCCCGCGGTCTCACTGTGTCAGACTTGGCCGTTTCTCCTTATGTTCCTGCCCTATCAGACCACTAGCTCATCAAATTTCAAATTGATTTGACGGCTTCTCGCCCAGCTAGTGTGGAATCCTACATGAGCCGTTGTATTAACGCCTCCACTGTCCCAGCGCTTGTTAAATGCCTACTGGATCCCCTCTCTCCCTTCCTCTTATTCTGGCCCCCTTGATCTCTTCACAGATAAGCTTAACGCCGCCCTTCGTAGCACGCTTGACACTCTTGCTCCTCTTAAGCCTAAAAAGAAACATACTCCCTGGTTTACGGAGGAAACTCCATGAAAAAAACATGCCTCAAACTTGAACATAAATGGTGTTCGACATCAAATGTTCCGCCTTGCCTGGAATGACTACAAAAAGGTACTCTCACTTGCCAAAACCTCATACTTTTCCAGGCTCATCAACGAAAAAAAAGACAACTCAAAGTTTGATTATGCTTACACCTCATGGTACCAAAGCACCTGTAAGGCGCTAAAAACAAGATTACAAACATCACAAAACAAACTGGTCAGACTTCTACTTGACCTTACCCGTGGAACCACTAGTGGACTGACCATCGGGACAACTCCCGGTGGCCTGGCAGACTGGCATGGCCTGGCTGCCCTGGCAGACTGGCAAATGCTTTTTTAAATTTTTAAATGTGTTTGTTTGTGCCCACAGTCAGGCCACTGAACTCCGAAGCAGGCCAGGTCGGTATACATGTTTCTATTTGCGCATATATAAGTTCAGGCAAGGAATGCGTGATTTCTTTTCGTAGCCGCAGTTTGCGAAGACGCTCTCTGATTGGCTAGCCCGCGTACAGCGAAGACCCTCTCTGATTGGTTTAGCTCCGAAGGGCTCTTCCGCCTTGTACATAATATTCTCTGCTTCAAAGTGGTTATGCTTTGGCCTCTGCCGAAACCCGGGAGATATGAACGTTTTGGATCGCTCTAGAATGGGTGAAGACGGACGTGGGACTAAAATTGAAAGAATGAGAAGTGAAGTAGAGAAATGTAATGTAAAGTGCACCGGTAAACTTCTATAAAGGACACTTTCGTATTATAACCCGACATTTGGGTATGGGCCTGAGTCAAATTCCCGGTAGGAATTATGGTCCCAGTCCGCGACTGCCTAGAACCCACCTCACCCCTGCCCACTTTCACAACCTAGGATGGCTTAGAGTAGACGACAGAGTACAGCAACTTGCAATGGGCCTGGTCTACAAGATACACTATACAACTAAGGTACCCATGTACATGTCAAAATACTTCCCAAAGGTCAGTGAATACCATGACCACAACACCAGAGGGAGCTCCACAAATCATGTTAAACCCAGATTCGGCTCAAACAAGGGACTAAACACGTTTCGCAATTATGGAATCAATGTGGAACGCCCTACCCAAAGCTGTAAAGGAATGTGAATCCCTACCCACACCCACTTAAAGAGCACCTACGGGAGGCTGCAATTCGAAACTGGCCACCGTAAATGTCCAAATCCCCCCACCCCCACCCACTCCTAATAGACAGTCTCCTCCCCACCGCATGTATATATTCTCTCCCCACCGTATGTATATTTCTCTCCCACCCACCCACCCCCTCCTAATGTACAGTCTCCTCCCCACCGTATGTATATATTTTCTTCCCACCGCATGTATATTTCTCTCCCACCCACCCACCCCCTCCTAATGTACAGTCCCCTCCCCATCATATGTATATACTCTGTCAGGATCTATGGGTAACAGTACTGTATATTTGCATATCGTATATGTCACAAATGTAACAGTACTAAATACCTGTATGTCATGTATGTCCCTATGCCATAAATGTCATGATGTCATGTATGTTGTGTATGTCATAAATGTCACTATGAATTGAAAATGGGGGACCCTGATGTAAACAAGACAAACGTCTTTCTCTGGTCTGCATCCCCTTAACAATTGTGTGTATTGAGCCGTACTGTATTGTACCCATTCTGCAATCTGTTAAATAAAGTTTTCATTCATTCATTCATTCATTCATTCATTCATTCATTCATTCATTTATTCATTCATGATTGATTGAAAACTTTATTAACAGATTGCAGAATGGGTACAATACAGTACGGCTCAATACACACAATTGTTAAGGGGATGCGGACCAGAAAAAGACTTTCATATTGTTTACATCAGGGTCCTCCATTTTCAATTTATCAAGATTTCTGTTTGATACAGTTGCAAAACTTACTCAGAAACAACCAACTGCGATAAATTATGCGTTCTCGGCCAATGACTTCATTGAATTCTTTACCAAGAAAATGTATCTCATAAGAGACACAATTGATGGCTTACTCAACACGTAAGTCCCTCCCAACCTCTGATGGGCCTCCCCTCTGCTATGCAATCCAGCCATACGCTGTCCTGCCTTGTAAACGTCTCACTTAGTGTAGGGTGACCAAACGTCCTCTTTTCACGCCCTGTCCGGGGCATCCAGGGGGGGTTTATAAATTCATGAAAATGTCCTGGGTTCATTGTTTTTCACGGGACCATTATGCATGTACTTAAATTGACTGGCACGTTGCACCGAATACTATACAGTACTCTGTTGCGTGTGACGTATTCCCAGAGAAGACTGCTTTGTGGGTGGCTCTACTACCAGCATTGATTCTGCTTACAATGCCAAAGAGAATTCCCAATTTACCGTCCCGGTCGAGACAAATGGGAGGCAGAGTGCAAAGCTTGACCATATGTGACCGGGACCAGTGCTTTAGCCCACATGTCTATATTTTCATTTTTCAGATTTTTCCAGATTGTGAAAGTACAGAATGTAAGCTTTCAAATGATGTGTCATACTTTGAAATCTGAGAATGTTATTATTGTGATGTGCTAATTTTAAATCTTGTAGCAGACAATATCAAATCAATTCAAGAGGTTTATTCGTCACATACATACCAGGGCATACAGTGAAATGCGGGTGGTCATGCCCGCATCGATTGTGCAATAATACTAATAATAAAATACATAAACAGGTAATAAGAAGGCATAAGATGTGCATGATAAAAATAGACATGCTAATACAATATACAGTTTCAACTCTGTCATTATGCTATACTACTATAATCTAAACTATACAAGAACCACATCGGTTCTTTCCTTTAAAGTGACATTTCCATTTAGTTTAAAGTGACATTTTTTTATTCATTGCATACATACCAGGGCATACAGTGAAATGCGGTTGGCCATGCCCGCTACGATTGTGCAATAAAACAATAGTAATAATAATACAAATATAATGTACATGTACCGGTACACAACAATACAATTCTTCTATGTCCCTATGCTATACTAGTACTACTATACTATCAAGTCAAGTCAAGAATGCAATAATAAGAATCCAATAGGATGAGAATGCGACATTTTGCAATAATACAAGTAATAAGAGTAAGACATATCAGGTATATGTACATGAGTTTTACAAAAGCTTTTACTATACAAGAACCACTCCTGTTCTTGTTTAATTTTTTTAAAGTGACCTTACATTGTGAGCGTGTGCAGCATGAGTGTGTGTGTGTTCATGTTAAAGTGACTGCTAGTACAGTGTGTGTGTGTGTGTGTGCTCTACATCCATGTGTCTTCTCCATGGTATCTAACATTGTACAGTCTTGTTCTGAGGTGCACTAGACGTTGGGAGTGGGCATGTAATGTCTTTTGCGGCATCAGAACAGTATTGTCTTATCTCCTTAAAAAGATATTCCTGTCGGTCGTTGTCTAGTCCAGGTGGGGGGAGGACTGGAAAACCAGAGATGGTTGGGTAGTGTTTTGGGTCTTTCAACAGCTGAAACGTGAATGGCTCTGTATCGTCACGGTGTAATTTCGCAGTCACCATGCCAGGACTGTTGGCATCGAAGCTGAAGTGCTGGTATTTCTTTATTTGTGGGAATCTTTTGAAGAAGCCACCCAGATGCTGTTGCCAGTCATAGCTTGGCACAAACACTGTGCCATCTTCGAGACCCACAAGCTGGGGGATATTGACTCCTTTCACTGCAGAGCTTTTCCTCACGATGTCTGCGATGCCTGCCAGGGTGACGACCGCAGTCTTCCTGTAGACCTGCTTGATCAAACCGAAGCACCAGTCGGGGCCAAACTTAGTGTGGCCTGCAATCAGGAAGTGGAGGCCAAGCTGCAGGTGGAGTTTGTGAATCGTGCGCCAGGCAAAACACCACAAGACATAGTTGTTTTTATTTTGCCCAGAGCATTTGTCGCAGTGCAGGTCGACTTTTTTTTCTCCAACTCCATAGTTGGTGAAGAAATGATCCACATAGCTGATAACGGCATTGCTGCCCTTACCAGTTGACATCCCTTCATCAATCAGGTAATTCACCTGCTTCGTCAGCCCTTCACAGTGGACACCGAACAGGCCACATTTGCGCGGTGTTTGAAAAAAGATGGGACCCACTTGAAAAGGGTGAGATGGGAAATGAACCTGACAGAGAAAGAAGAAAAAGAAAAAAGGACATTGAAATAAGGGAACAGGGGAGGAAATTAGGCCACTTTACTAGCCAAATGCAAGTATTTCTTATGTTTGGCAAGTGATTCATGAAGATTCTGGCAAGTACTAGTAAACAAAACAAAAAAATCATTCTGCAATCTGCCCATATGCCCTTCACAACGGTGATGTTGTCATACTTGTCATTCAGAATACACCTGCTGAACCCCTAGCGTTGACATGAGATTCGATTCCAATGTATTGTCATCATACAGTACAACCAGAATACGTTTGGCATCCAACCAGAGTGCAAATGTAACAAGTCAAGTTCAAGTTGTTTTATTTAGCTACAGTCACCAAATACACTCCAAATACAACTCCAAAACGTTCCTGTAAGCATGTTGTGACCTGTGTATTCACCACGTGGAGAAATACAAAATAATTGAATTGTATTTGGAGTGTATTTAGAGTGTATTTGGTGACTGTAGGACCCTGTAGGGAACGTCATGCTATTGCCCCCTTCCCCCTCCAGGGAAGATGTTAATACTGTATGTGATATCCTAATATTTTGAATATCTACTGGGTGGGGGGGGGGGGGGGGCAATACCATGACGTTCCCTACAGGGTCCTACAGTCACCAAATACACTCCAAATACAACTCCAAAACGTTCCTGTAAGCATGTTGTGACCTGTGTATTCACCACGTGGAGAACGTCATGCTATTGCCCCCTTCCCCCTCCAGGGAAGATGTTAAATAAGCTAATTTCCCAAAATGTTGGAGTTTTCCTTTAACAACAAAAAGCAACATTATATTGGATATTCACCTGCTGTGCGTAATCAAAGCTGAAGTGCATCGTGATATCTTAATATTCTACTACTATGCTTTGTAAAAGAAGACTGAAATAAAATCATTCATCATCATCATCATGGTCGTGCATGTTTTTTTTGTGGACGCAGTCATCTGCTGCAACAGCTCGCGTTCTCTGTCAACAAGGGCCAGATGTTTTAACTGCACCTGGATGAAAGCATGAATGAATGAAAACGTTATTTAACAGATTGCAGAATGGGTACAACACAGTACGGCTCAATACACACACACACACACACACACACACACACACACACACACACACACACACACACACACACACACACACACACACACACACACACACACACACACACACACACACACACACACACACACACACACACACACACACACACACACACACACACACACACGGCTAATGAGGTGGCAGTGCTCAGTTATCCTCAGGTTATCCTAATGTCATGTGTGTTGAAGCAACATAGACGTAAGGCTGTAAACAAGCCACTATGGACGGGGGTACAGGGGAATAGATGGTGGTAGACTGTACACACCTGGAGTTTCTCCACCTGCAACTTCTCTGGCCTCCCCGTGGCTTGCCTTAATTGGTGATTGTTGGTGTAGCATTGAGAACACAGATCTGTCCTGGGTTTTGTGATCATTATCTGCGGAAAGAGTGCTTTCCACAACCGAAGGAAGGATCTCTGACCAACAACACGAAATCCTGAAAAGACAAGTGTTTTTGTTAGATTGGTAGAATAAGAAAAAGTGGGAGCCATGTGTGTGTGTGAGAGAGAAAGAGAGAGAGCAAGGGGTGGTTTTACACAAGTTTGTTTGTGTGTGTGTGCAAGTGTGTCATAACATACCTTCTATACTGCTGTAACAGCGCCACAGGGAAGCTTTGGTCAGATTGGTTGGCAGTAACTTTGCAGTGAAATCCTTGTGACCAGCGTGACGACCGGGCAACACAATCGCATGTAGGACAGCATAGTTGATCAGAAATTTCACAACCCGTTTTTACGTCAAAAAGAGACAAAAACGCTTGTGATTTCTCGGTTGTTTCTTCCTCTCACGTGGTGTGAGGCCATCCGTCTTGTAGTGTTTGAAAAGGCTTTTGAGAAGCGCATCGCTGATCCTAAACAAAAATGTTAACAATAGGGAAGAGAATGAATGAATGAAATACACACATTGTACACACTGTCTATCTGTATGTCATGTATGTCATATATTATGTTATGATGAATTGAAAATGGGGGACCCTGATGTAAACAAGATGAAAGTCTTTCTCTGGTCTGCATCCCCTTAACAATTGTATGTATTGAGCTGTACTGTACTGTACCCATTCTGCAATCTGTTAATAAACTTTTCAATCAATCAATCAATCACTCTTGTTTACATTCAGGTGTAGTTTTTAAGAATTCAAATCCTAGCGATGTGCATTACAAAATGGCCGCACAAAAACTACACTACCCATAATATCCAAAATGGACGCCCTCGCAGGGTAGAATAGGATTCGACGACTATCTCTACACTTTAAACCTATTTAAACCTATTTAAACCTATTGCTAAACATACATATACGTCCAATACAATACATCTACGTCCAATACAATATACAAGCATAAAGACACTTACCCATAAATGAAACAGAACGTTGGACGACAGACGACAACGTCATGAAATCTGTATGTTGTCCTTGAAGCCAGGCGTATAGCGTTGACTTTCTTTGTACTTTGCGTCATCTCTGAAACATTTTGGCATGTTCCAATAATGGACAACAGACACATGTCCCTTTCTCTTGGTGTCAACGACGCGGTGTCCAATCTGTTTTGGTAGATTAGCTCAACCGACAGTTTTTTTTAACAAGACAGGGCAGATCTTTCGGAATTTTCCTTTCGGCGTGTCTGGCACTTACAGTCGAAAGCGTGTATCTTTCGGAGTTCCTCTTCTATTTCGCCCTCCACCGTTAAACCAGACATCTTTTCAACTGATCGCATGGTCGATTCAGCTGAGAAGCCCAATGCTACAGTTTCAACGCAAATGTCTCCGTCTTCCTCATCGTCTGTCTCACCATCGTTTGGATCGATTGGATCTGGGACAATGACGCCCGCACCTTCGGTTTCCTCATCGTCGGATGATAAAGCTGGTCGCTCACCACCGTCGTCGCTGTCACCGAAGTAATCAGTTATGTGGTCACTCATTAACGCAGAGGAGTCGATAATCATTCCATCTCTTCCTCTATTAAGAGCAGCTGATAATCTTTGTGCGGCCATGTTAACGGTGTGTTATTTGAGCAGCAAAAAAGCGTTCTGTGGGCTACAGGTTATAAACACACTAGTGTGGGCGTACCTCACATTAACAGCAGCCTTTTCACATGCAAAAATGGGACAGCCGATGGTACAGCCCCCACGGATTCGTGAGACGAGGATCAGAGTCTGTCTCAAGGAGCCATTTTTAAACACAATTTAAACACAATTAGAGTTATTATATATGTTCGCTGTTATACTAAATATGTTCTTCAACCCTCGAACTGTAAGTATATATATATATATATATATATAAAATAAAAAAAAACGAAAAAAAAAAAAAAAAAAACGTTCCCCTTTTGTCAGGAACTCAAGACGCAGAGTTGTAGGCGCGCACGCTGGACGCGGTCACATATGTTTCTGCGTCTAATAAAGTTGTCGGAGATCTCAAAGCTCACATGGACACAGAAAAACATTTAAAATAAAGCTGTGCGAGGCAAAAGTTTAATGGCAAAGTTGACCGAATTGATTGAAATACAGAGAGAGAAAGGTGGTTTGATTCATGATGAAAGATTATGTGTGTAATACATTTGTTTTGTACACTAATTGCAACTGCATAGTGCACTGTGAGGTTAGTTACTGTTTTATAATTGACATTACATTGAAAAGATACAAATATATATATGTTTAAAGCTGGATTTTCTAATACAGAAGAGGTATTATTTAGAACATTAATACATTTTCATTTTATTTATTTTTTTGATCAACTTTTTCTCCCCATTTTCTATTTTTCTCCCATCCCAATTTCGTATGATCAAATTCTTCCATCCCCTGTCTTGAACGTTGCTAGACCATGCCTCCCACCGGTCGGCTGCAATGTGGACGAAGCCTTGCATCACGTGTCCCCTCCAGTACACGAGGAGGCAGCCGTTGCATCTTTTCACCTGTACAGTGCAATCTCTCAGTGGCGAGGAGTAGCGCGTGGGAGGCTCACGCTGCCCCCGATACTTCCTGATTCTGCTGTACAGGCACACCAACCGACCTGTAGGAGTCGCTGTCCACAACGTCCGATCCCCACCCACCGGCTTTCCCACCCCCTAATACTGCCAATTGTATTAGTATGAACGACCAGCCAAGCCGGAAGCAACGCCGAGAGCTGGGCTCGAACCCAGTATCTCCTGCGTTAGTGGCGAGCGCCTTGCCCACTGCGCCACTTAGCCGCCCACTTTTTTTTTTTTATTAATACATTTATTTATTTATTTTGCCCAGTAAGCTATTATTTTGTTATAGGTTGATTTTTAAGTAATTTTCTTGAGATTTGTCAGAGAGATTACTTTAGGAATAATAAAGCATGTTGAGTAACTTTGGTTATAGAGAGATATTATTGTTATATAAAATAATATAAATAAATTTCTATCGATAAAGGAGGCATACTATAAATATATTTTAAATATATTAAAATAATAAGGCATCTTTGAGTAAACTTCGAGTATCATTTAAGTATCTTGAGGCTGGTGTCCTCTTTTTTGGAAATCACAATATGGTCACCATAAATTAGTGTCCTCTCAAAATTGGTTGGTGCAACTAAACCCTCAACCTGTTCGCTTGACCCTACTCTCAGCTACTCTCATTAAAGAACTTTTTCCAACTCTAGTCCCTGCCCTACTTAACATCTTCAACACTTCACTGTCAACCGAACCTTGACCCTCTAAACTTGAAAAACTACAGACCTATCTCCAATCTTCCTTTCTTATCCAAAATATTAGAACGGAATGTCGCAACGCAACTTACTGACCATCTATCAAGCAACAACCTTCATGAATCTTTTCAATCTGGCTTTAGAACCTTCCACTAAGGGTTAGATAGACCCTTAGTTTAATCTGTCTAGTTCAGTTAGGATGTCTGTTATTTGCTCCCATGTCAGCAAAAAAGCAGACATGGGAGATTTTCTAACCCCTGTCTCTCTGAGTGGATATATCGATATAGAGATTCCAGTGACCATTCTACCTCTTACTGGACATGAGCACCGTTGGCCCCATGGATCAGCTTCATCATACCGCCTTCTGTCCGACCTACAACGTCAAACCATACCTGCTCTACCTCAAACTATTCTGAGTAGTTCTCCTGCCCCCCCGGGGCAAATGGCCCTGAGCCATCGTCTTTTCTTAGTTCTATTTACTACTTTGATTTAATAATTTTCTTATATACTTTGATTCTATTGCTACTATGTATGCATATACACACAGTATATGCTTACTACATGTATCTATTGCTCATATGTCTTCCCACTGCAAACACAGGAACTCTCTAACCCAGTGGTTCCCAAACTGTGGTGCGCGCACCCCTTGTGGTGCGCGAGCGCCCTCAGTCTAGGTGGTGCGTGACATGAAAAGGCTAATGGTGGTAATTTTTTTTTTTTTTTTTTTTTTTTTTACAATAAAATTTCATACAAATCTTAGTCAAACCTTTAGTATTATGGATATTAAACATGCTGGCAGAGTACATGCATCCATGTTGTGGTGAACATTTTTATTAAATAAAGAAATTCCCTATCCATAGTCACCGTGGGAAGAGATCAAATACAAAATAAAATCTGTGCACGGAGACCAGCAACAATTTTTTCTAACAGAAATCCATTGGGGGGTGCGTCAGCTAGGTTGGGAGGTGACAGGGGGTGCACGGCCAAAAAAGTTTGGGGACCGCTGAACCCCTCTCCCTGTCTCTCAGAGTGTTACTGTGTCATTATACAGACTGCAGTGACTGTTCTACCTCATATTGGTTATGAACACCACTGAGGTCATGGATCAGTTTCATACCGTCTTCTGTCCGACCTACAACGTCTAAACCATGCCTGCTCTACTTCATTTCTGAGCTAAGTACTTCTATTCTATTCTATTCATATATGCTTATTACATGTATTTATTGCATATTCTTGGTATCTAGGGACATCTATGGACCTCAGTGAATGTATTCCCAGTGTCAGACATATTGTGTCTATTACTAGGCTTGCTTAAATTGTGATGAAACAAAGGAGAATATGAATTATGATTTTTCTTTGCATCTAGCATGCTAATAATGACCAGACATGAAAAACTGCCACTGATCTTCTTCAGTACCTTCTTGAGATCATGTGTACAAAAGATCTAAGGAAATGAATAAAGGGAAGATGATTAAACAGAAGGTTTTGTAGATACAGTACAGCATTTTGCCATCCGGACACATTTGAAATATGAATATAGAATATAGAATATCAGGCCTATAAATTACCTTATTATGGCCAAGTCACACATGTATGGATCGGGCCAAATCTTCCCTTTCCAATGGCAGAGTTCAATCTGGATTTAGGATCACCAGGTGCCCCTGACAGAGCAGCAAAAAACGTGAATGAAATCTACTGAAAGTACAGAGGGGGCCTCCGGCTTGTTTTCTATCCACCAGGGAAGCCGCTGCGTAAGCGAATACGCTATCGATTTCCACATCCTCGCCGCCGGCTCCGACTGGGGGGACACACCGTTGCGAGGCGCCTTTCGCCAGGGTTTGAACGACACTATTAAAGACGAGCTTGCGTCCAAAGAAAGACCCACCTCCCTGGGCGAATTAATCCATTTGGCCAGAGAACTGGACCTGCGCCTTCGGGAACGTCGTCGGGAGAAAGCTAGCACCACTCGTCCGCCTGTAACCGGTCCGCCTCGTCGCGCTGCCCGCGCAGAAGAAAATTGGTCCTCCGAGCCCATGGATCTCGACCGCTCACGTCTCCCTCCCAGCGAACGCCGACACAGGCTCGCTACTGGAGCATGCCTGTACTGCGGTCAAACGGGTCACTCAGTTGCCTCTTGCTCGCTTCGCCCAAACGACGGGGCTCGACAGTAGCGCTGGGCGTCTGTTCGAGTTTAGATATCGCTCCCAGCTCTGGTCCAAACATGCTATTCCGCGCCACGCTGTGTCTGAATAACCAAACACTCCCGTTATCTGCTCTGGTTGACTCAGGGGCCGACGAGAACCTCATCGACGCCGGAGTAGTCTCCCGTTACAACATCGCTACTGACGCCCTGCCGATACCCCGCGACGCCCGGGGGTTAAACGGGAAACTACTCACGCGGATTACTCGCCACACCGTACCCCTTCGCCTTCTGCTATCCGGGAATCACAGCGAGAGTATTCGGTTTCACGTTACCAACTCTCCCCACAATCCCATTGTTCTTGGCATGCCTTGGCTCAAGTTACACAATCCCGTTATCAATTGGCCTACCGGCCTGGTGACCAGCTGGAGCGCCCACTGTCACGTTGCTTGTCTACAGTCGGCTCGGTCGCCACTAGAGGGCGCCGGTTCGTACCCCCCCAAAGAGAACATAGATCTGTCTGCTATTCCGCCGGCCTACCACGATTTGAAGGCAGTTTTCAGCAAACAACAGGCTCTCTCCCTGCCTCCCCATCGCCAATACGACTGCGCCATTGATTTACTCCCCGGGGCGCCACTCCCCGCTAGTCGCCTGTTCAACCTCTCGCGCCCAGAGAGAGAATCAATGGAGAAGTACGTTCACGAATCCCTGGCCTCGGGCATAATCACCCCCTCTTCTTCTCCTGTCGGCGCAGGATTCTTCTTCGTTTCCAAGAAGGATCGTTCCCTTCGCCCCTGTATCGATTACCGGGGTCTCAACAACATCACGGTAAAGAACAAATACCCCCTACCTTTAATCGACTCTGCTTTTGAGCCCCTGCAAGGTTCCACCATCTTCACAAAACTGGACCTCAGGAACGCCTACCATCTTGTCCGCATGCGGGAAGGAGACGAGTGGAAGACGGCCTTCAAGACACCACTCGGCCACTTCGAGTACAAGGTAATGCCTTTCGGTCTGACCAACGCCCCTGCTGTCTTCCAGGCCCTCGTCAATGACGTTCTCCGTGACGTACTCCACCGCTCCGTATTCGTCTACCTAGATGACATCCTGATCTTCTCCCGCTCCATGGAGGAGCATGTCCAGCACGTCCGCCGGGTCCTCCAGCGTCTTCTAGAGAACAAGCTGTTTGTCAAGGCGGAGAAGTGTGAGTTCCACGTCTCCTCCATCGGCTTCCTTGGCTACATCATAGAGGGCGGCAAGATCCGGGCGGACCCGAGAAGATCAGAGCGGTGTCCGACTGGCCCCGTCCCACCAACGTTAAACAGCTCCAACGCTTCCTGGGATTCGCCAACTTTTATCAGCATTTCATCAGGGACTACAGCCTGGTCGCGGCGCCTCTCACCCAACTCACCTCGCCTTCGGTGCTCTTCGTCTGGTCCGACGCAGTGGACTCCGCCTTCGCCGAGCTGCGCTGGCGCTTCACCACCGCTCCCATCCTCGTCCAGCCGGACACGTCCCGCCAGTTCTTGGTGGAGGTGGACGCCTCCTGCACCGGAGTAGGGGCGGTTCTTTCCCAGCGTTCTGCCACCGACCAGAAGCTGCACCCCTGCGCCTTTTTCTCACGCCGCCTAACCCCAGCCGAGGTCAACTACGACATCGGGAACCTGGAGCTCCTGGCGGTCAAGCTAGCCCTGGAGGAATGGAGGCACTGGCTGGAGGGATCGGAGGTCCCCTTCCTGGTTTGGACAGACCACAAGAACCTCGCCTACGTCTCAACGGCCAAGCGCCTGAACTCTCGCCAGGCTCGCTGGGCGCTGTTCTTCGCTAGGTTTAACTTCACCCTGACCTACCGGCCTGGTTCCAAGATCACCAAGCCAGACGCCCTCTCCCGGCAGTTCGTCCCTGAGGAGGGGTCCACACACCCCGACACCATCCTCTCTACCTCCTGTCTGGTGGCCACCGCCACCTGGGAGATCAAGTCCGTCATCAGGGAGGCACAGCGTGCCCAGCCGGACCCAGGTAACGGTCCACCTAACTGGCTTTTTGTCCCTGACCTCGTCCGCTCCCAGGTGCTCGAGTGGGTTCACGCTTCCCGGTTCGCGTGCCACCCGGGGATCGACCGGACACTATCTCTGCTGAAGAGGCACTTCTGGTGGGTCACCATGAGAGAGGACACCCGCGCTTTTGTCCTGGCGTGCACCGTGTGTGCTCGTGCGAAGGCCTCCCACCGCCCGCCCGCCGGACTCCTTTGTCCACTCCCAGTCCCCGGTCGGCCCTGGTCGCACGTCGCCCTGGACTTCGTCACCGGCCTTCCCCTCTCACACTGCCATCCTCACCATTGTTGACCGTTTCTCAAAGGCTGTGCACTTCGTTGCTCTCCCCAAACTCCCCTCTGCTGCAGAGACTGCTGACCTGATGGTACTCCACGTCTTCCGGCTCCATGGGATCCCAGCTGACATCGTCTCCGACAGAGGCCCTCAGTTCATATCCCAGGTCTGGAGGGCGTTCTGTCGGGCTCTGGGGGCCACGGTCAGCCTCTCCTCCGGGTTCCACCCTCAGACCAACGGCCAGTCGGAGCGGGCCAACCAGGACCTGGGATCCGCACTCCGCTGCATGACAGCCCGGGACCCCTCCGGCTGGAGCGCCTTCCTGCAGTGGGTGGAATACGCCCACAATTCCCTCTCTTCGGCGGCCACAGGTCAGTCCCCCTTTGAGTCGTCTTTGGGCTACCAACCCCCGCTGTTCCCTGCCCAGGAAGAGGAGATCGCCGTACTATCGGTGCAGGACCATCTCCGTCGCTGCAGGACGATCTGGGAGGAGACGAGGGCTGCGCTGCTCCGGACTGCGGACCAGAACCGGCGCTTTGCCGACCGCCACAGGACCCCGGCTCCCGCCTATGTACCAGGTCAGATGGTATGGCTCTCGTCTCGGGACCTGCCTCTCAAATCCGTCTCACGAAAGCTAACCCCCCGTTTCGTGGGGCCCTAAAAGGTCCTGTCCCTCATTAATCCCTCTGTTGTCAAGCTCCAGCTCCCCCCCCCATATGCGCATTCACCCTTCCTTCCATGTCTCCCAGCTCAAACCGGTGGTCTCCAGTCCCCTGTCTCCCCCTGCTCCAGAGCCCCCTCCTCCGTTGGTGATAGACGACCACCCGGCCTACGTGGTCCGGGAGTTGCTGGGGGTGCGGCGACGTGGCCGCGGCTTCCAGTACCTGGTCGACTGGGAGTGCTACGGCCCGGAGGAGCGGAGCTGGATCTCCCGGCCAATGATCCTGGACCCAACTCTCGTCCAGGACTTTCATCGGGCTCACCCTGACAAGCCTGGGCCGCCGGGACGCGCCCGTCGAGGGGGGGGTCCTGTCATAATCACAGCACGGGCCTACTTCACTCCCCCCCCTTTTCCCCTCACGTCCTCCACACGCTCCTCTTCATCCCCCTCTCTATCCACTGCGCACTCATCATCCTCTCTTTCTTCAGTCACCCCTTCCTTCACCCTCATTCGCCCAGCTGTATTCCATCCCCCTAATTCACACACGGGCAAGCACACCACTCTCCCCAGCTGCACCCTATCCTCCCCTGATGAGGGGACTATATCTACACCTCGACGCTGACCAGAAGCTGTCGTGGTATTAATTACCACTGCCCAGGTACGACGTCTCTGCCACAAGCTCTACTGCTAGATACCCTCTGTGTATTGGCTTACTCTAACCCGTTTCTCTCCTGTGCCCCAAAGGACCGTCGTCCCTGTCTGGACGTCACCTGTTCCCGAGAGGAACACCTATCTCCCGCTGCCACCCAGCAGCTCCAGCGTCCCTGTCTGGACGTCACCTGTTCCCGAGAGGAACCCTTATTCACCCGCTTCCCCCCCAGCAGCTCCCCCGACAAGCACCAGGACCGCTTGCTCGCTCACTGCCGCCGTGGCAGCCACAGGACAGAACATTAACCCTGTTCTATTTTCCCCCCCAATTCCTGTGTTGCTCAATTCAATTAAACACCCTTGAAACCGCTCCCTTTCTCTTCTCGTGTATTCAGCAATTGGGCTGTGCTCCAGACTCCAGTTCTCACATACACAATAGTCTATTGTCTCAAAAGCTTCTTTTTTTATCAATAAATACATTACATGTTTTTTCCTCTCTATACAGTCAGTTAATTCTTCCACTAGCTCCGTTAAAGCCATGGAGGTAGATCTAGCTGTTCTAAAACCATACTGGCTGTCTATTAGAAGGTTATGTTTTTCAACAAAACTGTCCAATCTTGTAACATATACTTTTTTCAACTTACATTTTTTCTGGGAATGTTCCAGTTTTAAATGACAAGTTGCATAATATGAGTTAATGGCTCCACAATTCCATCAATAATATTATTTACCAGGGACATCTTCAATATTCAATATCATCCCCATCTGTGGACGTTTTATTCATGCATTTATTTACTACGTCCCTAATTTCCTCTTTCTCTATAGTTCCCAAGGATACTGCATTAGTGTTTATTTCCCCACATTCCTCTACATTGAAGCTCTTCCCAATACTGCATATTTATTTAGCTAATTTAGGGCCCACTTCAACAAAAAAGTTGTTAAACTCACCCACTATCTCATTCATAAGGGTAATATTTCTTTCCTTATGCATGAAATACTCAAGGAAACCTGAGTTTGTTTGTCTGTTTCTGATGATACTATTTAATATATTCCACATTACTGTAATTTTTATTCTTGTCTAATAATTTTGTATAGTATTCCTTCTTGCAATTCCTCATAATACTAATTAGTTTGTTTTTGTATTTCTGCTTAGATGCTTATATTACAATAAACCCTTTACAAAGAAAATATTTTCTCCTTCGATATATCAACCACGTCATCATTAATCCTGAAATACCTAACCTTCAAACTAAATCTTCAAATGTCTTCCAACAAAATCATCTACAAACAAAATCACTTGATGATCAATCGCTTAGGTTTGAGGCTGGTCCACCTTCACCCTCTAGTCATGTTCATACTGTGTATTACAAGCTCTTACACACTTGGTTAATGTGCACCTGCTCGGTGCTTAATTAGGTGTATAATGTTCCTTTGCACACCAGTTTGTAATTATTAATAGCCATAATTGGTTCACTGTATCTGTTACATACTCTCTCACATTTAATCAGCCAGTAGATTAGTCATACTTTCCTTTCATTACAAACTCTAAATATTGCTGTACATATAATTTTGTGCTTTATTTTAAAATGTTATACACTTTTTATTTTCATCTTTGTTGGTTTCTTATTGACCTTTTGTAAACAGTGCATACAGTAGCATCTGCAGAGTAGAGTTCACATACTTGCCCAGGCACGCTACACAAAGTGTGTGAGTGTGGTGACTCACTTTATCACTCACAATGGTACAGACATTCACTGGACTTTAGGAGCGGAGTGAGGTCTCCTTTAAGACTCGGGATTCTGGGAAACGGGGGGAGTGGTTATTTGTTTGCATAATGTCAGCTGTCAGCTGTCACTTTGATGTCGATGCACTCTATGTATTGTAAATGTATGTTGGGAAGTAAAGTGGGAAGTCGACCACCATCTGCTGTCTCATCCAATCCAATCCAACTTTATTTGTATAGCACATTTAAAAACAACATCGTTGACCAAAGTGCTTCACAGTAAAAATATAGTAATATAGTAAAAAGAACACATAAACACAATACAAAGTGCACAGAACTACAAAAAAATTACAGCAGCAGACAATTTTTTTTTTAAAGCTAGGGAGGACAAATGTGTTTTAAGATGGGACTTAAACACTGGGAGCATTGTGGCCAGCCTAATGGGGGGGGGGGGGGGGGGGGGGGGGGGCAATTCGTTCCACAGTTTGGGGGCTGCAACCGCAAATGCACGGTCCCCCCTTTTTTTTTAGCCTGGATTTAGGGACAACAAGGAGGCAGTGGCGGCTCTACCACTAGGGGCGCTAGGGCGCCGACCCACCTGCTGGCCAGCTGCTGTTAAATCAGAGAAGAAGAGAATAAAACTTTTTCGTTTTTGTGTTTTATAGCCCTATAAATAATATAAACATGTTTAAAATTAATAATATTTACTCATTTTAAGTATGTTTGTATTTCCAATGCACAATATAACGTTATTATCTAAATAAAAAAAACACCGTTTTCCAGAGCAGGAAGTGACATCACATTTTTTATTTTATTTATTTTTTTGTATTTCTCGGGGGCAATACGCGATAGCGCTCTGCGTGCGCGTCACAGTTTGATCGCTGTCTCCGTCACAGCCAATCAGTGCATACGGCGTTGTGCGTTGAAATATGACTATTATGTTGGAATCCGAGCGCGATTTGAAGCGGTCTAGCCAGCAGCGTGAACTTCCGTGAAGGATTTTCCATAGCCGCATTTCGCGGAGACGCTCTCTGATTGGCCGACGCCAGTATTTCTTTCCATGGCAGAATTTCACAGAGACGATCTCTGATTGGCCGAATCCAATTTCTAGCTTCTAGCTTGGTTGAGATAGTTGTGTTGTTGTGAGATGCATGCAGCTGTTTGTCTTAGAGCGTGCCGTGCCGTGACTGCAAGTTCTTAAGCTTAGGCACTCTTTCAAAGTTGGTTAAGGTTAGAGTTTGTCTTAGAGCATGGCGATAGAACGCCAGGTAGTTTTGCAGTCTGTTCGAGCGGAAATGGACAAAGGAATGTACTTGTTGAGTGTTGTGGCAACGAGCTCAGCTGAGCTAACACTTGGCTAACTGCTAACTTGGCCCTGGACGTTCAACTAAACAGTGAGTCTCTCTCTCTCTCTCTCTCTCTCTCTCTCTCTCTCTCTCTCTCTCTCTCTCTCTCTCTCTCTCTCTCTCTCTCTCTCTCTCTCTCTCTCTCTCTCTCTGTATCTGTATCAATCTTGGATGCAATAATAACGTTACTTACCACACTGACTATCTCGATGGCTCATTGATTTAACTACTGCAGCTCTCTCGGATTGAAAATACGTGGATTATGGCTTGTTCAATATCGTCTATGTTTGAATGAATGAATGAATGAGAACTTTATTAACAGATTGCAGAATGGGTACAATACAGTACGGCTCAATACACACAATTGTTAAGGGGATGCAGACCAGAGAAATACGTTTGTCTTGTTTACATCAGGGTCCCAGATGTTCGATTCATATCGATAGTTTAATAGCTAGCCTTGGCTCGTTTAACAATATGCAAAATATGTGTACAGCCCTGTACTCATACTAAAGTTATTCTTGGTATATAATAGGTCTGATTGTGTAATGAATCGATTCCACGTCGCGCTGTGTGTGAGAGAGAGAAGGAGAGAGGGAGAGATCTGCCTGTGTTTGTAGACGGGCGAGTTTTGTTTCTAACTTTTCTATTTATATATTGTGTTTCAAGTTGTGAATTAGAGTCTAGACTATACTTTATTTGACTGGTTGTGTGTTGTTGTAGTAACAGCTGAGCGACTCGTTCATAAGAGCCGATTCATTGCCGTGAGCGTGAGTCGAATTGCTCACGTCTGGCAATGAGTGTTGCGTGGTACTGTACTGTACATGTTTGCATTTTGCAAAATGTTTGGTATAGCGCCCCCTAGTGGCGAAACCCACCGGCCGCCACTGCAAGGAGGGACTGGTCAGCAGACTTCAGAGACCATGATGGGGTGTAGGGGTGCAGGATCTCGGTGAGGTATAGGTGGGGCCAGACCATTCATTGCTCATCCTTCCTGCACTGCCACATGAGAGTGTTTACCGGGAAATGTTTCAGTTAGCAAGGTTTCAAAGCAAAAATGCATGTGTATTTGTGAAGTACTGATCATACAATTGGATAAGTGAGACTTGGATTATACTGTGTACTGTGTACGAGTTGTGTTAAGAGTTTGTAAATGGATGTTCTGTCTCCCTGTGAGTTGCTGTCCCGGAGTGATGACCGGAGTGTCGGACATCCCGTGATGAAGACCGGGAGGATGCAACCCTCTCTGCGTGCCCTCCTGTCTCCGGCTGTCTCGTAGTGATGACCGGAGTGCTGGATGTCCCGCGATGATGTCGGGGAGGTTGCGACCCTCTCTGCACCGCCCCCTATCTCCCTGTCTCCGGCTGTCTCGGAGTGATGACCGGAGTGTTGAACGTCCCGTGATTAAGACGGGGAGGACGCGACCCTCTTTGCGCCGCCCCTGTGCCTCAAATAGATCCGCTATCAGCTCTATCTTTAATCTTTCAAAATGTTCAGTTGCTATCGCTATCAGCTCTATCTTAAATTTTTCTAAATGTTCAGTTGCTATTGCATGCACTCATCTGTGTTTCACTACACACATGAGTGCATGCTTACCAACTGTCCGTCTGCAACACTAGCCTACTATCACCGACATCTAAGAAGGGAGATCCCCCCTTGAATTGGCCCTTCTAAGGTTTCTCTCCTCCACATTGCCTAGATGCATTTTTTCCTATTGCTAGGTTTTAGTGAGTTTTTCCTTACCTTCGCGTGGGGTATGTCTGGGAGTGTTTGCATTGCATTAATTTATTTTGCATTTATTTTAAATTTGTTGGACCTTATGGTGTTCTTGTTTTGTTTCTTGACTTATTGTGATGTTTCTTCTTGACTTGTTTAAAGAAGATGTGTCCGGCCCATGGGGACATTAACGTGTGTTGTCGGACCTTACAAATACATTTGATTTGATTTGATTAACCCTTTCACTGCCGCACTACCAAATGGTTAACCCTTTCACTGCGACAATACACAGAAGGTTAACCCTTTCACAGCCACACGACAGAAGGTTAACCCTTTACTATCATACAAACGACAGCGACCGTCGGTTGTGTGATAGTAAAGGGTTAACCTTCTGTCGTGTGGCAGTGAAAGGGTTAACTTAAATTGGTCAAGTATGGCTACCATTTCTGGATTCCACATTCACAGTGGAGGCATGTGACAAAAGAAAATCGGCATGAATTAAAGTCATCAAGTAATTGATATACAAATGATTGTTCTTTCAGTAAAGTGATCCTTCAATGACATCACAGATGCCATCTAGGCCATTGCATCTTTGTGAAAAATCGTTCACGTTGAAAAGCATTGATTGAACTTTCTAGGACCAAGGGATATAATTGGGTAACACTTCAGAGGATATAATTATAACGATCCTGTGTCTAGGAACTAATGAGGAACTATATGTCAAACCATAGAGAGGAAAACATTTTAGCCGCCCATTCATGGTTATAGATGCTGAAGAAACTTTTGTGATTGATCCTGATGAAGGCTATGGTTGAAATATTCGGCCGAAACTCCTTTCACTTTGCAGCAGCTTATGACTGGAACGCCTTTCAAGACACCCTTAAACTTACAGCTCTTACTTCACTGACTGCCTTCAAGAAAATACTCAACACGCTCTTGTGGACCACCAGCTAATGGGGATCCGTAATAAAATTCAAATTCAAATCCTGCTCTTGCTGATACACCGTCACACACAACATACAAGCATTCATTCATACTCGCACCTAGACACACGCATCTGTTTGCATGCACATGCACGCACACACACACACATTCACATACTTTCACCCCCCCCCCCCTAATCCTGCCGTTTATTTCTTTTGTACATAGGCTGTGCATGTGTTTGTTTATTATTTGCTTATGTGTATGATTCTTAACTGTGTTTTTATTTTGTTATTGGTGTGCATGTGTATATATATATATATTAAGTCTGTCAAATATATCGCGTTAATATCGCGTTAACTCCCGATTCTATTAATGCCACAAATTTTTTTAACTCAAGATTAACAAAAAAAAAAAAAAAAAAAAAAAAAATGTTTTACTAGACTTCACTCAGGTGTATTATTGATGCTCTCATTGATACTATGTTTGTTTCTGAAGTGTGTGTGTGTGTGTGTGTGTGTGTGTGTGTGTGTGTGTGTGTGTGTGTGTGTGTGTGTGTGTGTGTGTGTGTGTGTGTGTGTGTGTGTGTGTGTGTGTGTGTGTGTGTGTGTGTGTGTGTGTGTGAGATATATAGAGAGAGGGGGGTGAGAGAGATGAGGAAGGGGCAAAAGAGAAAAAGAGCTGGGAGAGTGTGTGTGTGAGGGAGAGAGGGGTGTGTGTGATTAATCAGCCCTTGTGTGTGTGAATGTAACAAGTTCCTAACGTTTTCTTTCCCCTATTATTTCATGCACACTTTATTCATTGTTTTAAATTATTATTTTCTTTTAAGTTATTTTGTTTGTTTTGAATTTGATGCAAATTTGCAATGCATGAGGGTCATCCGTTTGTGTTAAATGGCTGCACAAAGCAAGCATTTGTTGACTCGCATGTTGATAAGAGTATTAAAACTTGGAACTTGAAAAAGATCTGTTTAAGGTAAAAAAAAAAAAAAAAAAATGCGATTAATTTGCGATTAATCGCGAGTTAACTATGGACAATCATGCGATTAATCGAGTTAAATATTTTAATCGTTTGACAGCACTAATATATATATATATATATATATATATATATATATATATATATATATATATATATATATATATATATATATATATATATATATATATATATATATATATATATATATATATATATATATGTGTGTGTATATATGTATATTTGTACTCCTGTTGGGGCCTCTTGGACCAGATCGACATTGTAAATAAGAAACCTGTTCTTAATGTTTTATCTGGATTTTTTTTTATTATTAAGCCAAATGATTCCTCCCAATTCCCAAAATCTTGAGGCTTGCCTGCTTGCCGTCAAAAAGTGGATGTCGCAAAACGTTAGGTTATGTATATAACCAAGTTCTGTTAATACTAGTGACGCTCAGCGTCATATTGCATATATCTCGCTTCAGCGTATATACACTGAATACATTTCAAAATGTACCTTTACATGCCAGCATTCATCTGGCCACACCCCCATCCGCTTACCTACATAAGCAGGGGTGGTGCCACACACTCATCTCCTTCCCAACAAATTTCACCACAATGAAAAATCAAGGGCCGCAGCGGCGTCTAGACGCTGAGCGTCACTAGTATTAACAGAACTTGGTTATATACATAACCTAACGTTCTGTGTCATACTAGCTCCCGCTCAGCGTCATATTGCATAGCAGGAGCTGAGCGGGAGCTAGAAGCTCGACAAATGTACCCCGCTGAGGCCCCCCACAACCATCAGATCAGGGAGGACCGAGCCCCCCCGACCCCCCCTAATGGAGGGCACCCCCCCTATTGGGGGATCACGGGAGGGCGACGGACCCGACCGTGCGAAGAGGCACTCAAGCAACTCAACGCACAGGGTGAGCAGACCGTGGCTTAACCCCACGAGTACACACACGCACAACCCGCATGCCACCCGGGAACGAACGGAAGGAACAACCTCGTTACTGCCCCCAGAATCACAGGGCCAAGAGCAAACCCAACCCCGTGGCAAGGCCGTAGCAGCGGAGCGCGAAGGAAGACCCAGACCCACTGAAGGGACTGGAGCCCCTGGAAAACGGGGGCCCGGAGAGGTCAATGACGCCAGGCATCAAGACCCCACCAGGTGGTCACTTAGTGACACCGCCCCCCACATCGCCAGCGTATTCGGATAAGGCCCCTCTCAAGAGCGGGCCCTTTCCCCCCAGTAGCACACCGCCTGGCACACTGACCCTGCAGAACAGGCAGTCAGCATGGCTGTAAGCACACAAAAAGGTTAACCAACGGAAGCAGGCAGCGCACCGGGGAAAACCAGGCAACAGGCTGTAACCCGAGCCTGGAGCACTGCGGACGAGACAGGCGCCAAAGGAGTCAGCTGAAAACAGCCGCCCCGGCGGAAGGTGCGTATGCTGGCGTTGTTGCATGACCAAGCCTCCATTTAAAAAAAAACCCACCCAGAGGGGTTGAGGCAGAGAAGGCTGACATAATTGGCAGACGTCATGAACGTGCAGGGGCACCCTCAACCGGGTAACCCGGGAGTTGACACTGCTCCAACACACCAGGGAATCAACCACCTTGTCGTTACCCAATGCGGTGGTCGTTCCTATAACCCCTCAAGAAAAAACTGGAGAACCAGCCCCAAGCACACCGTACTTGGTATTCCCAGGCGGTCTCCCAACCAAGTACTAACCAGGACCAACCTGCGTAGCGGCCGAGATCCGACGAGATCGAGCGTGTACAGGTTGGCATGGCCGTAAGCCATTACGACAGTGCAGAGTACAGAATGTACCCAACCAGGGTCTCCATAGCGCTTAACCCAGTGACACCCGGACCGACCTGGCATTTTTCCCCCTGAAAAAAGCCCAAGTCCCTCAGGGTACCAGAACAGCAGATCTGCATCCCCGGCGGACAACGGGTTTAACTGATCCGGACCAGCGTGACCAGAACCAGTCCCGTGCCCTAACCACGCCGACATGCCTACTCCAGGAGAAGGGGCAGATATGCGTGTTGATCTTAAACATGAAAAGAAGGCGCCACCCAGACGTTCGGTGCGAACCGTGCCCGGTGGCCCACCCCCAGGGCGTGAGACCCCTCTACATATGTTCAGATCCATTCCGTCATCATCCCCCAGATATGAACGAGAATCCGTCGACAACCAACACAGGTCGTCGGAAGAGGAAAAACCTCCATCCCAGTTGCTTTATAAAAACGCTGTTTTAACCTCAAGCAACCAAGGCGTGACAGTCATTCGCCTGATCTTCAACAGAACACCCCGAGCTAGCACTATGCGTGCGTCGGGACACAACCACATCAATGAACAGGCTATTTAGACCTGTCATTGAATCCCCAAGGCGCCGAGGGGAACGACAAGAGGGGTGTGATGCTTCCTAACTCCAACTCTTTTTAATAGAAAAGAAGGAAGCACCAACAGCATGTATCCCAGTCTACACAGGCAGGGGTAAAAATTGTTTACATTTTTACATTCCACCACCCTCCCATAGAGAGGAGACGGAAATCCCCAAAGAGACTTCCCACGCGAGCTGTACAGATTGAAAAGAATATATTGCACCTTGAGCCATGTAAAAGTTTGGTTTTAGGGCTCTCCGAGGAGGAGGCACTGAACCCATACACACTCAATAATCGAATTGAATCGAATACACACACAATAGAGTAGGACTTCTTCTTGAGGTTCCACTCACCTTGACAATCTGAGGAGGAGGCACTGTACTCTGACGAGGCTCCCTCACATGGAAGGAGAGTCCTAACTCACAGAAGGCCCGAATAGGAGCTTCGTGAGGAGGAGCCCTGACCACCCCCCGAAACAGACCCATCATATGGACACGAACAGCTCACGGAAGTCCTACCAACAGAGACGCGCACAGTGACGTACTCTATGGCGGGGGAATTTCTGCGGTGCACACGGCCAATATTCCAGGGCGTGGGACCAGGAAACCCCCCCCCCCTCACCCCGTAACGTGCCGAACAGCAACGTGACAGGAACCTTGAAGGACAGGTGGGTTTACCCCTGACCAACAGACAAAGGGGGAGGAAAGGTTACCAGTTCACCCCTTTACGACCCCACACCCATGATACGATGTAATGACAAAAAAGAGTATGACGCAGTCATAGTCAGCTCCATGAAGCGTCTAACAGCTTCACACATCGCATGTGCTAACCTGCTATCTGATTTTTACTAAGGAAAAAACACAGAATAGAGAGGGCCCTCTCAAGAGCCCCGGTACCAGACTTACACATGTGCTTCTGTGGCCAACCCATCCCAGTTGTAGGTCACACGACACACACAACCCATTATCACCTACAAAAAATGGCAAAAACACTCTACAGAGGAACGCCGTTTTTCATAATGAGAGAATACACAATTCTCGATTAGTATCGGCCACAGGCCTTGCTAAGCACAAGTGACCAAACAATCTTTTCCATAGGAAAATATAGTTTCTCAAGCGGTTTCAGCACAACCTCAGCAACCAAGCTAAGGGTTACATCGTATCCCTACAACACAGTGATACAATACATAGTAACCAACATGTCTGATAGGAGGGGAGGAAGCCCAGGGAACCGGGGGGAAAACACCCCTCCTACTTTACCCTTAATACGGCCAGTTGAACAGGTAAACCTGTTTAATATGTGAACACACTGTTCATTGTCATTACAGGCTGAGAAAAGAATTCATTCTTCACTCAAATGTCACTAAGTATAGCTTTATAGGTTAGTTTAACCCCCTTAGTTGTGAGTACACGGTACATGAACACACATGATGTTGCTCAACACAACAAACCAGATCATTTTCACATCTGTAATAAACAACCCGATTTGCATGGAGAAGCTAAATACCAGTGACAAGACAATTCACACATAACTCGCGTTGTATCCTAAATGTAGTGCAGCAACACACGTTTTGGAAAACATCGTTATTTACAAAACATTTAGAAGGGAAAGAAAGAAGAAGTGTTCAAGGTCTGGTCAAGACCTTGCCTACCGGGAGCGCAGATCAAGCGAATTGCAGTCTCTAACATGGCACCGAAGTAAACACAGCCTCCTGTGTTTGACGACACGGGCAGCTCGCTGCTCCAACCCGCCGCTACGGTGCTCCTTGTTGACGCAGTCCTCGCCGGCCTGGCTCAGGGCAGGTTCGACGAACATCCTCTGTCAAAGATGACGTCGTAGTCAGGAGTGTTTAAAACATGTTATAGTCACAGCACGTTCAACAGTGTAGCATTAAGCTAACGGCCGCTCTCGGCCGATAGCAGCAAGCTAACGTTTCCTAGCCTAGCCTAGGTAGGCCACAACTAGCACGCAAGCTAATGTTTCCTAGCCTAGTGACACAACAGGCTAACGCCGCAGCTAACAGCTGACTGGCTAACAGTAATAATAATATAATTTAAATTATATTAGCACGCAAGCTAAGCAGCTATCACCTGAACTTGTACACAATGATATAACAAGCCACACTCAGACAGGCCGCCGTTCTGAAACCCTCCTCACTGTTTAAGAGAGAAGAGAAACGAGATGTTAACACAGTTTTACAACGGTGATTTTACCAACATCCGACGGAGCCAGCACAAGTCCCATCTGGGCTGTAGCTGACTTGAACACGGATCTTCCGATAACGAACATCCATGCCCATATTTCCTCGTGAGGGTATACTCTCATTTGTATATGAAAGACGGGGCCTACACGGTGACAGAGAAACATCCACTCGTCCAGAAAACACAGGGATCACCAGTGTTACTGGTCGTGGCCCACTAGTTAACTATAATGGGCTTCAGACCAAGGTCCTCCGTCGTTGCCTAAGAGGCTGAACAAAGGACCCTAATCTGGGGCCGGTTTTCGTAAACATTGTCAGCTAGCCCCCATAGCACTAACAGACAAGCGGCGCTCGCAAGCAACATTACTCACCAACCTGGAACCCACCGCTTCTCACAACAGTCGGTGCGTCACTACAGTCCAGCTGCACCGTCGGAGGGTTTCACCCCGTCCAGCCGCAGCAAGGAGGACTGCAGTTGGGAGGCATGTAGCGGCGTGAACCCCCAATACGAAAAAACCGGTGGAGGTGTAGAATGATTGCCATCTTCCAGACACTCCAGTACGAAGACAATATCGCCATATTTTCTCGAAAATAGTGAGAGAGAAAATAAAGATATGATGTCAACGTATCTCCTTGTTCTTCCTTTCCTCAGAGTAAATATTTTTCTCCACGTCAAGTGGGCATGTGAGCAGCACTTAGCTTGTGGCTGAAATTTGAGAAGGAGATGAGTGTGTGGCACCACCCCTGCTTATGTAGGTAAGCGGATGGGGGTGTGGCCAGATGAATGCTGGCATGTAAAGGTACATTTTGAAATTTATTCAGTGTATATACGCTGAAGCGAGATATATGCAATATGACGCTGAGCGGGAGCTAGTATGACACAGAACTTTCTACTCCTTAATGCAGATACAACTGAAATGTTAATTGTTGGCCCCCCAAACCACAGAGGCCTGTTTCAGGACATCTCCCTCAACTTTGATACTTGTCATGTATCCCAGAGCTCCACCATAAAAAACCTCTGAGTAATTTCTGATTCTTCCCTCTCATTTAATGCACATAGAAAAAATTTCACCAAATTTGCCTTCTTCCATCTTTGTAATATCGCAAAAATTCGCCCCATTTGAACTCTGGCTGATGCTGAAACCCTAATTCATGCTTTTGTCTCATCACGTCTAGACTGTAATGCACTTTTTTCAGGCCTACCTAATTCAAGCATCAAAAATCTTCAACTTGCGCAAAATGCGGCTGCACGGATACTAACTAAAACTAGAAAATGTCATCACATCACAACAGTTTTGTCCGCCCTACACTGGCTTCCTATTCAAGCCCGATCTGACTTTAAAGTGCTACTCCTCACCTACAAAATGTTTAATGGGCTTGCACCGCATCTATCCGATCTCATCTCCCGATACTCACCTGCTCGTGCTCTGCGCTCACAAAATGCGGGGCTTCTATCGATTCCTAGGGTTAAAAAGAAATCCGCCGGCCACAGAGCCTTTGTCTACCTCACTCCCTACCTGTGGAACAAATTACCTGCCGTCGTCAGGGGCGCCTGCTCTGTCGAAGCTTTTAAATCCCTGCTTAAGACCCATCGTTTCTCTCTCTCCTTCAACCTACCCTGATCTCACCTGGTCGGGGACTGACCTTTAGATTAATCTGTCTAGTTTAGTTAGGATGTCTATTTTCTCCCATGTCTGCTTTTCTGCACATGGGAGAACCTTTTAACCTCTGTCTCTGTCTCAACCGGTCCCATGGAACAGCTTCATACCGTCTTCTGTCTGGCCTGCAGTGCTGAACCTTCTGAGTGACTCCTCCAGCCCCACGGGGCATACGGCCCTGAGCTATTGTCTTGTATCTCATCCTGTATCCATACGCTTGCAGTAGTTCTATCTATTACTCTATTTCACAATTTTCTTACTGTCACCATGTATGCATATGCTCACTACATGTATTTATTGCTCCATCTCCGCCCACTACAAACATGGGAACTCTCTAACCCCTGTCCCAACCCCCCCCATCTCTCTGAGTGCTTGTCTCAGCTATTGCATGCACTCATCTGTGTTTCACTACACACATGAGTGCATGCTTACCAACTGTCCGTCTGCAACACTACTATCACCGACATCTAAGAAGGGAGATCCCCCCTTGAATGGCCCTTCTAAGGTTTCTCTCCTCCACATTGCCTGTGGTGCATTTTTTCCTATTGCTAGGTTTTAGTGAGTTTTTCCTTACCTTCGCGTGGGGTATGTCTGGGAGTGTTGCATTCATTTATTTTGCATTTATTTTAAATTGGTTGGACCTTATGGTGTTCTTGTTTTGTTCTTGACTTATTGTGATGTTTCTTCTTGACTTGTTTAAAGAAGACGTGTCCGGCCCATGGGGACATTAACGTGTGTTGTCGGGCCTTACAAATAAATTTGATTTGATTTGATTTGATCTGGATAAATAAAGGTTAAATAAAATAAATTAAATATAGAGTCAATGAAAAACTTTATTCCATATCTAGAGCCTGAGTGTGTGACCTTCGGATTAAATAGTAGAGGAACTACAAACTACAGTGGAGAGAACATCAGGTACTGGGAGAACACCTCTCATAGGACTGACATGGACTACTCACATTGACAGCATGGTGAAAAAGCCACAGTCACGCATTCATCATCTCAGACGTCTGGGGAAGTTCAGGATGACCCAGACACTTTAAAACGTTTATACGTACACCATAGAGTCAGGCTTTAAAACTGTGGGACCCAGGCCTAGGACTGCACCCTGAGAGAGGGAACTGCGCCCTGAGAGAGGTAACTGCGCCCTGAGAGAGGGAACTGCACCCTGAGAGAGGGAACTGCGCTCTGAGAGAGGGAACTGCACCCTAAGAGAGGGAACTGCACCCTGAGAGAGGGAACTGCGCCCTGACAGAAGGAACTGCACCCTGAGAGAGGGAACTGCACCCTGAGAGAGGGAACTGCGCCCTGAGAGAAGGAACTGCACCCTGAGAGAGGGAACTGCGCCCTGAGAGAGGGAACTGCGCCCTGAGAGAAGGAACTGCACCCTGAGAGAGGGAACTGCACCCTGAGAGAGGGAACTGCGCCCTGAGAGAAGGAACTGCACCCTGAGAGAGGGAACTGCACCCTGAGAGAGGGAACTGCGCCCTGAGAGAAGGAACTGCACCCTGAGAGAGGGAACTGCGCCCTGAGAGAGGTAACTGCGCCCTGAGAGAGGGAACTGCACCCTGAGAGAGGGAACTGCGCCCTGAGAGAGGGAACTGCACCCTGAGAGAAGGAACTGCACTCTGAGAGAAGGAACTGCACCCTGAGAGAGGGAACTGCACCCTGAGAGAAGGAACTGCGCCCTGAGAGAAGGAACTGCACCCTGAGAGAGGGAACTGCGCCCTGAGAGAAGGAACTGCACCCTGAGTGAGGGAACTGCGCCCTGAGAGAGGGAACTGCACCCTGAGAGAGGGAACTGCACCCTGAGAGAGGGAACTGCACCCTGAGAGAAGGAACTGCACCCTGAGAGAGGGAACTGCGCCCTGAGAGAAGGAACTGCACCCTGAGAGAGGGAACTGCGCCCTGAGAGGGAGGTTTGCCCTCAGTGGAAGGTTCAAATGGTCAAAGTGGGTATAAAACAGGAGGGCAGACTGTCAAGTTTTAAACTGTGGATACCAAACAGAGAAGGTAAAGACGACTTTGAACTGTTGAACAGTAATCCAGAACTATTTTATTTCACTGTAAAAAAAAATATTTGATCTATTCTATTCTACTATTTTATTGCACTGCACTATTTTCCTCTGTCTATTTTATCTTACGCTTTTAATTATTGTCTATTTATAACTGAATCAAACCCTAAACAATGTGGCCTGTTGGGATGTTAGATCCTAATGTGAAAAACTGTGCTTTTATATGTCTGCACTTTATGTGCTCATTTTATGCCTCTCTTTTTTCTGTTGTGAAGCACTTTGAGCTGCAGTTTCTGTATGAAAGGTGCTATACAAATAACGTTTATTATTATTATATATGTTTATTATTATAGAGAGCCTCCTTTTGGGGAGCATCGCTGTCTGGTCTGGGAACAGCACTTACACAGGACTGCAAGGCCGTGCCTTATAAAAGAGGGTGCGAGCACAGTTCTTCCTGGGTGCACTGTCTAGATAAGACTCTTTTACAGTCAGGGGAATTGCCAGAACTCATGGGTATGTCCTTTAGGTACTTTTATTTCATGGGCAGCAAACAATCAAATGTACTATGTTTCAGCGCGCAGCTTCCCTCTGCGTTATACTGGACAAAGCAGAAGTGTCTCTCGTGTAGTCATCTACAGGTGAAGCACCTTAACCCTTTCACTACCACACTACAGAAGGTTAACCCTTTACTATCACACTACAGACGGTTAACCATCTGTAGTGTGATAGTAAAGGGTTAACCTTCTGTAGTGTGGTAGTGAAAGGGTTAAACAGTCTGTATAGAATACAATAAATAGACAATCTGTTGCTGACCCTTAATCCCTAAATATATATATACACACAGTGTACATCAGTACCGTCTCAAAAAAGGACCCATGTTTTGTTCACCACCGGAGGTACATCTATATCAGGCCAAGAGAATCATAAAGGATCCCAGCCGTTTGAGCAAGGGACCCTTCTCTCTCCACCATCCAGGTGCTGAGTAAGGACTCATGCCTATACATTACTCACCGATTGCATGGTACATCCATATTAATTTGCACCAGTGGAGGCTGCTAACCAAATTTTTTGGTGAAGCACAAATTATTATATTATATTATATATTAAATAATATTTTTAAAACATCCCCCACTGTGTGTCAGTGGTCAGTGGACACAGATGAAAACATATTAACATTAGGTGACAGCGCACCTGACCAGCTGAAAACATATTAGGTGACAGCGCACCTGACCAGATGAAATCATATTAGGTGACAGCGCACCTGACCAGATTAAATCATATTAGGTGACAGCGCACCTGACCAGATCAAATCATATTAGGTGACAGCGCACCTGACCAGATCAAAACATATTAGGTGACAGCGCACCTGATCAGATCAAAACATATTAGGTGACAGCGCACCTGATCAGATCAAAACATATTAGGTGACAGCGCACCTGACCAGATCAAAACATATTAGGTGAAGGTGACAAGGAAGCCACAGACTCATACCCCCCCGACAGTCAACTAACCGCCTCGGACAGTCCTTCATACCAGTGGCCATCAGGCTCCACAACAGTGGGCAGGGACTGCTGCCAGACATCGACCTAGAACTAATAGGAACCCAAGTAGGACAATAACACTACCTTATGCATACTGCACCTTATGTGGATACTGTGATACTGTGAATAATGAATAATGTATATTTCAGTTAGTTAGATAGTAAATTATAACACTACCTTATGCATACTGCACCTTATGTGACACTGTGAATACTGTGAAAATATATTTCAGTTAGTTAGATAGTAAATTATATTGACCTATTTGTTTACACTGCTTGTGTTGTTTTCACTACCTGTACCCCCCCCCCCCTTCCCCCATGCTGCTATGATGCCTGAATTTCCCCAAGGGGATCAATAAAGGAATATCTTATCTTAAAAGGAAAGATGAAATTACCTACCTGGGTTCCATCCTATAGAGGCAAATCTTTCCTGTGACAAAATGGGATCCAATGTAATAAAACTAAGTCAACCAACAAACTAGATTCCTGTACCGGATCTCCTCTCTGGTAAACAAGAATACCTTGAAGACTCTAACAGGAGCACTCATTCAAGGGTACTATGACTATGCTTGCACCTCATGGTACCAAAGCACATCAAAGGCACTAAAAACAAGATTACAAACATCACAAAACAAACTGGTCAGACTACTGCTTGACCTTACTCCTAAAACCCACCTCACCCCTGCCCACTTTGACAACCTAGGATGGCTTAGAGTAGACGACAGAGTACAGCAACTTGCAATGGGCCTGGTCTACAAGATACACTACACCACTAAGATACCCATGTGCATGTCGAAATACTTCCCAAAGGTCAGTGAATACCACAACCACAACACCAGAGGGAGTTCCAATAATCATGTTCAACCCAGATAAAACCATTTAAAAAGTAAAAAAAATAATATTATAATAAAAAATTATAATTTCTTTTTTAATAAAAGAAAAATAGTCATAACTTAGAAATGAGATTGCATAGGTCTATGAATCGATATCGCGATTCTGTTTCGATTAATTGCCCAGCCCTACTGTGTACAGTAAGTTAGCTTGGTGATCATCATTGTGATGTAGGCTAAGCTAAAAGGTAGCTAACAAATTGGCTAGCTACTGTTAGCATACAAGCTTTTACAAACACTGTACTTACATTTTAATCCACAACTTTTTTTCTGATCCAGATGCATAAATCCACTTCTTCATGTTGCTCAGTTGCTGGTTTATACTTCGGTCCTAATGTTGGCGCAAAGTTTAATTTAGCCTACTGTGTTGTTACAGCTGTACAGCTTACTAAACTACTAGATTGCTCTTTCAATGCTGCCTTGCACACAGTCAAAACAGTCCAGCTGCAGTTCCGTAGGTTAGGTTTAGCTGGGGCCAATCTCAAGTTTCTCAAGTTTCTTTATTAGTTGTCATACAGAAGTACAGAATACTTTTGTAACTGAGGGGTACAATTCCCTGACTGTATTGTTAAGTATGGTATTAAACCACTACCTCTTGTACTTTAACTTCTGGCCATCCAGTACATGATATAGATATGATGAACACTTTCCCACCTGATGAAACGAAGTCCACACAAATGTACAAATCGAATATTTAATATAGCAAAAGGTATATACAACGTTCACTTGTTTACACTTATGATTTGAAATGCACTTGTATGGCAAATGAGTATTCGTAGGTAAATCAACATTGAATGTCCAATCTCTGGTTACGCAGGGAGTAAGTATACAACCCGGTTCTTTAGGAAACTATAGCGATGGTACTTAAATGATTATAGCTGGATACACTAAGGGGGGGGGGGGGGTCCCGCTGGTTGTAAGACAGTAGGAGGGGGGGGGGTTAGAGAAGCCGCTGGCGGTATCCCATCTGGCCGACGATTTCTTGGGAGAATTCAAAGTCTTGAACACGGTGCCCACAGAACCTCGGTCCGCAGATGAATACAGCTGGACCCTCTGGTGGACGGTAGCTGCCGGTCCACAACGGAGAGACGTGAGGCGACCTCACTGGTGTAGAGCGCCGTCTCACCTTGCTCCTCTCCGGGGGGTAGTTCCAACACTCTGCAGTGTTGGCCGTTATCCATGGAATAATCAAAGCACCCAAAGCATAATCCAAGCCGTGGAAGGCTCGCCGTCGTCCGGGTAGAGTAATCCAATGTACAGGTCCAGTCGCCCTGGCCCGGAGCTCCTCGGATGCAAGCACCACTAGTGGTCTGCCCAGCCTGGTTAAGACTCCAGATAACGTCAGGAACAATGGGGGTACTGATAACTTTATAGCTCTAACCGAACGATGCACCATACATAATAGACTATTATTAGCTTAATAGAACTACGTCCAACTCGACGGTATAGTGCCAAACTATGACAATTCAACTATTAATCCACACGATATCTCAATGCCTATTCTGAGGCCAAGTAGGCCTTACTGCACCACACGTGCGTCGTGGGTGAGGCTTCGCGTCTGTTACTCGGTTGGAGGGTAAAGAACTAATGGACTAAAAAGAAAGTTCTACTTTACTTGCGCCATATATATATGCGCTGTGAACAAATAGTACCATTCGTATTTCGCCAGACGTATTCCTACGCGGAACCGGGCTTGCCACGACATGTTGGGCGGCACGATTGAACTTGAACCTAGGGGTATGGCTGCTGGCGCCAGGTTCTCGTCCAATGGTAGAATGAAACTATTATGGGCTGTTTAGTAGACTAAAGGGATATTCAGTGCATATTGTACAATGAATATACAGGGGATATCAAACGATATACAATACTATTTAAATATATATATATAAATAAATATATATATTCGGTTTAATCTGATCCTTCACAACAGCCGCCCCCTAATTAGTCCCACCTAATTAGCTAAGCAGAGACAGATTAACCGCACTGTCTACCACTCAAGGTCCGCTGTAAGGGTCAGTCAACTCACAAAGTCATGGGGTCATGGTCATCATCGATAGTATCTGGGAGTCGGGGCAGTTCTATTAGCCTCGCCACGGGTCGTGTGTAAGTTCGCCCTTGGGTGAGTACTTCAGCTGCTCGGACCTTGCCATCGCCACCAGTGATCACTTTGCTTACGCGGCCAGCCGGCCACATAGCTCTGGGTAGTGACTGGTCGATAATCATGACGACTGTTCCTTCTGTCAAATTGTCTCTCTCTTTTACCCACTTCTGGCGGGTCTGTAGAGACGGTAGGTAGTGGAGTAGGAAGCTGCTCCAAAACTTGTCAGCTAGTACTTGACTGTACCTCCACATTCTTCGGCCGTTCGCTTCTTCAGGCCTGTACATTGTCTGGGGTAGCGCGGGGTCCAGCCGCCCCATTAAGAGTGTGTTGGGGGTGACTGGGTCGACATCTGCTACATCACTGGAGACGTAACCGAGGGGCTTTGAGTTCAATACTCCCTCGATCTCCGTGAGGACTGTCATTAGGACTTCCTCCGCCACAGTCTGGGCCCCAAGCACGGCGTACAGGGCTGTCTTTATAGAACGTACTTCTCGTTCCCAGGTTCCACCGAAGTGGGGTGCGTTCTGGGGATTAAACTGGAAGTCAATCTGGGATGGAGCGAGGTGGGTCTTAAGTTCTGGGCCCATAGCTTGGAAGCTCTCTCTCAGCTCTCTTTCTCCGCCTTTGAAGTTTGTCCCGTGATCAGACAACAATGTAGACGGTTTTCCTTTCCGTGATGTGAATCTTCGGAAGGCCATAAGGAATGAGTCTGTGCTCATGGTCGGAAGGAGCTCGATATGTATCGCTCTGGTGGTCATGCATTTGAATACAATACCCCACCGCTTCTCGGTTCCTCTTCCTCTCTTTATATACAACGGGCCAAAACAGTCCATGCCTGTGGAGTGGAATGGCTTGTTGCCGAGTCGGAGGCGACAGGGAGGTATGTCAGCCATCCATGGTATGCTGGGCTGCGCGCGCCACTTTCGGCAGTCTAGACAGGTTCGCTGGAAGCGTCGCACCGCTTCTCTTCCTTGAAGTATCCAATAGCGACGTCTGATCTCCGCGAAGACTCTCTCTGCTCCTGCGTGGTGTACATCCTCGTCGTATTTCTTTATGATCAGCTCTGTGACCTTGTGTCGGCTGTTCAAGACTATCGGGTACTTAATGTCATCCGGTAGATCGGGGGCTCTCCGCAGGCGACCACCCACTCTGATGAGATTATGGGCGTCACTCTCGGGTGCCAGGTGGAGCAGTCTGCTGTCTGATGGGACGGGCTTTCCTCCCTGTAGACAGTCTAGCTCATCGGGGAACGAGTCTCTCTGGGCTCGTTGTAGTAGAAGAAGTTCTGCTTCTTCGTAGTCAGCTGCTGAAATGTCAGTGGTGGACTGAATCTCTGGGTGGTGCCACAGGAATGTCTTTTGCTGCGCACTCTCTAGGGTAATGCAGTCATCTATGTTGGGGTCTGTGGAGGCGACTGTGCTCAGTCCACAGAACATAGGTTTCTTGTTCTCAGCCTCCTCGTTACTTGCTTCCCGTGGGGTGGGCGTAGGCCACTCTTCTTCCGGGAGCTTGAGGAATTCTGGTCCGTCACTGTAGATGTTGCGACGGGTGAGGTCATCCAGAGACATTCCCCGGGTGATGACGTCAGCTGGGTTGTGTTTGGTGTCCACATACCGCCAGCTCGCTGCTTCTGTTAACTCTTGAATCTCGGTGACTCTGACTCCCACGAAGACTTTGTATCTGCATGAATCAGACTTGATCCATGTGAGTACTGTCGTGGAATCTGACCACAAGATTGTTCTGTGCACCGGAATGGTGAGTTCACGTTGGATTAACGTGGCTAGATGCGCTCCTGCTAGGGCTGCGCAGAGCTCTAGACGCGGGATAGATTGTTGCTTTCGTGGGGCTATTCTTGAGCGGGCCAGGATGAAAGCAGTGTGTATCTTTCCTCCCTTCTCTTGGGCACGCAAGTAGGCCACCGATCCATAGGCTACTTCGGAGGCGTCGCTGAAGACGTGTAGATCAATCTTGCATGTCTCTGGCCTCACTGTGGATGGGAAGTAGCTGCGGCGTATATTGACGCCTGGGAGTGAGCGGAGTTCCGTCTCCCACTCTCTCCATGTTGAGGCAAGGTGTGCCGTCCCAGCCCTGGTCCTTGTCCCATAGTGCTCGTACAATCATCTTTGCCCTGGTGGTGTAAGGTAGAATACATCCCAACGGGTCATATTGTCTGGCGAGTGTTCTGTACACACTCCGTCTGGTGGTCGGTGTCGCCGTCGACCTTCCCTGCTCTGGAGTCAGGGGTTTGTGTCTATAGTGGAGCGAGTCTGTTTTGAAGCGCCAGACTAGTCCTAGTGTCATTTCTTGGGCTTCTCCTGGGATGGTCGCCATCCAGGTCTCGCTGCTGGCAGCCTTGTCCGCGGGGGAGAGGCTGCGCAATACGTGCGGGTCACTGCTGGCCCACTGCCTGAGATCAAAGCCGCCTTTGATCAGGGAGGCGCGTAGCTTGATTAGGAGAGCCTCGGCTTCTTCTTGAGTCGAAACGCTTTGTAAACAGTTGTCCACGTAGAAACTGTTCCTCACACTGTGTCGGACCTCTTCATCTGCTGCTGGGTCCTCTGCGACGTGTTTCTGTAGTGCAAATGTAGCACAGCACGGGCTGCATGTGGTTCCGAAGGGGAGTACTTCCCACTGGTAGATGGCTGGGTTCTCATCTCCGATCCTCTCTCTCCATAGGAACCGCAGCAGGGGCTTGTCCTCCTCCACTAGTCTCACCTGCAGGAACATCCCTTTGATATCCCCGCTGATAGCCACCTTGTCCTGGCGGAAGCGCAGTAGCACGCCTAGTAGGGAGGGGCCGAGTGTGGGGCCGGGCAAGAGCTCTTTATTCAGATTTTGGGATCCGATCTGGTAGCTGCAGTTAAACACAATGCGATCCTTGCCGTTGTGGTGGACCTTGTGATGCGGCACGTACCATGATTCGGTCGTCTGATCGGCCTCTTTAATGTCAATCTTTGTTACGTGTCCCGCTGTGATTAGCTTCTCAATCTCAGCGCGGTACACACCCTCTTGAGCGGGGTCTTTGGCTAGGCGCCGCTCCGTGTTCAATAGATAGCGCTCCGTGGCGTCTTTCTTTGCGTGAAAGGTGGGCATTCCCTCTCGCCTCAGGAGTGGAGTTGCGTATCTCATCACTCCGCCGACTGTGACTCTCTTTGTCCCTTGCTCGAGTAGGTTGATGGCGTAAATGTCTTCTTTAGAACGAATATCTTTCTTTTCGTTCTTAAAGGGCGTTGTCTCTAGTGTCCATAGCCTCTCGACATGCTGCAGGAGAGTGGTGTCTTCTTCTGTCGTTCTGGAGTGGAGGCAGCTAGTGGCTGCTGTTCGGTTGAGAGATTTAGCGAGGGGGCCTTGTAGTGTCCACCCTAGGCGGGTCTCGACTGCTGCAGGACAGCCTCGGGGTCCTGTATGGACCCGGTCAATCGGGACTATGAGTTCTACATGGTCGGAGCCTATCAGCAGGGTCGGGGTAGCGCCGTCTATGAGCGGGATAGGTAGTTGTCGCAGGTGCACATATTTATCCATCAACTTGGCGATAGGGTAGGTGTCCTGCGATAGTCCTATTTCTTGGCTGGTGAAAGCATTTGTAATCCTATACCGTCGCTCTGGCTGCCCGTTTGCTGCGATAGTGAAGGAGACATTCTCGCCCTTTATCGTCTTTAAATCTCTTCTTATTGTCCGAATCGTCATTTCGTTCTCGCTCCCCCGCAGTCCCAGCTGGGCCGCAGCGGACGCGAGCAGAAGGGTCTTCTCTGACCCGTCATCAAGGACGGCGTAAGTGTCCATGACTTTATCTTGGTAGCTCAATGTCACACGGACTACCTTTAAGAGCACTTGGGCGCCGCTGCTGCTGGCGGGGTCAATGTACATGACACTTGCCTTGGTGCCGCTCGATGGTGCAGGTGAAGGCCGTCTTCTGTTACTGTCGTGTAGTATATCTAGATGGGCTCCGTCGCACCGACTGCACCTTTTCTTTAGGCGGCATTCGGCTGCCATGTGTGGTCGCGCACATCGGTAACAGCGCCTGTTGGACTTTATCCATTGACTCACTTCTTCTGCATTCATCTTTGTGAACAGGTCACATTGTGACAGCCAGTGTTCTTTTTCACAGTAGGGGCATACCATCTTCCACTTCTCTTTTCTCGAGGGGGTACTGTGGCTCTTACTGCTCGGTACTGACTCTGATTGGTGCATGACAGTCACCGATCTTCTTCCATCATTTATTCTCCTGGGTCCCTCTCTGGAGCTTGGCGTGCTCCGCCCGAACGTATCCAGTCGTAAGCTGCTGACTTCTCTCGCCAGGAAGGCGGCTAGATCAAGGAGGGATGGTTCGGGGCCGTTAGGATCCCGGTAGTCTCTCTGCCGCCTAAAACGCTCTTGTCTTGCGGGTGGCAGCTTCTCCAAAATCCTCTCGACGTTAGAGTTGGCGTATAGCTCGTGCATGCCCTTTTCCCGTTGCGCTCCCAGCATCCCTACCAGGGACTGCACTTTGATTGACAGGTCGTCTAATGAGCGATTGTCTGTTGCTGGGGGTAGGCGATCAATATGCCTTATCTCTTGGATTTTGTAATCCCATATACGTCCATATCTCTGGTCCAGCGCTGCCAGGGCCGCTGTGTATGGGGTCGTAGAGGTGGCATAGGCCAGCGCTATATTGTGCGCTCGCGGTACTTTCAGGTGCTTCAGTAATATTGCATACTTGTGGCGTTCATCAGCGACATTCACCATCATTGTCTCTAAGCACATCCGGAGCTCCGTGTACTGTGCTTGATTCTCATAGGTGAAGTCTGGAAACGACGGCGTGGCAATGTATGACGCCGTGGATGGCTGATACATCGGCGAGCGTTGGGGGAGAGACCTCCTAGGCGAGTCCCCTCTTGCGCCCCTCTGTGGGCTGGTACCGACAGGGTACCATGGCCCGCTGGTCCAGGTGCTATTCCTCGGGGCTGGTCGTGCGTCGTGCTCACCCGTGAATAGAGTCGGGGGTCTGTAGCGCAGCGCCGCGGGGGTATAGCCTGGGCTGTACTGGACCTCCTGGTCCGGTGGAGTACTGTGCTGTCGTCGGGCTTGGTTCTCCTCCTCTCCCTCTTCTTCCTCTATCAGGTCTTCCAGATCCAGTAATCGTTTATTTAGCTTCTCCGCAGTGTATGCCGCTCCTTCCTTGTAGCTGGGTCTCGCTTGGACCGGTCTGGGAAGGGGGTCTGCGGGGGGTATAGGCTTGGTCTGTTGGTCAAGTTCAGGGTCGCTTGCTCGGTTAGGAGACGCTGCCCTTGACTGTTGTCTCGACGAGTTCCTTGAACCCCTGGCGGAGGGAGAGGGTGTTGCCTTGCGGATCAGCTGCTCCATTAGCTGCGCTTGTAACTTGTCGCGCTCGACTTCGCGCTTGGTGAGATCTGCTTCTCTTTGGGCAGCGGCGCGCTGGGCGTCGGCCCGGTCTCTTGCCATATTCTCTTCCGTCTGAAGGCGTCTCATCTCCAGGCGTGTGCGCTCTTCTTCGCTCCGTTGCTGTGCTTGGAGTCGATCGCGCTCGCCCTGAAGTCGGTCGCGTTCGGTAGAGGCTGTCAGGCTGACGAGGAACGCCTGTTGTAGCATCCTCTCCGCTTCGCTGGGGGAAGGCGGTTGTGGAGGTGAGCCGCTCCTGTGTGAGCCGCTCCTGGGTGTACTCGTTGGGGAGTCCTGGAGCTCTATTTCCTCGGCGCTCTCCTCCTCTTCTTCCGTGCAGAGTTCCCTCTCTGTAGGGTTGTCTTCCTCCCGGGGCTGGTCGGGGACTACTTCTTCGGTATTGGCGGGGGGTAAAGGCATGTCAGCTCCCTCCTGGTCCCCACCGTGAGCTTGGTCAGTTACATTAGGACCTACTAGGGCCTCTGTGGTCGGGGAAACCTGGTCGTTAAGGTCAGACATAATTTTACTTTCTACTTTTACCGCGTTTACCGTTTGTCGAAGGCTAGGTAGTTGACTGACAGCGTAATCCTCTAAGTACTGAGGTGTCTGTCGTCTGCGCCGCGGGCGTTCTACGTTAGGAGGACCGTTTCGTGGAGTGTTCATCATAGGCCATTTTAATATTAATAACACTATATTAATATTACACTAGTTACCATCCGGCTCGAAGGACCAATTGTAACTGAGGGGTACAATTCCCTGACTGTATTGTTAAGTATGGTATTAAACCACTACCTCTTGTACTTTAACTTCTGGCCATCCAGTACATGATATAGATATGATGAACACTTTCCCACCTGATGAAACGAAGTCCACACAAATGTACAAATCGAATATTTAATATAGCAAAAGGTATATACAACGTTCACTTGTTTACACTTATGATTTGAAATGCACTTGTATGGCAAATGAGTATTCGTAGGTAAATCAACATTGAATGTCCAATCTCTGGTTACGCAGGGAGTAAGTATACAACCCGGTTCTTTAGGAAACTATAGCGATGGTACTTAAATGATTATAGCTGGATACACTAAGGGGGGGGGGGGGGTCCCGCTGGTTGTAAGACAGTAGGAGGGGGGGGTTAGAGAAGCCGCTGGCGGTATCCCATCTGGCCGACGATTTCTTGGGAGAATTCAAAGTCTTGAACACGGTGCCCACAGAACCTCGGTTCGCAGATGAATACAGCTGGACCCTCTGGTGGACGGTAGCTGCCGGTCCACAACGGAGAGACGTGAGGCGACCTCACTGGTGTAGAGCGCCGTCTCACCTTGCTCCTCTCCGGGGGGTAGTTCCAACACTCCGCAGTGTTGGCCGTTATCCATGGAATAATCAAAGCACCCAAAGCATAATCCAAGCCGTGGAAGGCTCGCCGTCGTCCGGGTAGAGTAATCCAATGTACAGGTCCAGTCGCCCTGGCCCGGAGCTCCTCGGATGCAAGCACCACTAGTGGTCTGCCCAGCCTGGTTAAGACTCCAGATAACGTCAGGAACGATGGGGGTACTGATAACTTTATAGCTCTAACCGAACGATGCACCATACATAATAGACTATTATTAGCTTAATAGAACTACGTCCAACTCGACGGTATAGTGCCAAACTATGACAATTCAACTATTAATCCACACGATATCTCAATGCCTATTCTGAGGCCAAGTAGGCCTTACTGCACCACACGTGCGTCGTGGGTGAGGCTTCGCGTCTGTTACTCAGTTGGAGGGTAAAGAACTAATGGACTAAAAAGAAAGTTCTACTTTACTTGCGCCATATATATATGCGCTGTGAACAAATAGTACCATTCGTATTTCGCCAGACGTATTCCTACGCGGAACCGGGCTTGCCACGACATGTTGGGCGGCACGATTGAACTTGAACCTAGGGGTATGGCTGCTGGCGCCAGGTTCTCGTCCAATGGTAGAATGAAACTATTATGGGCTGTTTAGTAGACTAAAGGGATATTCAGTGCATATTGTACAATGAATATACAGGGGATATCAAACGATATACAATACTATTTAAATATATATATATATAAATAAATATATATATTCGGTTTAATCTGATCCTTCACAACAACTTTTATACAAAATGCTTCTTTCTGTTACATTTTGTATCAAAGTATTCTGTACTTCTGTATGACAACTAATAAAGAAACTTGAGACACTTGAGATTGGCCCCAGCTAAACCTAACCTACGGAACTGCAGCTGGACTGTTTTGACTGTGTGCAATGCAGCAATCTCTGATTGGATTTGAAGGTTGTCAATCATTCAACCCGCGTTCGTGGGTGGCTGAGGCAAATATGCACAGGCAGTGTTTAGATTACTCAAATAGCCTATTTTGATTGGATAATAGAATGAAAAGAACTGCCTGTGCAGTGAAAGTTTCACTTAGTGATTGACAGCTAGCCATGACTGACTGCAGCCCTGACCAAAGAGCTCAGAGCTGTCACTTTTGGCCATTTTTGAAAAAGAAATGCACTTGCATTTTCTTTTACAGAGGAAAACATTTCTAATAAAAAAAAAATAATAATAATTTAAAAAAATATATAATTATATATATATATGTAAATTAATAATAATTATGAATTATGAGTGAATTTGTGTTTCACGTGTTGTCATAGAGAAACCTCCACTGGTCTATTGTCGATACACATTGGAGAATCACACACAGACGGTCACTTTAAACCAGTGGTTCTTAACCTTTTTACACCAAGTACCACCTGAGAACGTAGCTGGCTCTCCAAGTACCACCATATGACCGATGTTAAAATACAGTCTATTCAGCTATGCACAGTTCACGCAGGAGGCAAATGTATTCCTAATAGGGCTGTCAAAATTAATGCTTTAACTTTGGAGATTAATTTTAAAGGGGAACTATCTTATAAATGGCCTTTTTGAGTGTTTAGCATTGTTTCCTAGCTATGTGAACTTATATTAATATGATCTATGTCTCAAAATTCTCATATTGGCGCATTCTTCCAATTCTCCTCTCACAATATTCACCCTCACTGAACTGAGTCGTTTGAAAATGTGCCTATATGTGATGTCATATAGTCACTGCTGCATGTTAATGTTGAGATAGACGACGACGCTCCGCAGTGGTTTAGGTGCCGCCCTGCAGCCCAGACTCAAAACAGCTCGAAATCTTGACGTCGAAAAATGCTGTTTTTGAGGACTTGATTAGAAATACAAAACAATGAATAAAAAAATATATATATTACAGAGGTGTTCCATAGACTCACAGGAATTGTGTAAAAGTGCCCAAATAGTGAAAGAAATAGTAAAATAGTTCCCCTTTAATTAATTAAAGCATTAAAATAAATTAATCTAGATTAATCTATGGAGTGAAAAATCTTCAACGTTCGGAACTTTCAGCAGTATATTTGCTTGTTCTTTTTTTGCATCGTCTCATGCACATTTTTGAAAATCATCTGACATGAAGATGGAACACATTTTTGTTGTTAATATGATTTATATTACTATTAAAATACTATTAAAATAGTATTTGAATCTAAATATACTTTCTTTGTGTTTTACATTAATTCCATGATTTTACTCAAGTAAATATCTGTTACAAGCTTCGGTCTTAAATCGAAAAATGCTATTTTTAATCTAGATTAATCTAGATTAATTACAGAAAATTGTGAGATTAATTAGTTAATTTGTTTTAATCTATTGACAGCACTAATTCCTAATAACATTATTTATTGTTAACTTTTGTCAGACACAGCCACAATGTATAAAGGGTTAGCACTAGAACTAGCAAACTCTTCCACACAATTCTCATACAATGCAAGGGGCATTGAGAACATGATAACTAACATTCTCACATAGCAAGTGAGAAATTTAAGAACAACTGTATTTCAGCAAATGTACTTAATTCTCTCTCTCTCTCTCTCTCTCTCTCTCTCTCTCTCTCTCTCTCTCTCTCTCTCTCTCTCTCTCTCTCTCTCTCTCTCTCTCTCTCTCTCTCTCTCTCTCTCTCTCTCTCTCTCTCTCTCTCTCTCTCTCTCTCTCTCTCTCACACACACACACACAGCATGTTGTTGACAACTCACATAAGCAGGGCCGGACTAGGGAAATAATTCAGGCTGGGAAATATAGTGTGAAATATAGCCCCAGTCAGGCCACTTTTTAAGTGGGGGGTCTGGGGGTCCCCCACCAGGATTTTATTTGTTACAAAGTCTTAATTTTCTGCATTCTGGTGCAGGAATCTTTGAATTTTTACCCTTTAAATGCCAAAAAACACAAAAAGGTAAATATCTTCAATATGTCGTTTTTTTCCTGGGGGGATTATTACAAGCTAGCATGTGTCAATGATTAGCAACAACACTGATTTTGATGGATTTTTTGCTTTTTCTAATGTCAGATTTAACAACAACTCTTTTCAGAAAAGTGGGAGTATTTCATTTTGTATCTGACATCTGACATTACAAAAAAACTAAAAATCTAAAATATGATCTGGACTGAAGTTGAATAAAAGATGTATGACTGTTTAGACCAGTGTTTCTCAACTGGTGGGTCGCGACCCAAAAGTGGGTCATGGGGCCATTTTGAGTGGGTCACGGATGTGTGTGTAAAAAAATTATTTGCACTACCTATCTTTGTGAAAGTGGCTTCTCAGTTCTGGTCCAGCTGAAGACAAAGCAGAGGAAAAGACTGGACATTGAGCATGACCTCAGAGTTGCTTTGTCTACCATCACCCCAGACTTTGAGACTCTTGTCAGGAGCAAACAACATCCCCAGTTATCCCATTAGTTGCCTGTGATGTTAAGCTAAGAAGTCTGCTAAGAAGGATATATTATTTATTATTATTATTATTTTATTTCATTGTGTTTTTAGCCCTAGTTGCACTTTTGTTGCAACCCCAGTTATCCCATTAGTTCCCCCAAACTTACTGTAGGTCTGTTATGTTAAGCTAAGAAGTCTGCTAAGAAGCATAATTATTTATTATTATTATTTTATTTCATTGGGGGTTTAGCCCTAGTTGCACTTTTGTTGCAACCCCAGTTATCCCATTAGTTCCCCCAAACTTACTGTAGGTCTGTTATGTTAAGCTAAGAAGTCTGCTAAGAAGCATAATTATTTATTATTATTATTATTATTTTATTTCATTGGGTTTTTAGCCCTAGTTGCACTTTTGTTGCAACCCCAGTTATCCCATTAGTTTCCCCAAACTTAGGTCTGTTATGTTAAGCTAAGACATCTGCTAAGAAGCATATATTATTTATTATAATTTTATTAGCCCTAGTTGCACTTTTGTTGCACTTTTTTGTGTTTATTTCATGTTTTTAACAGTGCATGGAAGATTGTGTATTACTGCAATATTTTTTTTTTGAAATACATCATAGTGGTTAAAAAATTTGGGTCGCGACTTAATGACTAAGGAAAATGTTGGGTCCCGAGGCTATAAGACCAGTTGAGAACCACTGGTTTAGACTGCATTACTCTCTGTCACAGTGATCTCCTGGTTGTTCCCCACTTAGGTTATCTAACTATCACGCCGCTGCAACTAGAAACACTGGCCTGGCCTGCTTCTAAGTTCAGTGGCCTGACTGCAAAACAAAGGGGGTCGAAGTACCACAGGTTGAGAACCACTGCTTTAAACAAAATGGAAAGGACACTTTAAAGGAACAAGGAAAATAAAGGTCACTTTAAGGAACCGATGTGGTTCTTGTATATATATAGTTTAGATATAGCAAGCATAAGGTATATAGCATAGTTTATATACCAAGGCAATGCCAGTTGGTAGGTTTAAGCAAATCTTTGTCAAAGAAATAGGTCAAATAGGTCTTTGTCAAATAAAAACAAAGCTTGAAAATGAATGACATTGTGCTACATTGAGCTTGACTCATGTGTTCTTATTAATCTTTCAGACCAGCGAGCAGTGGGCCTGTCCACATTTAGTCCCTCTGCAGGCAATTACTGCGTCATATCACATCAATCAAACCAATGTCTGATCTTTGCTGGGTGTGTCAGAAGAACAATTATCTGGTTAGTGAACATCACAGTGTTATGAACTTTGAACTGCAAATTCTGTATGAAAAGTGCTATACAAATACAGTTTATTATTATTAATATTAATATCATCATTTACTTAACTTTCCAAGATTTACAGAAGTGCCAATCTGCCAGAGGCTGAGAAGTCTGCAAAGCTGAAGGAGCAGGAACAACATCTGGAGCATGTAACCTCCGAGAGGGCTGCCTACAACGCCATGCTTAAAGCCGCCAAGGAGATCAGTGATGGTCTTTCTCTGGGTGGTCATGTGCCACCGGCAAGCAAGCCCATGACAATGCATTACAGTTTCGACTACGCTCAAAAGGTGACTACATACCAAGCCCTCTTTCACAACCATCATGTTATAATTGTTATAACTACTGCATTGCTCCCTTTTTTTTCGTTCTAAAATCCTTATTCATTTATTGCAGGTGCACTATCCATAGCCACCGGTTCCCCGCAGGGCTGCATTCTATCCCCACTACTGTTCTCCCTGTACACAAACAGCTGTGCCTCTCTACACCCCTCGGTCAAACTCCTGAAATTCGCTGATGACACCACCCTGGTGGGTCTCATCTCCAGGGGGGACGAGTCGGCCTACAGGAGGGAGATCGAGAGGCTGCAGAGCTCAATGCTCAAAAGACAGTGGAGATGGTAGTGGATTTCAGGAAGAAAGCAGCCCTGCCCCCTCCCATCATACTGGGAGGCACTCAGGTGACCTCCGTGGAGTCATGCCGATTCCTCGGCATGACCATCTCCCGGGATTTGAAGTGGGAGCTCAACATCACGGGCCTGCTCAAGAAGGCTCAGGGGAGGATGTTCTTCCTCCGGCAGTTGAAGAAATATAAACTGCCGAGGACCATGATGGCCCAATTCTACACGGCCATCATTGAGTCCATCCTCACCCACTCCATCATCTCCTGGTTCCCCGCTGCAGCGGCAAAAGATCTTGCCAAGCTGCAGCGGGTGATTCGCTCCGCGGAGAGGGTGATCGGCTGTCCCCTGCCCTCCCTCAGGTCCCTGCACGACTCCAGGGCGCTGAAGAGGGCGAGAAAGATCATGGCCGACCCATCCCACCCCGGTCACAGCCTCTTCACCCTGCTCCCCTCTGGGAGAAGGCTGAGGATCCCAAAGGCTGTGAAAGCTCGACACAGACTGAGCTTCTTCCCCTCAGCCGCCAGGCTGATCAATGCCTCAGGTCCCCCCCCCCCCCTTCGGTACCCCCCCCTCTGCCCCCAAGTGACACTGGCACACAGTGGCACAATGACATTGACTGCACTGCACTAGTCCGTACTGGATCTCTGCACACTTCACTTTATATATATATATGTATTTTATTTATTGATTAATCCCCCACTGCACTGTTTTCGTTTCTTGTCTGTGTTGGTGTTTGTTTACTGTGAAAAAAGAAAGAATGCATACACTGTATTGCTGCAACAATTACCAATGTGTTTTACACAAATGGCTCAATAAAGGAATCTGAATCTGAATCTGAATCTGAAGACCCCCTTCAGCCAGGGCCCATGTACTTCTTGGCTCCACGCAAGTGCAGCATATTCGGTGTTTGCTGTGAGGCGATTCCACAGCAAGTCAACTATTTGGTGGATGAGGGGATGGAGTCCAGCAAAGGTAGCAACGCCGTCATAAGCTACCTGCACCACTTCTTCAAAGACCATGGTCTTGGGGAGACAGATGTTGACCTTCACTGTGACAACTGCAGTGGCCAAAACAAGAACAAGTACATATTGTGGTACTTAGCGTGGCGAGCGCTACATGGTCTTCACCATCGTGTCAATCTCCACCTGCTGATTGTAGGCCACACAAAGTTTTCCCCGGACTGTTTCTTTGGGTTTCTCAAGCAGCGTTTCAGAAAGACCAAGGTGAACACTCTTGATGAGATTGCAGCAGTCGTAAGGGACAGCTCAGTGGGTGGAGTCAACATACCACAGCTAGTGGGAAAGGAAGATGGCACTGTAATCGTGCAGTCCTACACCTGGCAGGAACATCTGGGGCCTTACTTCAAGCCACTGCCACAGATCAAGCAGTACCAGCACTTTAGGTGGGTGTGGTCACTGTGTGTTGTGTATTTACTGTAATTAATTATTCACATTTTAGTGCAAAGAATGTCATTGGCAAATGATACAAATGCATTGATATTGTTATGTGCCCTGTACTAACGTTTCACTTTATTATTGCAGCTTTGATTCCAAGGAACCTGGTGTGGTTGTGGCAAATATGTCTATTGATGGCGCTGAAACCAGATTCCAGCTGCTCCGTGACGTCCATGTCCTGCCGCTTATAGATGGACTTCCTGTGCTGCCACCACCGGGACTGGACTCTGCAAGACAACACTATCTGTTCCACAAGATTAGAGAGTTCTGTGATGATGAAGCCCAAGACATCACATGCCCAGCACCAGCCAAAGTATCCAGCAGCGGTTCAAAAATACCACAGTGATCACTCTGGAGAGGCCATCAGAACATTGAACATTGACTTTAGCATGTCTATTTTTATCATGCCTATTTTTCTCGTGTTATTTTAAATGATAATAAAATCTTGAAACTTGATTTGTCTTGTTTATATCAGGGTCCCCCATTTTATTTTGATGTAGCCTTTCCTTCCTGGTTCAGCCAATACCTTGACCCCCAACATTACATGGCTTATGTGAGGCTTCCAACAAATTGACATAACAAAAGAGCTTGACGCAAGGTGTTAATGTCCCCACAGAGAGAGGGGGGCCATGGAATACAATGCATTCTGGGTAGGGTTGTAGTTGATTAACTCACAGGTGTGAAACTCTCCACAAAGTTCGAAGGCCATTCATCTCTGAATGCGTTTTCTGATATCACCATGATTCATAGGAAGTAGCTTGAAAAGTATCCCACCAAAATGTTCAAGTGATGGCTTATTTTGAAGGTATGAATCTGTACTTTCACAATATGTAAAAAAATAAAATTTGACGTTGCCTCAACAAGTCCCTCCTATCCAGGCATGCGTTCTTCATGGGACGGGGTTGCACTCCGTGCCACCCCATGATAAGTACTCGCTATTTGCATATCAATAGCGCCGGTCGTCAGGTGTGTTAAATACGTTCTCAGATGCATTCACACAGGTTGTTGTGAAGACATGTGTTACATTCCATTCGTAGAGGCAATTAGGCACTGTCTTTAGTCTGTGCCCAAGCGAGGGGACATTAAATGCGCATTCGCGGGAGCGCGCGTACGCGCCGGGAGCGCGCGTGCACGTGGTGCGTGTCACCCCAGATGATTTCAATAATGCACCACTGCTCCTATCCACAGCTAGGCACATAATAGATAGATATAGCGGATATAGAGTAAAAACTGTATATTGTATAGTAGTGTACATAGGACCCAGTGCCTTAAATCCGTAGCTAACATTGTATTGCACTATCTCAGGACTTTAGCATGTCTATTTTATCATGCCCATTGTACCGGTATTACCTGTTTTTTATGTCTAAATGGCTGCTTTTTTATATAGCGCTTTTATCCAAAGCGCTTTACAATTTGTTACTCACATTTTACCCATTCACTCACACAGTCACACACCGACAGTGGAGGCAACCATGCAAGGTGCCAACCTGCTCATCGGGAGCAATTAGGGGTTAAGTGTCTTGCTCAAGGACACATCGACACCGTGCCGGGGAGGAGCGGGAATCGAACCGGGAACCTCCGGATTGCCAGACGACTGCTCTACCTCCTGAGCCACTGTCACTATTTTATTATTAGTATTATTGCACAATCGAAGCGGGCATGGCCACCCACATTTCACTGTATGCCCTGGTATGTATGTGACAAATAAAACTCTTGAATCTTGAATCTTGAACTCTCTTTTGTGAACATCAAAATCCCCTCGTTGCTCACCACACTCTGCCGTTCATCCAAATCTGTAGCCCGATCTTGCTTAAAATATGTAAATTAAATGTAATTGACTCAAGAAAAAAGGTACATATTGTATGTTGTGTTATGGCCATAAGTAATATATTGATGTAATTATGAAAATGTAAAATGTGTATGTTGTACAATTATAAATAAGTACATATTACATACAAGAAAATGTATTTACTTTTAAGGCGAGACACTGCAGGTGAATAGTCAAATATACTTTTTTTGTTGATTTTGAGATTTTGTTATATTTTGCTTCCTAAACATGTCTTCTATGAAACTAGTGACAATAAAACGTCAATAACACACATTTAGTTGTTTATTTTACTTCATTTTGCCTTATTGCATCCATAAATGTGCACATATTAAATGGGGAAGTGCCTCATTTGCATATATAAACATACATTTCAGAAAACTTGCAATATATTTTTTCTTAGTTTATATGTACATAACAAACTGGGAAAGTTTCATAGTGATATCTATTCAAATATGTTTTGCCTATTAGGGGGTACTACACTGTACTACACTGTTTGTAGCCTGTGTGTAGTTCTGTTCAGTTCAATAACATCATAATTATTATTATTCAGTTATCAGGCATGTGTTTAGGTTGTCTATTACTAATGGTTTGATTAGGTATTGTGTTTGTAAATATCTGTTTAAAAAAAAAAAGTATGGCATTTTACAATACCGAACTTTGAAGGCGTTTTCCCAAAAATGAGTTTTAAGAGTTTTTCCTCATACTCTGAGCCAGAAATCTCCACTTCAGTAGCACTCACATACACCAAACCTTCCAGTTATATTCATATCTATGTTCTGAAGGTATTTACAGAAGGGTTTGTTGATATCGCATTCATACCCTGATTTATATCACATTTTATTCCTAAAAACATGGCGAAATATGGTATTTTACCATAAAAATTGACTGAATGGAGTATTTTCTGATTTATGGAGTGATAAAAAGAGATATCCAAAATACCCTCTGTAATAACCTTTGGCTCTAATATGTCAACAAAATGAAACTATAATTTTGAAAATGGCTTTATCCAATGTTCAGATTTCTGTCCTGGAATGATATGCAAATTAGTGCATATTTAAGTAGATCATGCCTCATTTGCATATTTAAACATAACATTTCAGAAAACTTGTAATACAAAAAAGTCTTGTCTTAATATAAGTAATCAACTGGGGAAGTTTCATTGTGATATCTATTAGTTAATTTTTTTACCCTATTCACCTGTAGTGTCTCCCCTTAATGTTTTCAGAAGAAGTTTGAGCTCCCCTTCTGGGGAAACGAACCCGGGGCACTCGCATTTTCATTCATAAGCTATATATTATATTATAAGCTAGTATTTTTTTTGTAAGAGCCAGTGGAGAAACATTCCACTGCTCATCTTACTGGTATGATGTTGGATGTGACAAGGGGATCAATAAAGGAATATCTTATCTTATTGTAGCAGCCTGAATATTCTACTAAGTATTCAGAAGTGCTAACTAACTGTTACTTTCCCTGTGTGTGTATAACATGTGATAAACAGTGTTCCTTTGGATAGCTCGCCCAGTCTAATAACGAGGTGAGGTGCTACTCTTCTCCGGCTTCAGTATGGATCACTAACAATAACATTGAAGCACCTTTTCCCTTTCTGGAGTGGTCCTAGAGTGGGATCAGTGGCGGTTGCCAGCAGGGGGCGAAGTGGCAGTGGTGGCAGGTGGAGCGGAGGAGAGAGGAAAGCAACGAGGAAGAGGGAGTTACCTGGGGGCGAGAGGACCAGGAAGCTCTCTTCGGCAGTGGACTTGACCGTGAACAGTCGCAGTCACAGCGGGCGTGTGCTCTGGAAGAGCCCCGCTGCAGAAGTTATGAGGAGAGCCCTGTTGGAACGAGCAACGGGTGATAAGAAGTACTTGCTAGTTGCGGGTTATCCTAGAAGTACCAGCGATAGTGCTTGAGTAAGCGATACAGAACGAAGGACTAACGTCTAGAGTTAACGGGACTAACGTCTATAGTTAACGGGTTATAGTAGTAAGTGTGCAGTGTATTAGCATGCTGCTAACGGCTCCGTCTGACTCCAGTAGACTACCGGGCGCGCGGCGCTGAAGACCGGTGGTATAGTCAGCCACGTTGCGTTAGTAGTACAACCGATATAGCAGGAGGGTGCATCCAGACCCGAAGTTTAGCTGTGTTTAGGGTAGCAACAGTATTAGCAGTTCGCGCGACAGCAGCAAGCAACAGCCAGCAGTGGACGTCCCCCAGACGTTACAGAGGACGCCTCTTCCCACCAGCAGAGGTCGCCATCACAGCACGCTCCTCCAGCTAACCACTGCCCATGCTGTTCGCCCAGGCCGCTGGCTGTGCTCGCGGGATCGCCGACGCCATCTTGTCACCTGGACGAGAGGTGATAAGAGTGGGTCTGCCATCTTGGCTAAGTACGAACGGTACCTCGTGTATCCACATTAACGTCCATTCAAGTGAACGCTAACAACCAGTATCTAAGGGGTACCCCAAACAATTTAAGCCGGCTTTAGTGTAGGTTTTATTTTGGTAACGTGGGCCCACATTTACTTGGTTTTCTTTTGGTATTTTATTATTCTTGTTAATTGAATTCCCAATGTTTCTCTACTTTATGCCTGGGTCTCCCCTAGTACAAGCGGGGTGTTATTACTGTATTGAGCAGGCGGTGCCTATGGTGGGAATAGTTTCCCCTACATTATCAGTGAGAGCACCCGGTGCCATGTATGAATAAATCTGAAGTATTATCTGTAACTGATAACCTGCCCAGGCTTCAATACAAAGTAGACCTTATTGGGAGCACTGTGTGTGTGTCTGTTTCTTCCATTTGCTAATCTAACCCCTGGGTAAATATTGTGACTGCATAATTATTTAACCCTTACACCCCATTCACAGAATAGCATTTGAAGGGTCTATACAGGTGGTCAAGGAAGGGTACTGCTTAAAGGGAAGCCCAATAATACTATTGAACTGACAGTCACTGGGTGTGGGAGGGCTGTCGGAGGTACTGGGGGAAGTGAGAGTGTGTGGGGATCTACTGCTGACCGCCTTGGAAGGCGAGGAAGACCAGAGTACCAGTCCCCAGGTTAGTAAATCCTGGGCCCCATCCACTCCTGCTGCAAGCCCTCCAGAACGACGTTCCGGGCCAAAGACGGGGGTACATATAGGTCCAATTCTATAGTATCCTACTACCCAGTGTCTGTGTACTACTACTCCCACAAGCAGGGATAATCCACCCTTCTACATTATCTTATCTTATCTTAAATAAAACCTTGAACTTGCACGTGGACTTGGATCAATCATGTAAATTGAACCATGCCATCCAATAATCAGTGATCAATAATGCTATTTAAAATGGCCATGTCTGCACCCTAGACCTACATACACTATAATGGAATATCTACTGCTGCTGGAAGATAGCACTGAGTAGGGGAGCGCCAGTACCGCGGCCATGCAGACCACGCAGAGAGCGATGAGTACCTAGTGGGACACTTCAGACTACCAATACCTGTCCTAATGGAGCTGTGCAATACCCTGGAGCCAGCACTGAGGAGCCAGACCAGACGCACAAACCCTGTGCCACCACACATCCGGGTACTGTCCAACCTGGGCTTTTTAGCCACTGGGACATTCCAGGGGGAGCTAGGAGACATAGTGCAGCCATCCATCAGCCGCGGCCTCCAGTGAGTCGTGGATGGAGTCATGCAACTGGCCACACAATACATCCAATTCCCATATACTGGGAACAACGGATCCCAGTAAAGAGAGGATTCCATGCCATCGCTGGTCTGCCCAACTCCATCGGTGCAATTGACTGCACACATGTGTGCATCAAGGTACCCCCCCCCCCCCCCCCCCCCCAGATGCGCTTCCATATCTCAACGGAAGCAATACCACTCCATCAGCGTTCAAATCATCTGCAACACCCAGAACCACCTGCTCAACGTGGTCTCCCACATCCCAGGACTCCTCCATCTTACAAAACATCTCTGTGGGGGGGTGCACCTGGAGCAAGGAGGCGTTGGAGACGCATGGCTAATTAGTAAGTATCTGTGCGTAATTAATCATTCCAGCAACAGTAGTCTTCTATTCTGCAAATGCCTTGTTTTATTAGCAGATTGCGGATCTGCACTGGCCCCCTGGTTGATGACCCCACTCACTAACCCTCAGATGGAGCAGGAGTTGGCCTACAATGAGACTCGGCATCGGACTGTTGAAACGGGAGCATGTCTATGTTCCCCGGGTCCTATGTTCCCCGGGTCCTATGTTCCCCGCTTGATTGATTGATTGAAAATGTAAACCTTAACCAACTTCGAAAGAGGGCCTAAGCTTAACCAGTTCGAAACAAGGCGGACATTAATAATTAATAAAATAATAAAAATTAATAAAATGTTCAATCAAGTAATCAATCAAGCGGGGAACATAGGACCCGGGGAACATAGGGATGATCCCGTTGAAACAACGCTGGATCTGTTTGGACGCAGCAGATGACACACCGGTGACTGATGGACTTGATGCGCTGGTCCACCTCAGACAACCCTGTTCCTCCGCCAGTGGCCGCAGCATCTCTCTCCTGTGTTTTGCGACTCTTTTTTTGGCCTATATGATTTCACATGAGCCCATTTCTTTTTCACTCCAGCCGCTGTGCACCCCTCTCCCGACACCATGTTAACCTCACCTGACCTGTTCTCTTGTCCCATGCCTCTTTTTGGGTGGCCTTGTACCCCATATTGACATTACTAAATAAGATGTCACACTTATGTTCCTTATGTTCTACTCCTTGCAACAGTACCTCTGCACCAGTGAGGTTAGGTCTACGCTTACTGGCCGGTATTCGCTTTCGGCTTTGACATGATTTTCTTCTGTATGATGGCATGTACAATAGTGCTGTATATCATATATATATGATGTAAAACCACACACACATGGAGGATGATATATATACATTGTATTGTATTGCTGTGTTTGTGTCAGGGTGGGTGGTTGGCTCCGTCTAGTGGTGAGAGCACTCGTCCGTTATCACAATCATTAATTAATTAATAGTTAATTTGACTCCCGGTCGCTGCGTTTGTTTTGGACTTTTGCTGAAAATGAATATAAATAAAATGGCAAATAAATGTAAATATATTACTTCGCTGCTGGCGGGAGAAAACCTCCTAACTCCATATATATATATTTATTTTTTATCAACTCAGTAGATCATCCTCCATGTGTGTGTGGTTTTACAAAGTCTACACAATGGGAAAGCATTAAACCAATCATCTGTCTAAACCTCGTAACTCTATTCACCCTCAAATCTGTGTTCGTTTTTTTCATCTGCTGAAAAGTTGGGTTTTTGGAGTTATGAGGTTTTTTCCCACCAGCAGCGTTATACAAAACATAAATATATTACTTACAGTATGGCTATAACAAAGTACATTGTGTACCTATTTTCCTGTGGTCTAATGAAACGGTGTTAAAATCTGACAGTGATCTGTCCTTAGGATGGACAGGTGGAAGAGAACGGTTAACGTATGGTCCTATGTTGTCAAAGACACAATACAACATTACAACTCTTAGTATTGACTTAAAATCGACCCCCCACTCTTCATTGGGTCAAGTACACAAACAAAAAAGGCGGCACAGTGATACAGTACAGTGGTTAGCACTGCTGCCTCACAGCAAAGAAGGTCCTGGGTTCGAACCCCAGCAGGGGGCCTTTCTGTGTGGAGTTTGCCTGTTCTCCCTGTGTTCACGTGGGTTTCCTCCAGGTGCTCTGGTTTCCTCCCACACCATAAAGACATGCATGGTAGCCAGGGACTACAGATGAAAACTAGCTCATTAGCTCATTCTGGCACATTTACATTGATGTGGAAACTGAAGATGTTGATTAATGTGCACTGTCCCTGGGTAATTTTTTTTTAATAATAAACTAAACTAAATCTGGCAGCGATCTGTCCACACGGTTACAACTCTCAGGGGTTGAGCGAGATGTAGCATAGGATTCTGTGGCACCACAACACTCCAACTCTTAGCCTCGACTTAGAATCTAATACCTGCTCTTCTATGGTCAAGAGACTGCTTCTGCTGTTGTTATTTCTCACAGTTTAATGTTCCGCGTGAGACGTTGTCTTATCTCAATGGCTCCCTCCAACATCCTTACTTTCACTCTCTCTCTTGATGCTCTCTCTCTCTCACATCCTCTTGTGTACTTTTTTATTATCTCCGGCGCTAGCATAACATCCCTCATCTCAGTCCTGGCACTACAGTGAATAGTTCTCCACTAGGTACACATAGCCCTGTATAGCATTTTCCCTGGGCCAATTAGGATTTCCAGGCAGGATATGTACTCTCTGTTGTAAATACTGATAAAGTATTTCCCAGCCTTTCCTCTTATCGCTGTCCCCGGGCGTCAATATCATCCTTCTGAAATAACAAACGAGAAATACGTTTTCTTTCATACGTGAAATGCTCCCTCTCAAATCCCCCTGTACAGTTTGTCTGAACGGGAAGTTCTATAAAAATGTATGTACATTACAGAATGCTATCTTGCTGCTCACATGGACTCCCGCGTGGCTCTGGAGAAAATGCTGTGTTGCTTCCAATAGAAAATAAGCTGCCTTGTGCATTTCAAGGAAACCAACTCAAAACCTCTTCCAATAGTGTCCAGACAGGCTCTTGTACAGGTAAAGGAACATGCAAACATTATGGGACACACACTTTACCGTCTTCTCCCAAGTTAGACAAGAAGATGGATACGTTAGTTCATGCCAACGTTAGTTCATGCCGACCTTTGAGTGCCCCCGACACTATATAGCGTTTGTTTGTCTTTTTTTTTTTATTGGCGATTTGAATGAATATTTCATCAATCGAGCATCGGGTTAGTGCTGCAGAGTCTCTCTGAGCTCAATTGGGAAGATACCGCCCCCTATCATCTCTCCCTGTGGTACTGCACCCCATTACTTTACACTGCTGAAGGGGGGGGTGGCCAGTTTGCGCATTTTACCTTTCCCTCAAGCCAACTGAAGGATCGATTGTGCTCGCCGGCCCGGAAAACGGGTGGATTATGTATTTACAGGACCCAACACTGTAATCAATAAGCGTGATCGATATTTGGAATGGCGATCAGGAATTGGAATAATCTTTTTGGATAACATCTGATCTCAGGTAAGGAATTTATTTTACCAGTCTTAGGATAATCAGAGCTGTTTTCACAGAGATATAAGCGTTTGCCCTATGCGTGTGTGTGTGTGTGTGTCTGTGTGTGCGCGATCAGGAAATGAGAGAATCGATATTTCAGCCCGCCTCTATAGCGTGCATAAATACACATAATCTAGCGTTTATTTGAAAACGATTCATAAATAGGCCGAAAAATGTCAACGTTTTTGTGTATGCTTGAATATTCCAGTAAATGCCTTTTATCACGGAATCTATATATTTTCCTGAAAAACGAGGGCTTTTCAAAATGCTATAAAACGAAAATCAACCGATTAAAAAACAATCCGTTTCGACAATGTTGACTGCAAACAAGTCATTGATAAGCGACAGGCAGATTAGACACATAGCCATAATTTAAGACAGAGATTATGCGTTCACAACGCTATCATTGAAGTGGGTCCTGGCATTTAACCATGTTTCCCATGTTAATGGCCGGGCACTGAAAGTGTTAAAGATCAAAGTAAGCCAGTGTAAAGTAAAGTAAATATATTGAGCATACATTTGTAAAATGTGCAAACCTAGTTTCACCTATAGTGTCGTATGAGACATATTCCTCGTATGGCTGGATGTACCGAACCGTGACGTCCGTACCGTGAAGTCCTGGGACGATATACCGTTACACCCCTAATAGATACCATAGTAAACTCTGCTCTGAGAAAAGGGTATTGCACAACATCTTATCCCCTCCCTCACGCTCTCTTTCTCACCTTCCCTTCCATTCATGTGTGTCTGTCTGAGTTGTTATATTGGTGTCTCTGGGTAGTTAGAGAAAGAGGGGGAGAGAGAGGGAGAAAAAAGAAAGAAAGGAATAGAGGGAATAGAGGAGGGACTGACAGTAGTGTTGAATGCCAACCTGGGACTGAAGTAGAGGTGGCTTCCCCAACACAGACATGTAGGTCCGTAGCCATACTACTACGGACAAACAATGCTTTATTGATTTATCTTTCATTAGATATGAATAATATATTCATAATATTAATTCTAGCCCATATTTTCTTAAATCATTAAATCATAGTTATTGGGTTTGTAATTGTATTCTATATATCTTATCAAATTGCCTACCATAGAATTTTGTTTAATTATGTTTTTTTTGTGTGTTATTTTGTACTATCTTTAACTCATTCAGCGCCGCGGGCCTAGCCCATCTTTGTTCCTACTGCACCACCGCTCTAAGAGATAGGAATGCGTGGCGGTGTTTGCAGGGCTATATCTATATCCTATATGGAAACAATACTATGGCTCATTTGACATCAACTATCCATCGTTCAATATGTGAAAAAGAATAAATTTTTTCATGTATACGTTCGCGTGTTATACCGTGGTGAATATATAGTTTCAGAGTGATCCTGGCTAATTCCAGAAAACGGCGCTATGGAGGAATACGTGAATTTTACTAAAAGCGTTGGCGTTGCTCGCCTGGACACGCTACTATTTCCAAATCAAATGTATATAATAGGTATTATGTTTCATCATGAATGCATAAAAGGGGGGCGGGGGTCGTTTTTTGATCCTTTTTGATCGTCACCAACGGCATATGTTCTGGAGTACATTACACATGGTTGTTGCGATCGATGGTAAATCATGGTTGGATCAAAGCAGGATTGATGTCATATAGTCCTTACCTTCACTAGGAGGTACCCCAAAAAGAATATTCCAATTGTCTGACCGCGATTTCCAGTATTGGTGTCCATCGTGTCGCCAACATAATCCACCACAACACATGCAGCGGGGGCATTGGACGCGTTACAATGCCATCGAGTGAACCGCTAGACTCGCCTGACCAAAAAAACTGCACCCGGAGTGAATTAAACGTTAATTAAATCCAAGTGCTCCTGCCCGTCTTCATCACGGACGCGACAGCGTTAGCGATCTGTTGTTTTGCATGTTTTTCCATTGGGTTTCTCTTATCGGGGGGGGGCCTTGCGAGCACGGGGAGAACATGCATGACATCACAGGAGGAGATATTCAAACTCATTAACTCTCAATAACTGTCAAACTAAATGAATGTGTGCAAAACAGTTTGGAGCCTTGGGATATGTGTGAGATTATGTGCAAAATAAATCTGCGTTGTTTTTCAGTGAAGTGCCCCTTTAAGAGTGGAAGTTGCCGCATGTCTATAAATCACATTTATAAAAACAGACACGAAAACTGCTTTAGCTACTTTTGTTGCTAATCATTGGGAAGCTGGCTCCATTTCTGTACAAAGATCCAATCTGCAATTTACTGGCAAGAACACTCGCATGGTTTCTAAATGTAAATCTCTCATCAAGCCAAATGCCAAGGTTTGTATTCTGTGACTCCTTCAATGTCTTTAAATTAAAAACTATATCTAGAGGTTCTAGAGAACAACATACATTTCTTTTGACTATTTAGCACCAATTTTAGACTAATAAGCGCATCTTGTAAAGCATTAAAAGAGAGTTGTAGGTTCTCAGTGGCTAGTTTCACAGAATTGGCAATACAATAGTTAAAAACATGACAGCTTTTCAGAGATGAGACAATATTATTAATATAAACAATTTACCAGTAACCTCCTTAAGGTAATTTGAAGCATTACTCAAGCAGTCAATATTAAAGTCACCTAATACAATCATTTCAACATCATTGTTGTGAAGGGCCAGATTAAAACTGAGAATCTACCTTTATTGTTTTATGTACATTGTATATTATTTATATATACACGGAATATCCCTTTACCTGCGTTCAAACCATAGTAATATTCACTTTCCTTATGAATAATGCCCCCCCTGACGGCGGCGCCAGGCAGTCTCGCACTCAGACAGGTGCAATGGGCGAGTTTGGGGCAAGTCGGGACATGCCCTTGGCAGTGTATTGATTCAGGACCAAGCGGTTAGGTTTGGGACTAGAAAACCACTTAAGTATATATGCTGGCGCAGGTGCGCACAGCAGCAGTTCGTCTAAGCAAGCAGTGTGACAAGTTCGGTAACAGTGAAGTGAGCAGCAGTGCGTCTAACAGAGTGCTGAGAACATGTGCACAGGAGAATCGGCGTCGGCGATTGCAGAACCATTACTGGTTGGATTATATTGATTTGGAACGTGTTACCCGGAGAAGAGCATCGTTGATTCCACTATCGTTTGGGATTCAACCTCGTGAGGATTACAACTCGGGCTGGCCTCGTGGACAGAGGCTGGCTAGCTGTCATCAGTGCTATCGAGCATTTGGATTACAATTATTGCTTTGCTGCTGATCGTGGGATTTACAAGGACCGACTCCTGTACGTGGAGTCTCTTTATTCTTCATTGAATCAGACGGAGTATCCGAACATTCCTCTACCCTCCAGGCCTTACACCCCCGGAGGGAACCCATTGTCTCCAGGCGGTATCAGCGTTGCCTTATATAGTTGCTATTATACGACAGGTGTTGTCAACTTAGACCCATCGTAGGATTCCTGCTATTCTTAGTGACTCATGCTGTAACTGAGGGGTACAATTCCCTGACTGTATTGATAAGTATGGTATCATTAAACCACTACCGCTTTATGTACTTTAATTACTGGCCATACAGTACACGATATATGAATATGATGAACACTTCCCACAATGAAATCGGTTCCAGTCAAAGGTATTAATCAAGTATTTAATGGAGCAAAAGGTACATAGGATACTTTACATTATTCTTTGAATGCACTTGTAAGGCAAAGGAGTATGCGTAGGCAAATCAATAACGAATGTCCATTCTCTGGTTACGCAGGAGGTAATTATACAACCTGAATCTGAGGGAATTATATCTATGGTGCACTAGTAATATAGCGGAAGATACTGGAAGGGGTTCCCACTGGTTGTAAGCCAGCAGGGGGGGTAGAAGATCTGTCGGTAGTAGGACGTCTGGTCAACGATGACTAGGGAGACTTCAGGTACAGAAGCCGGTGCAGTAGCCTCTTGATCCACAGACGAATACAGCTTGGTTCTCTTGTAGACTGTAGCTCTACAGGGAAGAAAGCTAGGCAGCCTCAGGCTCTCTGAGCGCCGACTCGACTTGACTCCTCTCGGGGTAAATCCAACACGTGCAGGCGTCGGCGATTATCCGCTCCATAAATCACAGGACCAAAGCAAATATATTCCAGCCGCAAAGGGCTATGTAGTCGTCGGGTAGATTAATCCAGTGTACATGTCCATACGGCTCTCGTCTAGATCTCCTCGGGTGAAAGCGCCATGCGGTCGGCCCAGCCTGGATAAGAACTCTAGCTAATACGAGGAAGCGTTGGGGATGCTGGTCACTATAGAATTCTAACCGCACGATACACTATACTCAAATAGACTATTAAAGACTTAATAGAAATATGTCGCACTCGACGGTATAGTGCCAAACTCTGACAATTCAGTTATTAATTTGCACGCGGTCTCGATGCTCTATTCTGAGGCCAAACAGGCCATACTTCACCGCACGTTGTATCGTGGGTGAGGCTTCAACTTATCGGTAACATGCTAAGGAAGGTAAGGGTACGGAGGTGAGGGGCTAAGGGGCTTCTACATTCACCTGCGCCGTATTTATACGCACGGTGCACAAACTAGTTCCACTCTCATTTCTGTCGCGTATCCCTGGGCAAGGTTGGGCATGTCCAGACACATCTTGACGGTGACTTTGAACCTGGCTCCGGAGGCCGGTCCCTGGCGCCGGTGGACCGCTGTCCAATAGGAGAATGAACTATTATGGTCTGGGCTAAAGGGATATTCCGTGTATATGTACAAGGAATATACAGGGGATATCAAACGATATACAAATACTATGCAATATATATCAATAAATAAATATATATATTCGGTTTAATCTGATCCTTTGTAACAGCCGCCCCCTAATTAGTCCCACCTAATTAGCTAAGCAGAGACAGATTAACCGCACTGTCCACTCTACAATGTCTGCTGTGAGGGGTCTGTCAGTTCACAAAGTCAGGGGGTCATGGTCGTCATCGATGGTATCGGGGAGCCTTGGCAGTTCTATTAGCCTCGCCACGGGTCGGGTGTAGGTCCGCCCTTGGACGAGCACTTCGGCTGCTCTGACCTTTCCGTCGGCACCGGTGATCACTTTGCTTACGCGGCCAGCCGGCCACATAGCTCGGGGTAGTGACTGGTCGATAATCATGACGACTGTTCCTTCTGTCAAATTGTCTCTCTCTTTCACCCATTTCTGGCGGGTCTGTAGAGACGGTAGGTAGTGGAGTAGGAAGCTGTTCCAAAACTTGTCAGCCAATACTTGACTGTACCTCCACATTCTTCGGCCGTTCGCTTCTTCAGGCCTGTACATTGTCTGTGGTAGCGCGGGGTCCAGCCGCCCCATCAAGAGTGTGTTGGGGGTGACTGGGTCGACATCTGCTACATCACTTGAGATGTAACCGAGGGGCTTTGAGTTCAATACTCCCTCGATCTCCGTGAGGACTGTCATTAAGACTTCTTCCGCCACGGTCTGAGCCCCAAGCACGGCGTACAGGGCTGTCTTTATTGAACGTACTTCTCGTTCCCAAGTTCCACCGAAGTGAGGTGCGTTCGGGGGATTAAACTGGAAGTCAATCTGGTATGGAGCGAGGTGGGTCTTAAGTTCTGGGCCCATAGCTTGGAAGCTCTCTCTCAGCTCTCTTTCTCCGCCTTTGAAGTTTGTCCCGTGATCAGACAACAATATAGACGGTTTGCCTTTCCGCGATGTGAATCTTCGGAAGGCCATAAGGAATGAGTCTGTGCTCATGGTTGGAAGGAGTTCTATATGCATCGCTCGGGTGGTCATGCATTTGAATACAATACCCCACCGCTTCTCGGTGCCTCTTCCTTTCTTTATATACAGCGGGCCGAAACAGTCCATACCGGTGGAGTGAAAGGGCTTGTCGCCGAGTCGGAGGCGAAAGGGAGGTAGGTCAGCCATCCGGGGTATACTGGGCTGCGCTCGCCACTTACGACAGTCTAGACAGGTTCGCTGGAAGCGCCGCACTGCTTCTCTCCCTTGCAGTATCCAATAACGACGTCTGATCTCCGCGAAGACTCTCTCTGCCCCGGCGTGATGCACATCCTCGTCGTATTTCTTTATGATCAGCTCTGTGACCTTTTTTCGGCTGTTTAAGACTATCGGGTACTTGACGTCATCCGGTAAGTCTGGAGCTCTCCGCAGACGACCACCCACTCTGATGAGACCATGGGCGTCGCTCTCGGGGGCTAGGTGGAGCAGTCTGCTGTCTGATGGGACTGGCTTTGCTCCCTGTAGACAGTCTAGCTCGTCGGGGAACGAGTCTCTCTGGGCTCGTTGTAGTAGAAGAAGTTCCGCTTCTTCGTAGTCAGCTGCAGTAATGTCAGTAGTGAGCTGAACCTCTGGGTGGTGCCACAGGAATGTCTTTAGCTGCGCACTCTCTAGGGTGAGGCAATCGTCTATGTCAGGGTCTGTGGAGACGAGTGTGTTCAATCCACAGAACATAGATTTCTTGTTTTCGGCCTCCTCTTTACTCGCTTCCCGTGGGGTGGGTGTAGGCCACTCTTCTTCCGGGAGCTTGAGGAACTCTGGCCCGTCACTGTATAGGTTGTGGCGGGTGAGGTCATCCAGGGACATTCCCCGGGTGATGACGTCAGCTGGGTTGTGTTTTGTGTCCACATACCTCCAGCTTGCTACTTCTGTTAAATCTTGAATCTCTGTGACTCTGACTCTCACGAAGACCTTGTATCTGCACGAATCAGACCGGATCCATGTGAGTACTGTTGTGGAGTCTGACCACAAGATTGTTCTTTGCACCGGAATGGTGAGTTCACGTTGGATTAACGTGGCGAGTTGCGCTCCTGCTAGGGCTGCGCAGAGCTCTAGACGCGGGATAGATTGTTGCTTTCGTGGGGCTATTCTTGAGCGGGCCAGGATGAAGGCAGTATGTATTTCTCCTCCCTCCTCTCGGGCACGCAAGTAGGCCACCGAGCCGTAGGCTACTTCGGAGGCGTCGCTGAAGACGTGCAGGTCCATCTGGCACGTCTCCGGCCTCACTGTGGGTGGGAAGTAGCTGCGGCGTATGTTAACACCTGGGAGTGAGCTGAGTTCCGTCTCCCACTCTCTCCATGTGGATGCAAGGTGTTCGGGTATGGGGTCGTCCCAGCCCTGGTCCTTGTCCCATAACGCTCTTACAATCATCTTTGCCCTGGTGGTGTAAGGTAGAATACATCCCAACGGGTCATATTGTCTGGCGAGTGTTCTGTATACACTCCGTCTGGTGGTCGGTAGTGCAGTCGACCTTCCCTGCTCCTTGGTCAGGGGTGTGTGTTTATAATGGAGCGAGTCTGTTTTGAAGCGCCAGACTAGTCCTAATGTCATTTCTTGGGCTTCTCCTGGGATGGTCGCCATCCAGGTCTCGCTGCTTGCTGCCTTGTCCTCGGGGGAGAGGCTGCGCAATACTTGCGGGTCGCTGCTGGCCCACTGCCTGAGATCAAAGCCGCCTTTGATCAGGGAGGCGCGGAGCTTGAGTAGAAGGGCCTTGGCTTCTTCTGGCGTCGAGACGCTTTGCAGACAGTTGTCCACGTAGAAACTATTTTCTACACTTTTTTGGACCTCTTCATCAGCTGCTGGGTCCTCTGCGACGTGTTTTTGCAGTGCAAACGTAGCACAGCATGGGCTGCATGTGGTTCCGAAAGGGAGGACTTCCCATTGATAGATGGCTGGTTGCTCATCCCCGATCCTCTCTCTCCATAGGAACCGCAGCAGGGGCTTGTCCTCCTCCACTAGTCTCACCTGCAGGAACATCCCTTTGATGTCACCGCTGATGGCCACCTTGTCCTGGCGGAAACGTAGTAACACGCCTAGTAGGGAGGGGCCGAGTGTTGGGGCGGGCAAGAGCTCTTTATTCAGATTTTGTGATCCGATCTGGTAGCTGCAGTTGAACACAATACGATCCTTGCCGTTGTGGTGGACTTTGTGGTGCGGCACGTACCATGATTCGGTCGTCTGATCGGCCTCTTTAATGTCAATTTTCTTTTCGCGGTACACAGTCTCTTGAGCGGGGTCTCTGGCTAGGCGCCGCTCTGTGTTCAATAGATACCGCTCCGTCGCTTCTTTTGGGGCGTGGAAGGTGGGCATACCCTCTCGCCTCAAGAGTGGAGTTGCGTATCTCATCACTCCGTTGACTTTGACTCTCTTTGTCCCTTGCTCGAGGAGTGCCATGGCGTAAATGTCTTCCTTGGAACGAATGTCTTTCTTCTCGTTCTTAAAGGGCATTGTCTCTAGTGTCCATAGCCTCTCGACATGCTGTAGGAGGGTGGTGTCTTCTTCTGTCACTCTGGAGTGGAGGCAGCTAGTGGCTGCTGTTCGGTTAAGAGACTTAGCGAGGGGGCCTTGTAATGTCCATCCTAGGCGGGTCTCGACTGCTGCAGGACAGCCTCTGGGCCCTGTGTGGACCCGGTCTATCGGGACTATGAGGTCTGCATGGTCGGAGCCTATCAGCAGGGTCGGGGTGGCACCGTCTATGAGCGGGATAGGTAGTTGACGCAGGTGCACATATTTATCCATCAGCTTGGCGATGGGGTAGGTGTACTGCGACAGGCCTATTTCTTGGCTGGTGAAAGCATTAGTAATCCTATACCGTCTCTCTGGCTGCCCGCTTGCTGCGATAGTGAAGGAGACATTCTCGCCCTTTATCGTCTTTAGATCTCTTCTTATTGTCCGAATCGTCATCTGGTTTTCGCTCCCCCGCAGCCCCAGCTGGGCCGCAGCGGACGCGAGGAGAAGGGTCTTCTCTGACCCGTCGTCAAGGACGGCGTAAGTGTCCATGACCTTGTCTTGGTAACTCAGTGTTACGCGGACCACCTTTAAGAGCACTCGGGCGCCCCCGCTGCTGGCGGGGTCAATGTACATAACACTTGCCTTTGTGCTGCTTGGGGGTGCGGGCTTTCTTCTGTTACTGTCGTGTAGGACATCTAGGTGGGCTCCGTCACACCGACTACACCTCTTCTTTAAGCGGCACTCGGTTGCCATGTGACTGCGCGCACATCGGTAACAGCGTCGGTTGGACTTTATCCATTGACCCACTTCATCGGCGGTCATCTTCTTGAACGTGTCACATTGTGACAACCAGTGTTCTTTCTCGCAGTACGGGCACACCATCTTCCACTTCTCTTTCATCGAGGGGGTACTGTGGTTCTTGCTGCTCGGTACTGGTTCTGATTGGTGCATGACGGTCACCAATCTTCGGCCATCGTTTGCTCTCCTAGGTCCCTCTCTGGAGCTTGGGGTGCTCCGCATGAACGTATCCAACCGTAGGCTGTTGACTTCTCTCGCTAGGAAGTCGGCTAGGTCTAGGAGGGATGGCTCGGGACCGTTAGGATCACGGTGGTCTCTTTGCCGCCTGAAGCGCTCTTGTCGGGCGGGCGGAAGCTTCTCTAAAATCCTCTCGACATTAGAGTTTGCGTACAGTTCGTGCATACCCTTTTCTCTTTGCGCCCCCAGCATCCCTACCAGGGATTGTACCTTGATAGACAGGTCATCTAGTGAGCGATTGTCTGTGGCTGGGGGTAGGCGATCAATATGCCTTATCTCTTGTATTACGTAATCCCATATACGTCCATATCTTTGGTCGAGTGCTGCTAGAGCCGCTGTGTATGGGGTAGTAGAGGTGGCATAGGCCAGCGCTATATTGTGCGCTCGGGGCACCTTGAGGTGCTTCAGTAGGATAGCATACTTGTACGGTTCGTCAGTTACATCGGACATCATTGTCTCTAGGCACATTCGTAGCTCGGTGTACTGTGCTCTGTTCTCGTGGGTGAAGTCCGGAAACGTCGGTGTGCCAATGTATGATGCCATGGATGGCTGGCACATCGGTGAGCGTTGGAAGAGAGGCCTCCTAGGCGAGTCTCCTCTTACGCCTCTTGGTGGGCTGGTACCTGCTGGGTACCATGGCCCGCGTATCCAGGTGCTATTCCTCGGGGCTGGTCGTGCGTCAAGCTCACCCGTGAATTGAGTCGGGGGTCTGTAGCGCAGAGCCGCGGGGGTAGAGCCTGGGCTGTACTGGACCTCCTGGTCCTGTGGAGTTCTGTGCTGCTGTCGGGCTTGACTCTCCTCCTCTCCCTCTTCTTCTTGCTCTGGCAGGTCCTCTAGATCCTGTAGTCGTCTATTTAGCCTCTCCGCGGTGTAGACCGTTTCTTCCTTGTAGCTGGTCCTCGCTTGGACCGGTCGGGGAAGGAGTTCGGAGAGGGGTATAGGCTCTCTCTGGTGGTCGGGCTCAGGGTCGTTTGATCGGGTAGGGGAGGGTGCCCTTGACCCGTGTCTTGACGAGGCCCTGGAACCCCGTGCGGAGGGAGGGGGTGTCGCCCTGGCGATCAGCTGCTCCATTATCTGCGCTTGTAATCGGTCGCGCTGGGCTTCGCGCTTGGTGAGAGCGATGTCGCGCTCTGCTTCTCTTTGGGCACCGGCAGCGGCGCGCTGGGCTTCGGCGGCGGCGCGCTCTGCTTCGGCGGCGGCGCGCTCTGCTTCGGCCCGGTCTCTTACCATATTCTCTTCCGTCTGAAGGCGTCTAATCTCTAGACGTATGCGATCTTCGTCGCTCCGTTGCTGCGCTTGAATGCGTTCTCTTTCCATGGAAGAATGTTTGCGCTCGCTAAGCATCTGTGCTTGGAGTCGATCGCGCTCTGTAGAGGCTGCTAGGCTGGCGAGGAATGCCTGTGCCAGCATCTTGTCCGCCCCGCTGGGGGAAGACGCTGGTTGAGGTGATCCGCTCCCGGCAGTACTCGTTGGAGATCTGCTCTCCTGTGGCGAGTCCTGGAGATCCATCTCCTGGGTGCTCTCCTCTTCTTGTAGCGGGTAAAGTTCCATCCCTGGAGAGCCGTCTTTATCCTGGAGCTCTCCGGGGACTACTTCTTCGGTCTTGGCGGGGGGTAAAGTCGTGTCGGGTCCCTCCTGGTCCCTACCGTGAGCTTGGTCAGTTACATTAGAACCCACTAGGGCCTCTATTGGCGGGGTAACCTGGGCGATAGGGTCGGACATAATTTTACTATCTACTTTTTCCGCGTTTACCGTCTGTAGAAGGCTAGGTAGTATATTGGCAACGTAATCCTCTAAGTACTGAGGTGTCTGCCGTCTACGCTGCGGGCGATCTACTTTAGGAGAACCGTTTTGTGGAGTGTTCATCATAGGCCATGTCAATATTAATACCACTATATTAATATTACACTAGTTACCCTCCGGCTCGAAGGACCAATTGTAACTGAGGGGTACAATTCCCTGACTGTATTGATAAGTATGGTATCATTAAACCACTACCGCTTTATGTACTTTAATTACTGGCCATACAGTACACGATATATGAATATGATGAACACTTCCCACAATGAAATCGGTTCCAGTCAAAGGTATTAATCAAGTATTTAATGGAGCAAAAGGTACATAGGATACTTTACATTATTCTTTGAATGCACTTGTAAGGCAAAGGAGTATGCGTAGGCAAATCAATAACGAATGTCCATTCTCTGGTTACGCAGGAGGTAATTATACAACCTGAATCTGAGGGAATTATATCTATGGTGCACTAGTAATATAGCGGAAGATACTGGAAGGGGTTCCCACTGGTTGTAAGCCAGCAGGGGGGGTAGAAGATCTGTCGGTAGTAGGACGTCTGGTCAACGATGACTAGGGAGACTTCAGGTACAGAAGCCGGTGCAGTAGCCTCTTGATCCACAGACGAATACAGCTTGGTTCTCTTGTAGACTGTAGCTCTACAGGGAAGAAAGCTAGGCGGCCTCAAGCTCTCTGAGCGCCGACTCGACTTGACTCCTCTCGGGGTAAATCCAACACGTGCAGGCGTCGGCGATTATCCGCTCCATAAATCACAGGACCAAAGCAAATATATTCCAGCCGCAAAGGGCTATGTAGTCGTCGGGTAGATTAATCCAGTGTACATGTCCATACGGCTCTCGTCTAGATCTCCTCGGGTGAAAGCGCCATGCGGTCGGCCCAGCCTGGATAAGCTAACTCTAGCTAATACGAGGAAGCGTTGGGGATGCTGGTCACTATAGAATTATAACCGCACGATACACTATACTCAAATAGACTATTAAAGACTTATATGTATATGACTTATATAGAAATATGTCGCACTCGACGGTATAGTGCCAAACTCTGACAATTCAGTTATTAATTCGCACGCGGTCTCGATGCTCTATTCTGAGGCCAAACAGGCCATACTTCACCGCACGTTGTATCGTGGGTGAGGCTTCAACTTATCGGTAACATGCTAAGGAAGGTAAGGGTACGGAGGTGAGGGGCTAAGGGGCTTCTACATTCACCTGCGCCGTATTTATACGCACGGTGCACAAACTAGTTCCACTCTCATTTCTGTCGCGTATCCCTGGGCAAGGTTGGGCATGTCCAGACACATCTTGACGGTGACTTTGAACCTGGCTCCGGAGGCCGGTCCCTGGCGCCGGTGGACCGCTGTCCAATAGGAGAATGAACTATTATGGTCTGGGCTAAAGGGATATTCCGTGTATATGTACAAGGAATATACAGGGGATATCAAACGATATACAAATACTATGCAATATATATCAATAAATAAATATATATATTCGGTTTAATCTGATCCTTTGTAACACATGCTATTGACTGACTTTACTCATATTCTTCGCCATACAAGCGCAACCCTAATTCTCATTCTGTAACCTAATGTTGCATAATAATAAAATACCCTCAAATACTATTTCTTTGTCAATGCCGTGTTCTTGTGGGTGTTCACCATCTATATTTGATGTACTGTCTGGCCAGTAATTAAAGTACATAACTAGCAGTGGTTTAATCTATCACAATCTTTAATACAGTCAGGGTTTTGTAACCCCTCAGTTACAATTGGTCCTTCGAGCCGGAGGGTATCAGTGATATTTAATATAATATTAATATTAACATGGCCAGCGGTGAACACTCTCAAAACGGCTCCCCCAAGCTAGAACGCCCGCAGTGCAAACGTCAGCCACCTCCATATCTAGAGGACTTCGCTTTCGTTTTACCCCCTAGCTTATCTAAACGGACGTTAAATACGGATAAAACGGATAGTTTAAGCATGCCCACTCCTATCGACTTGGCGGCCCTGCCAGTAGAGACCCCAGAAAGTTCAAACGAAACTGACTTAGCTCACGGGGGGGACCAAGCGGGACATGACGTGACTATACCTCCAGACAGCGTCACCGGGATAGACCCCGGAGCGCTCCAGGATAAAGAAAGCGCTCCAGGGATAGACCCCGGTGCACAACCAACCCAAGAGCGCGTACCCGAGACAGCCCTCGGCGCGCAACCACGAGAAGAATACCGCGCTCAAGAGATAGACCTCGGAGCGCGCCAGGAGGACAGGTCTCCCCCAAGCCCTGTCAGCGCCCGATCACCTCCACCAGTGTCATCCCCCAGCGAGGCTGACCAGAGACTGGCGCAAGCCTTGATCGCCACGCTGACAGCTTCAACCGAAAGAGACCGACTCCAGGGTGAGCGCGACCAACTCCAAGCACAAGCCCTTAGTGAGCGCGAACACTCTGCAGCGGAACGAGAGCGCCGCCAAGCGCAACAACAGAGTGAGCGCGAACATTCTGCACTACAAAGAGAACGTCTCCAAGCACAACAACAGAACGAGCGCGAGACCATCAGACTGGAAGAGAGGCGCCTCCAGGCTGAAGAAAACATTCAGCGCGACGCCACCCACGCGCAACGCGATGCAGATGGAAAGAGACCGGCTGCAGGCGCAGATGGTGGAGCAACTACTCCAGAGGGTGACCCCTCACTCCTCCACCCGGAGCTCCCGGAGATCATCACGACACGGGTCGAGGGCACCTTCCCCTCCCCGACAAATCTACATGGGACCCAGCCAGCAGGAAGAACCTGCCTACGTCGCCGAGCCCCCTCCGCAACCAGTCTACACGGGACCCAGCCAGCAGGAAGAACCTGCCTACGTCGCCGAGCCCCCTCCCCGACCGGTCTATACGGGACCCAGCCAACGGGAAGATCCCGCCTACGTCGCCGAGAAACTAACTAGAAGACTCCAGGACCTAGCGGAGGAAGAGGAGGGATATCAAGCCCACCAGCACGAACCCATCTTGGACCAGGAGGCCCAGTACAGCCCCGACCCCAGCCCCGAGCCACTGCGTTACGAACCCCCGACCCAAACCAAGGTTGAGTTTAATACACAGTCAGCACCGAGGAGCAGCACCTGGGGGCCCGGCCTCTGGTACCCACCCAGCACTAACCCACGACCCCACGTACGGGGAGACTCGCCCAGGAGGCCTCTCCCCCTACGCTCATCGGTGTCCCAGCCATCCATGGCATCTTACCTTGGCGCACCGACGTTCCCAGACTTTACGCGCGAGGACAGAGCACAGTACACGGAATTACGCATGTGTTTGGAGACTATGATGTCCGATGTCCACGACGAGTCGTACAAATATGCCATCCTCCTCAAGCATCTCAAGGTGCCCAGAGCGCATAACATAGCGCTGGCACATTCCAACTCAAGCACCCCATACGCCGCAGCTCTGATGGCCCTCGACGCGCGCTATGGACGCATATGGGATTACATGATCCAAGAAATACGAGAGATCGACCGCCTCCCCCCAGCCAAAGACAATAGAGCACTGGATGACCTCTCTATCAAGGTACAATCCCTCGTGGGGATGCTGGGGTCCCAAAAGGAGAAGGGGAGACATGAACTGTATGCAAATTCTAACGTGGAGCGGATACTGGAGAAGCTCCCTCCAGCCCGTCAAGAGCGTTTTCGGCGGCAGAGAGACCACAGTGACCCCAACGGCCTAGAACCATCCCTCCTAGACCTGGCTGATTTCCTCGCCAGGGAGGTCAGCAGTCTACGATTGGACACATTCGTGTGGAGTAGCTCTGACCCTAGAGATGGACCGAGAAGGTTCAACGACAACCGCCGGTCCATGACCGTGATGCACCAGGCCGAGGTTGTGTCACGGCACACGAGCCACAACCCCCACAAGGAGAAGTGGAAGGCTGTCTGTCAGTACTGTGACGGTGAACACCAGCTGTCACAGTGCGACGCCTTCAAAGACTTAACCACAGCCGAAATAGGTCAGTGGCTTAAGGACAAACGCCGCTGCTTCCGCTGCGCGCGCGGCCACATGGCAGCCGACTGCCGCCTGAAGAAAAGATGCGGCAAGTGTGATGGCGCCCACCTAGATGTCCTGCATGAGACCAACAAGCGTCCGCCAGGACCACAAAGTAGGCCCGTCACGGTGATGTACCAGGCCGAGGCGGTGTCACCACAGACCAGTCCTGAAACCACCCCCTGGTGTCCCGACTGTCGCAGCAGACACGGGGACCCACAGTGCCACCCGTACTACCCCGAGTCGGCGCCACCACCGGCGAGTTACAACTCCCCCGCCAGAGAGGAATGGGAGTTCGTCTGTACTTACTGCGACGGCGGACACTGGCTGGCACAGTGCGACGAATACAAGACACTGAACCCCGTCCAAATTGATCAGTGGCGTGAGGCGGACCAGGCGGGTGCCGCTCACCACGCATCACTGTGCGGAGCCCACCAGCGAAGATTAGCCAAACAAGGCAACCGACCAACAGGAGTGCTCCACATAGACCCCAAGCATAGCGGGACCCCCCGAGTGCTCATCAAAGTGGTCAGAGTGCTCCTAAGCTACGAGGACAAGGTCATGGACACTTACGCCGTCCTAGATGATGGGTCTGAAAAGACTCTCCTCCTCGCTTCCGCCGCAGCCCAGTTGGGCCTGCGGGGTACCAAAAAAACAATGACAATCCGCACTATTCAGAGAGACCAAAAAACCATAAAGGGCAAGAATGTCTCCTTCACAATAGCAGCGGTCGGGCAGCCCGAGAAGCGGTACAGCATTACTAAGGCATTTACAGGCCATGACATAGGCCTGTCAAGCTACAACTACCCCATCCCACAGCTGATGGCGAAGTACGCGCACCTACGCAGACTACCTATACCGCTCATCGACGGCGCCACACCGACCCTGCTCATAGGCTCCGACCACGCGGACCTCCTTGTCCCAATCGAGGCGGCCCACATCGGACCTAAAGGATGCCCAGTCGCGGTTCAGACCCGACAGGGCCCCCTCTACGGACTTGACAGTCAACCCACGTCTACACGCTGCCTGCACACAAAGGTGAGCGACACAGGCCACTCTCTCGTACAGCCCGTTGAGAGGCTATTGACATTAGACGAGGGGCCTGTGAGAGAACAGTGGGCCCAAGAAGAGGGAGTTCCGAACTCCACCCCCCTCAGCTGCGCTCCAAGCGACGTAGCTGACCTCGAACCCAGCACCCCAAGCTACCTCTTGAGGGGGCGGCCGGACCTGGCCCCTCCTCAGACGGGGCACCGGAAGAACAAGAGGAACAGATGGAGGATGTGGAGACACAGCCAAGCCCAGATCAACCAGTCTCGGGCCCGCTTCCTCCTAAGCGACCTACCATCCCGTCCAGCCCGTCAGAAGTGGGTAAAGGACAGGGACAACCTGAAGGTGGACACAGTTGTTATGATCATAGACCAGTCACTACCCCGAGCTATGTGGCCGGCCGGCCGCGTAAGCAAAGTGATCACTGGTGCCAACGGGAAGGTCAGAACGGCAGAAGTTATTGTCCAAGGGCGGACTTACACCCGACCCGTGGCGAGGCTGATAGAGTTGCCAGAGCTCCCTGACTCCCCTGATGACGATCATGACCCACCGACTTTGTAGATTGCCTTACTCCTCAAAACAGACATTGAGCAGTTGACTGGACTATTAATCTGTCTCCCTTAACTAATTAGGTGCGGACTAATTAGGAGGCGGCTGTTGTGAAGGGCCAGATTAAAACTGAGAATCTACCTTTATTGTTTTATGTACATTGTATATTATTTATATATACACGGAATATCCCTTTACCTGCGTTCAAACCATAGTAATATTCACTTTCCTTATGAATAATGCCCCCCCAGACTATGATCATTAGACTCGATGCCCTTCAAGAACGAACGGAAACTAGTTCGTTCCAAGGAAGACACGTATGCCATAGCTCTCCTCGAGCAGAAGACAAAGAGGGTCGAGGTCGACGGAGTGATGAGATACGCAACTCCACTCTTGAGGCGAGAGGGGATGCCCACCCTCCACGCCTCAAAAGAAGCGACACAACGCTATCTACTGAACACCGAGCGGCGTCTAGCTAAAGACCCCACTCAAGCCACTATATACCGTGCGGAGATCGACAAACTGATCACAGCGGGACATATCAAGAAAATCGAGAATCAAGAGGCAGACCAGATGACTGAATCCTGGTACGTGCCCCACCACAAGGTCCACCACAACGGCAATAACCGCATTGTATTCAACTGCAGCTACCAGATCGGACTACAGAACCTGAATAAATTGCTCTTGCCCGGCCCGACACTCGGCCCCTCCCTCCTCGGCGTACTACTACGTTTCCGCCAAGACAAGGTGGCCATCAGCGGCGACATCAAAGGGATGTTCCTGCAGGTGCGACTGATGGAGGAGGACAAGCCCCTGCTGCGGTTCCTGTGGAGAGAGAGGATCGATGATGAACAACCCTCCATCTATCAATGGGAGGTCCTCCCCTTCGGCACCACATGCAGCCCATGCTGTGCCACGTTCGCACTACAAAAGCACGTGACCGAAGACCCTGGAGCTGACGAGGAGGTCAGACAAAGCGTAGAGAGGAGTTTCTACGTGGACAACTGTTTACAAAGCCTATCAACGCCAGAAGAAGCCGAAGCCATCCTACTTAAGCTCCGAGCCTCCCTGATCAAAGGCGGCTTCGACCTTAGGCAGTGGGCCAGCAGTGACCCTCAAGTACTTTGCAGCCTCTCCCCAGAGACAAAGGCAGCAAGCAGCGAGACCTGGATTGGGCCTCGCCTGGCGCTTCAAAACAGACTCGCTCCATTATAAACACACACCCCTGACCCAGGAGCAGGGAAGGTCGACCCCTCTACCGACCACTCGACAAAGCGTATACAGAACACTCGCAAGCCAATACGACCCGCTGGGGTGTATCCTACCTTACACCACTCGGGCGAAGATGCTTGTGCGAGAAATGTGGGACAAGGAGCAGGGCTGGGACGACCCCATACCCGACCACCTAGCTTCCACCTGGAGAGAGTGGCAGAGAGAACTCAACTCGCTCCAAAATGTGAACATTCGCCGGAGCTACTTCCCACCCACAGTGCGGCTGGAGACGTGTCAGATGGACCTGCACGTCTTCAGTGACGCCTCAGAAGTAGCTTACGGTTCGGTGGCTTACTTGAGAGCCCGAGAGGAGGGAGGAGAAGTACACACAGCTTTCGTCCTGGCTCGCTCAAGAATAGCCCCCCGCAAGCAACAATCTATCCCGCGTCTAGAGCTCTGCGCAGCTCTGGTAGGCGCGCAACTCGCCACGCTGATACAACGTGAACTCACCATAACGGTGCAAAAGACAATCTTGTGGTCAGACTCCATGACTGTGCTCACATGGATCCAGTCCGATTCTTGTCGATACAAAGTCTTCGTCGGAGTCCGAGTCACCGAGATTCAAGACTTGGTAGGATCAGCGTGCTGGAGGTACGTTGACACCAAGCAGAACCCAGCAGATGTCATCACACGGGGATGTCTCTAGACGACCTCACACGTCCCAACATTTACAGTGACGGTCCTGAGTTCCTCTAGCTCCCGGAGGAGGAGTGGCCTACCCCCACACCATGGGAGGCTAGTCAAGAGGAGGCAGAGATCAAGAAGTCTATGTTCTGCGGGCTGACGCACGTCCCAGCTCCCACGGACCCTAACATAGACGACTGCTTAACCTTTGAGAGTGCTCAGAAAAAGACATTCTTGTGGCACCACCCTGAGGTTCCCCCACCACAGACATTGACGCATCGAACTACGCAGAGGCAGAACTCCTTCTGCTAAAGCGAGCCCAAAGAGACTCCTTTCCAGATGAGCTAGACTGCCTGCAGGGGAAGAAGCCAATCCCTTCAGACAGCCGACTGCTCACGTTGGCCCCCGAGCTCGACACCCAGGACCTCATCAGGGTGGGTGGTCGTCTGAGACGGGCCCCGGACTTGACGGATGCTGTCAAGTATCCTATCGTCCTCAACAGCCGACACAAGGTTACCGAGCTTATCATACAGAAGTACGACGAGGATGTGCACCACGCGGGGGCAGAGAGAGTCTTCGCTGAGATCCGACGCCGTTACTGGATACTGCAAGGGAGAGAAGCAGTACGTCGCTTCCAACGGACTTGTCTAGACTGTCGCAAGTGGCGAGCACAGCCCAGTATACCTATGATGGCCGACCTGCCTCCCTGCTGCCTCCGACTCGGCGAGAAGGCCTTCCACTCCACAGTGGACTGCTCTACGTCAAGAAAGGAAGAGGGACAGAGAAGAGGTGGGGCATTGTGTACAAGTGTATGACCACACGAGCTGTTCACATAGAAATCCTCCAGACCATGAGTACGGATTCATTCCTCATGTCCTTCCGGAGATTTATATCACGAAAAGGAAACCCGTCTGTGTTGTTGTCCGATCAAGGGACAAACTTCAAAGGCGGAGAAAGAGAACTGAGAGAGAGTTTCCAGGCCATGGGCCAAGAACTTAAGACCCACCTCGCTCCCTATCAGGTCGAATTCCAGTTCAACCCCCCGAACGCCCCTCATTTCGGGGGAACCTGGGAAAGAGAAGTCCGTTCTATAAAGACTGCTCTGTACGCCGTGCTTGGGGCCCAGACCGTGGCGGAAGAAGCGGAGATCGAGGGCGTCTTGAACTCGAAGCCCCTCGGTTACGTCTCAAGTGATGTAGCAGACTTCGACCCAGTCACCCCAAACTATCTCTTGATGGGGCGGCTGGACCCTGCCCTTCCACAGGCGGTGTACAGACCTGAGGAAGTGAACGGCCGAAGAATGTGGAGATACAGTCAGGTATTGGCTGACCAGTTTTGGAACAGTTTCCTCCTCCACTACCTACCGTCCCTCCAAGCCCGTCAGAAGTGGGTAAGGGACAGGGACAACCTGAAGGTGGACACAGTCGTTATGATCATAGACCAGTCACTACCCCGAGCTACGTGGCCGGCCGGCCGCGTAAGCAAAGTGATTACTGGTGCCGATGGGAAGGTCAGAGCGGCAGAAGTCATAGTCCAAGGGCGGACCTACACCCGACCCGTGGCGAAGCTGATAGAGTTGCCGGAGCTCCCTGACTCCCCTGATGACGACCATGACCCACTGACTTTGTAGATTGCCCTACTCCTCACAACAAATATTGAGCAGTTGACTGGACTATTAATCTGTCTCCCTTAACTAATTAGGTGCGGACTAATTAGGAGGCGGCTGTTGTGAAGGGCCAGATTAAAGCTGAGAATCTACATTTATTGTTTTATATACCTTGTATATTATTTATATATACACGTTATATCCCTTTAAGCCTGCGTTTGAATCCTAGTAATATTCGCTTTCCTTATTGGATAACGCTATCGGCGCCAGACCGCAAGCCCCCAAAGTCAGGTTCAAAGGCGACATGCCCGGAGACGGCGCATTGATTCGAGACGAGAACTGAGGTTCGGCACTAGATAGCCACTTAAGTATATATATGGCGGCAGGTGCGAACAGTAGCTGTTCGTTCATCCAGTCATGTAGTGAGAAGCAGTTCGTCTAACAGAGCGTTGAGAACCACGTGCGAAGTGAATAGTAAAAGTGTCAGATTTAATGCAGTAACGTCAAGTTCGACTTAGCTTAATGTGAAGTAAAGAGTCGTTAATTATTGTGTATCGTGCCAACAGCAGTTCGTTCGTGTGCAGCATTAACCAGCAGTTCGTTCGTTTAGCTAGTGGACCTTAGCCAGGGTGCGTGGACTAAATACATTGGTGCCAGTACCCGAGGAGGCCTAGTCGGAGAACCTACTGGACATGTGCACATTGGAACCGACGGCGGCGATTGCAGAAACAGTATTGGTTGGATTATATTGATTGTGGAACGTACCCTTGGAGAAGAGCATCGTTAATCTCCACTGTCGTTTGGATTTAACCACATTGAGGATCTACATTCGGGCTGGCCTCATGGACCGAGGCTAGCTGGCTATCATCATTGCTATCGTGCAATTGGATTACAGTTATTGCTTTTGATGCTGAGCTTTGGATTACAAGGACTGGATTCTGTACGTGAACCCCCTTCTTCTTCAATTGATCAGACTGAGTATCCGAACATTCCTCTCTCCTCCAGAGCTTACAACTCTGGGAGGAACCCATTGTCTCCAGCGGTACCAGCGTTGCCCCCTATAATTGCCATCCTCCGCCAGGCGGCGTTAGCCTAGTACCCCATCGTAGGAATTATTCTATTCCCACTGACTTCTGCTACTGACTGACTTATGCATATTCTTTGCCATACAAGCGCGACCCTAATTCTCATATCTGTACATTTACTGCATAATAATAAATACCCTCAATGATATTTCTTTGTCCCGTGCCGTGTTATTATGAGTGTCTGCCATATTTAGATGTACTGTCTGGCCAGTAATACTAAGTACATAACTAGCAGTGGTTTAATCTATCACAATCTTTAATACAGTCAGGGTTTTGTAACCCCTCAGTTACAATATGTATTAGGGTCTGTGGGTCGTGTCACAACTTAGGTCCCAGTCACTCGTCGTTGGAGACAGTGTTAGGTTTTTGCATAATTGGCAGCAAGTACAGCCTTCCCAAGGCAATAGGTTTTATGTAATGCCAATGCTTTCATCCATCTGGAAATATGCATTTTGTCGATATTCGAGAGACGCACATCGAAATGAGAGATTATACACAGAGTAGAGGTGCCTGATGGAATATGTGTTGTAGAATGAGGCTCGAAGCATCTCAGGATTGGGTTTATGTGTTTTTTTTCCCCAGTTTTGTTTGATAAGACACAAAGCTGAAGCGCTCCTGTGGAAAATATTGTCATCATTTGTTCGTTTGGTTATAGTACATGTCAGACACGCATATCACTTCTGTCTTCTTCCCTTGGAATGTCAGCCATCTCAAGAGACTTGAAAGTTTACAACAAAAAAATAGTAGTGTCATGGTCCGGGTTTAATACGCACTCACGTCCTTTGTTCCATCGCTTTGGTCTCCTGAGTCTTGCTGATTTTAATGTACACCAAAATGCATCAATTATGTATCAAGTTGTAAATAACATGAATCACAGACTGTCTGAGCTTGTTGTCCCAGTCTGCCGTCCACTGCACATCCATAACACAAGAAATAGGCATCTTATCTTTGGCAAGAGGAGAAAACTCAAATGTGCCAGCCTGAGCATAGCATGCAGGGGCCCGCAGATCTGGAACGAGCTCGACGAGAGTCTGAAACTGTCAAAATCCATCTCAACCTTCAAAAAAATCACTGAAAGAGGAATTGCTCAAATCATATCTCTAAATAGAATCCATACTTAGGAATATTAATTGTCTGTATTTATGTATCTATGTTGTACGTTAGTAGGTAGGTGTGTAAGCCTACCCACGTTGTATGTTTTTGTTTGTTTATATTTGTGATCAGGCTCCCTCCAAAAGCTTTAAATAGCTTCTTGGGAGACCTGGCACACGCACACAATCTCAACGATGATATTCTCACATGGAGATATGTATATGTAATATATCATGTGTGTGTGTGAATAAATTCATTCATTCATTCATTCATTCATTCATTCATTCATTCATTCATTCATTCATTCATTCATTCATTCAATGTGAGCCAGCGGTCGTTGTTTGATTAAGTGATGAGCCTGTCAGCAGGCAGGGAAGCTACAGTGTTGCTGGTTGACTGATGTTGAGATGGAAACCACTTCCTCTACAACTAATTGTATTGAATGTTTACGGCTTAGAGATTCACACCGATCTCAAAATTCAATTCATCTCTATTTGCCTTTAATTAATAAATAGGAGGAAATCCATTAATCTGGCATTGCGATAAGTGACTCATTATGTCAGGAGACAAACTTTTTTTTAAATTGACAATAAATGATCCCATCCCTAGTATACCCGAACATAAAGAGTGATTATGCGTGAGTTATTTGGAAACACTGAATAATTCATGCTAATTTGATTGGCTTGTATGAGGGATTTACTATGATGAGATGCATCATGGGAGGAGATGCATGTTTGTTGTTCAAACTCTGAAGGCATATTTTATGTGTAACATTAAAAGGGTTATTATTATCCACAGCCACTGTTGTCTTTGGACCTGTTGATGGGATATTATTATTATTGTGATTTGTTGATCATCATCATAATGATTGATAATATCAATAACAATATGTAGACACCTGAAAATTTCTGACTATTATTCAATGTATCTAACGCTAATTCTTTGCATTCCGTGTGTTCGCGAGGACGTTGTGTAACCGGCTGACCGCTCTTGATCATCCCTATCCTAACATTGACACTTCATAGTGGGACAGGATACAGGTGCCGCCAGAGGGAGCTGGTGGTCACGTTGGGCAGGGAGACACAGGTGAAGAAGGATGGGCTCAGAGCGCGGTGCCGAGGGAGGGGCTTCCTTTTCATCGTTTTCCACAGAGGGAGGAGGACGCACGGAGCTGGAGCTCCGGAGATTCAACACGCGAGAGATAAACCCAGTTACGAAGCGGGTTATTAATGAGTATGCGATAGCTTAGCGTTTTTGGTTAATGCGGAAGAGACATTGTGAATGAACCAGCAGACGAGCAACTGCCGAAGACCAGGTGGTAGATATTGTCCACCTTGCATTAGCTGTGTATAGGCGTTATGACAGGGGGTTCACCACGACCCACAGCTTAGCTTCAGTTATAGGCTAGCACCACAGTTTAGCCCCCGTGTCGGCCCACCCCTTCAGCCCAGCAGCGGACGTCACCAGGGGCGCGAGAAGTCCGCGGGGAGTGGGGGTGCTGAGATATTGATAGTTTTTGATTAATTTTTTTTTTTTATATATAATTTTTTTTTATATAAAATATATATATTATATAATTATACTTGTAGTTGTATTGTCTGCGAGACATCGCCACCACGCAACACGTCAAAATGCTCGCTATCTGCAAAGAGCTCCACATGTCTGTCAGTCATAACCAACACTCTCGTTCACTAGGATACTATGATGAATTGAAAATGGGGGACCCTGATGTAAACAAGACGAAAGTCTTTCTCTGGTCTGCATCCCCTTAACAATTGTATGTATTGAGCTGTACTGTACTGTACCCATTCTGCAATCTCTTAATAAACTTTTCAATCAAACTTTTCAATCAAAACAGCTGCCCAACTCCGCGCTCTGATCGTTCTGATGCACACATCACAGCCCAGCTTACCCCATCTGGCTGTTGCGCCCTCTGTGTCACTGTCGCAACAACAATAGCTGCAGGAGCGATAATAATAATAACACACATTACCTATTCCGAAGACGGTAAAACACAGAAGGTGGTCTTGCGTTCAGGAGTGGTGGAAATAAACTCCTTCATGACAACATGAATGTCCAGTGAGTCCAGAATATCCGGATGCATATGCTGCAGCAAGTCCAGGTTGTTATTATTAAAGAAATCAGAGACATTTCTTTTCTGAGACACAAGTAAACACACTCTCCACTTCAGACAGTCCTCCCTCTCTGCAATTCGTTCCCGCATACAACATCGCCGACAGATATATTCCTTTACTGCGAATTGTCCCAAAACAAAAACTATTCCAGGCCGCTATTTATTTTACCAACGGATTTCCAGTTCCGCGTTGACGCTTCCAGGCCGCGTCTATTCGAATCCCAACCGGTTCATGAGTGGCTACACGCTGTTTTAATAACACTGCATTATCGAGACAGCGCCCCTATGGATCTGGCAATGAATTCCAAGAGTAGGGTAAATCTGCAGTGCCGTTCCGCTCTATGACATTGAGTAGCGTCGGTATTCCAATGGAATAAAGGCCAAAACCACCTTGCAGTTGCAGTTACCCTCCCCACCAGCAGGGGGTGCTGGAGCACCCGTCGCACCCCCACTTGGCGCGTCCTTGGACGTCACTACACTGCACGCTCCTCCAGCCCCTCCAAGCCGTTACCCCAGCAGTCACCTGCCCAGCGTCTACCCAGTCCCGCTGCCTGTTATCGCGGGATCTCCCGACGGCCATCTTACCACATGGACGGTTGGTGGTGAGAGCAGGCCTGCCATTTGGATACGTACAGCGGCGCTCCGAGTGCTGAAACTTTATCGGTAGACAATTTCACTGTGTGGCGCAGGCTCTCTAACGGCGAAGATAAACGGTGCTTTGAACTAACGCTGGCAGCAGTGTCTAGGGGCGCCCCGACCATTTATTGTTTGGGGAAAAGCCGGCTTTAGATAGGACTTTTATTTGATAACGTGGGCCTACTGTCAATCTGGTTTGAAGTGTAATAATAATATGTGTTTCCTTATAAAAAATCCCATTGAACTCCTTTACTCTTTTCCCTCTTTCCCACCTACGGAGAAGCGGAGCCGTAGATAAGAGGTTATTACTGTGTCTAGCCCAGTGTGGGGATAACTTAAGTCTGTAGTACAGAGCGAGAGCACTAGGTGCCCAGTGTGGAAATAGCCTTTATAGGTGTGATAATTTGTAACGTGAAACAGACTTCAGTAAAGGAGACGTAAATGGGAGCACTGTGTGTGTGTCTTTAATGTGCATTCTGTTTAACCCTTTTCTTTCCGGGTAATGCTCATTATAGTTTAACCCCTTTCCCACCCCCTGCCTATAGTCATTGTGAAAGGTCTCCACTCATCATTGAGGAAGGGTACTGCTTTGGGGAGCGAATATATCATCCATCTTTACTGCCATCGGGTGTGGGAGGGCCCAGGAAGTATTGGGGGAAGTGTGGGGAGCTACTGCTGATCGCCCTGGAGGGCAAGAAGGACCAGCGTACCATTCCTAGGTCAGTGAATCCTACGCCCCATCCACTCCTGCTGCTTGACCTCCACTTCAACATTCCTGGCCTACAGTCGGGGACCTAGCTGGACCCAGCTCTGCTGCGTTCTCGCTACCAGGTGGCCATGTACAACCACTCCCATAAAGCAGGGATAATCCACCCTGCTACAAATAATACATAGACAGCTGTGCTCAGTAGAGCATACATATTTGCAGGTGGCACGCCCTAGTGGTAGGCGGGTGTGTGAAGTCAAAGTCAACTTTATTGTAATTTTCCCATTTGTGCAAGACATACAGAACATTTTTATTACGTCCCCCCTTCCCACGGTGTATATTAAAAGATCTTGACAATATAAAACATAAAGTAACATATAGGATACATTATACAACGGCATGCAAATTTCTCGATTCTGATTGGCTGAAACAGTCATTTTACACGTCTTTATTGGCAACAATCCATGCTGCTGGCCCAGGACCCGCCCACAACCGACCCACATCACATCACTCCGCCGGATCACAAGAAGGTGGCCAATAATCTTTACAAATGGATATGTTAATGGCGACTAAACGACTAAATATCAAGCGATTCTGTCACAGCGAATGTCTTAGTCGTTTAAACAATGTTGGATGATGTAATTGATGGGTCTTGAATCATTCTGTAACAAAAGAAAAATCGCGGATTGATTGATGGATTAATTTGCGATTTTTTTTTAAATTTCTTTTTCCTTTCGACTGTCAGCGCTCGCTCTAGTCTCCACCCACCGCCACACACCCCCCCCACACACATACACACACACACACACACACACGCACACACACACACGCACGCACACGCACGCACACACACACACACACACTCTGCCTGCAACGCGGGGGATAGTCAGAGAGCTGGGTGCTGCGCTGTTCTAAGTGAGCATGGCCTATTGAGTTGATTGATTGATTGATTGCTAATTTTATTACTGTACGCTTGGTTTCCAACTGGTTAAGTTTAGGCCCTCTACAGTAGGTAAATAAATAAAAGAATAGGGCGAAGAAAACGTTTTTTTCCTATAGGGCAAAGAAGACTTTTTAATTTGTTTTACCTACTTTATATAGAAGCATCTAAGAATGAAGTTCTATGGAAAGTAGGTCTGCATTCCCTTAACAATTGTGTGTATTGAGCCGTACTGTATTGTACCCATTCTGCATATGGTAATACAATTTTCAATCAATCATTCCAATAATACACAGTTGGATGTGTTAGTTGGTTGGATGCACTTCAAGCTGCTTCCACATGAGGCAACTTCTCTCAATCATTCCAATAATACACAGTTGGATGTGTTAGTTTGGTTGGATGCACTTCAAGCTGCTTCCACATGAGGCAACTTGTCTTTTTTGTAGTTGTGGGAACTACTTTTTCTGGCGGATGTTTTTTTCAATAAATCTTCGATTAATGTGTGTTTATTGTATAGAAATAAGGTTGGATGAATCTAGCAGTTGTATAAAAGCTTTACATCACTTGCAGTCGTGATTTGTGACCAATAAACCATGCCTAGGGGGGTCTAACGACCCTCGGCTGCGCCTCGGGCCTAACGACCACCCCTAGGCATGGTTTATTGGTCACAAACCACTCCTGCGCGTGATGTAATGCTTAAATATACAACACACAATATACAGGACTATGTACAATATAAACAGTAGCTAAAATGAAATGAATGAGTGAATTAAATAAAAGAGGTAAAAGAGAACTTAGTGCAAATATTCCTAGCAGCAGTAGTACATAGTCAAATTAAATAAAGTGGCAGTGTGTGTCTGAGCACATCCAATAGTGTTGCATCTGGGCATCCCATCATGAACGTTAGGGTTCCCACCCAAATGCGGCCAGAAATGAAGTTGCAACCTCCCCTGACCTAATCATCCCTTCCCCTTAATTGACTGATATCAATCCCTGTCTCCTGAGCCGTTCAGCCATTGTGTAGTGTGATGTGTGCCGGGTGCCAGTGTATGGCAGCCATTGAGCCTGCGTAGCCCAAGGTTGGGTGCTACCAGTGAAGGAGGCAATTTCCACCCTACATTGTAAAGCGATTTGAGTGTCTAGAAAAGCGCTATATAAATGCAAGTAATTATTATTATTATTTGTATTGGTTTCGGGACGTTATTGGCCGGGTGTGAGTGTGCACAGAAAACATAAAACATAATCCCCCTGCTCCGTGCTTGTGGAGATAATAATAAATTATTTAATTGAATGTATCTTTAGTGTCTTAACACATTAAGGACCGTCCACGAGTTAACTCGTGCTTCGATTCCACCCGTTGAGGACCAGAGCCACGAGTTAACTTGTGGCAAGTTGTTATTGTTTTATTCCATATTAATAAACGGATCAAGATCCCGGATCGACTGTGCAGATTTACCCGCCAGATTTAAATCGGCGACATGCAATACCGGCCAGATCCTCTTAGGGGCACCATCGCTCCACTGCAGTATCATTGAGGCCGATTGGGATTTTTTTTTTCTTTTTACTGTCTAGGGTGTTTCATATGAGCCTGGATCCCAGCCCAACATCCTCCATCTTTGATCACGTTACGGAACGCAGATTTCAGCCTGGAATAATGGGATTTATGATCAGCCAATGGACATATCGATCTACCAGATGCCGATGAATAATGGGGAAATGCTGCCGGCGATCACATGGGCTGACAGTAGGATACTATTCACCCAAATTACAGCCGGATTGGACATTGTTGTAACACGCAAGCGATCGATCAGTGAATGTGGCTACTTGAACGCACACTGTATTGCTAATCAATAATATTAATCGGCATCCCCCGCCGCCCCCATTTCATCCATAGATGCTCTGTAATAGTCCGGATGCTAAGCAGTTTGTTTTATTTCATTCGTATATATACAACAGAAATGGCGTTTGATATAACGTGACTAGCCTTTAGCCTCATATCTAGCTTCCCAGAAAAAAGACGAGACGAAAACTGCGATAAAGCTTATATTCACGACGCTATAAAATGACAACCAACCGATGGATTTTTATTTTCTTTAAGCCATTATGAAGGCACGGTTTATGCACTCAAGTGACAATGAGAATGGACAGATAGCAACAATATAAGGTATATATATAGCTGTTAGAAAGTACATCGATTTGTTGACAAACCCTGGTCCTCTAGAACCATATTACACTGCAAACCGTGGTCCTCAATGTTAAATGTTGTTAAAACATTATACAAAGTACATGTGTTTGTAAATAATTGTAGCATAATTCATAAATATGGAGTCTAAAGGAGCTATTAGAGATAATAGTAATACTACTGGTGGTGGGTGTATTTTGTGCTCTAGTTTTCCACATTGTTCCACATTCTCTATCTCTCTTGTCATTCCCTCCATCCCTTCTTTGCTGTTCTACAGTACACTAGTGGAACCAGTTGGAAGTCGGTGCCAGAACTCCTCACTCACTTCCCCCCAGCTTCAAGCTTCCCATCTCTGGACCGTGACTGCCAAGCGTCTCCATAGCAACAAACTTTTTATACCGTTTCAATCCGCATTCCTCCGAAGACCAAAAGGAGACACACTCACTGCCACTTTACTTTACTGCCATTATTTATTTTAGTTTACTGCCATATCTATCATCTCCCTGCCACTTTACTGCCACTATTGTATTCTACTGCCAGTATTTATCAGTTCTATTTCATTATGGCTGCCGCTCAGCATCATCTGCACGCACTTCACTTCGTGCACGACCACTGAATAAAAAATTCCACAATGTACCTTTACATCCCAACATTCGTCTGGCCACACCCCTATCAGCTTACCTTCATAAGCAGGTGTGTGGTCACCTACTCGCCTCCTTCTTCACTTTCACCACAAGGAAGTGATCCCCACTTGAAGAGGTTGTTAGCTGAAGAAAGTTGCGACGTGTTTACATTTTTTCTTGCTTTTTTCTTCTCTCATATATTCAAAAGAAAAAAGCTAAGTCATAATGTCTACTTCGGAGGGTCGCGCTCGCAACGCCACTCTTCACCAGCGGTTCTCCATTGCCGCTTCTGTCGTGCGTCTTGGAGCGGGGTTGAGGCCTCTCTCGTGGTCGGCAGTCACGCCCGGTAGGCGTCCGATGGGTAGTTTGCCTCTCCAAGGAGCTGGTGCACCAGAGCCGTCTCCTGTGCGATGGCCTGGTTCCGGCTCTGGTTCCTCTGCTTCCGGGGAATTGTCCGCTGTTGGGTGGCCGGTTCCTTTGGTTGCGGGGGATTTGAGATGCAAACAACTTCAGCTCGCTCCCGTCGCAAGATGGTGGCTTGCAGACGCGAACGGCCTGGTTTTGGTGAGTTGCTGGAGCCAGATGAGGATGCGTCGGTCTATACATGCCCGATGGAGACAGAGGACTACATGATAGAGGCGGACGGGTTCTTGTTTGAAAGCCCGGTGGAGACATCTTCCCGGTGGAGATATCTGTCCAGGTAACACTGGAGGGGGGTGAGATGTCTCCTTGGGGTCCCCCGTCCGAAGATGTTGGGTTAGAACCTCCGACTCGGCGGCGGGATGCCCTACTATCAGCCACATCAGAATGTGGCTCCTTGACCAGTAGTCTGCTGTATGTGAGGGACGCGGGCTCGGAGGAGTAAAGTATGCAGGGGGAACTGCGTGCTTTGTTTCCCGAGCTCATGGCGGCGGCGGCAGTCGCAAACGGCATGCCGCTGCCGCAGCCACTGCCTGTTCCTGTCCCTGATAATCTCATAGGTCATCTATGGCAACGTCGTCCGGTGAGAGGGGTGTCTACCCATTTTTCCCCTCAATGGTGGCCTATGTCCGTCAGGGCCAGGTGGTCTCCCACATCATAGGCCTTACTCCTGCCTACGTGCAAGTCACGCGGGTGGCGGGTTTGGTCAACGGCATGAAGGAGGGCGTGCCACGGCTTGATAGGCCGATGGCGGCGCTCCTTTGTCCGGAGGTGGTGTGGGAGCCGTTACGGAAGCCGGTTCCCCAATGGAAATCGGCAAGGCGGTTGGCATATTGGAGCGACCAGTCATTTATCACCGGAACACAATCTCTAGCTGCCGCGTCTAACATCGCGCAGCTGGCGAGATTCATGTCCGGGATATTGACGGGCGGCACGGAGCTGACTGATTTACAGCATGATCAGCTCGCCCAGTCGGCAGGAACCATCCTGCATCTAACTCAGCCGCAGGCTATAGCCGCTGGGAAAGTGCGCGCCCTGGCCACTCTGATCCAGCGCCACCTTTGGCTGGAGCAGGCGCGTGTGCCGGAGAAGAAGAGGATTCCACTTCTGACGGCACCCCTCTCCGATGCTGGACTATTCGGGATGGCACTGCAGCTGATGACCTCAACCTGCAGGGAGATGCAGGAGGAACGCTCCGTGCTCTAGCCTCATTTCCCCCCGCCCGATGTTGCCGGTGGAGTCAGACGGCTGCCACGTCGTCGAGGTTCCTCCGCCGTGGCCGCCGCTGCCACCACCGCCACTGCTGGACCTTCAGCGAAGAAGGCCAGGAGGAGAGAGGGCGCCTCCGCTACTACAGCCGGCCCATCTACGCCCGGAGGTGACGGTAGGGATCGTCGAGACCAGCCGCCGATCGTTTACCGTCCCTCCGGGGCTTCCCAGGGTGGAAAATCCCGAGCGGCTCGTGGCAGGCGTCGCTAAGACCCAGTGACTTTTTCCCTCTGTGGTCCCCCCCCCCTGTTCCCTTCCCGGCCCGCTATGATTTTGTTCAAAAATAAAGAGTCCCCTCTAAAGGGGGACTGTATTTTTTGTTAACAAACTGTGTGTTTATTCACCAAACATATGATGGGGTTGCAACGTGTGAATCTTTCGCTAGTATGGGTTGATAGGAGGGCTTACATTCATGTTAGAGCTTAAGCAAGGCCTGCAGCCTACACTCGGTTGAAAAAAGGGTTTTTTCTGCCTCGACCTGAATCTCCACATAAAGGTAGAGGTTAGTTGTGTGCTCTGTTGCTTACACAGTGATATTGAGCTGCAACACTTTGTGTTGGGTTTGCAGTAATGCTCGTATGAAGACGTACCGCGGCTCAGCCGCTCTCTCTCTCTATCAATGTTTTTCTGTGTTACAACATGGATGCGGGTGTAGGATTCACACACACACACAACTTGGTCTTGCTATAAACCCTGTTCACAGATGTGTCTGTGGTTAGCGTGCATTGTATTAGCTTGCGCTATTCATTGGCAGTGCTACTAAAGGTATCATATGGCTATTGTTGTTGTTGTATGCAAGGGTTGGGCTTGTGAGGGGGTGCGGGATAAACCCCTCCTTCCCTCTTCTGATTGGTGAGGGGGTTTATTGACCTCTCTTTTTCATTCAATCAAAAATGATGTATGTAGGGTCTGTTGTTGTCAAGTGTCGGGGTAGAGCGTAGGAACTTAATGTTCTACTACGCTCAATATACACGTAACTTGAGTCGGTTGGTCACATGACTCAATGTTACCGTGACTTTTCAATCTATGGCTCACATGGGAAGTCTCTCTGAGGAGTTCTGTCTCTCCTATGTGGTGAGAATGACGGGATGTAAAAATGTAAAAAAAATTTACCCTCGGCTGCGTCACGTGGGGTTCATGCCAGTCGGTGTTTCTTTCTTTTTTAATAAAAAAATAGTGGAGAATATGAAGCACGACAACCTTCTTGTCGTTCTCCCAGGCGCCTGGAAGGATCAATGTGGGGTCTGGTTAGACTGTCCATTGATATGTTTGGGTCCCGACGCATGCATAGTGCTAGGCTCGGGGTGTTTCTGTTAAGAATCATACAGGTGGCTAGTACGCCTTGGTTACTTGTTATTAAAACAGCGTTTTTATAAAGCAACTGGGATGGGGGATTTTTTCCTCTTCCGAGAGCCTGTTACTGGGTCTCGACGGATTCTTGTTCATATCTGGGGGATGTTAACGGAATAGATCAGAACATAGGTAGAGGGGTCTCACGCCTTTGGGTGGGCCACCGAGCGCGGTGTAAACAGGACCGTTTTAGGTCAAACACGCATATCTGCCCCTTCTCCTGGAGTAGGCATGTCGGCGTGGTTAGGGCACGGGACTGGTTCTGGTCACGCTGGTCCAGGTCAGTTGAACCGCTGTCCGCCGGGGATGCAGATCTGCTGTTCTGGTACCCTGAGGGACTTGGGCTTTTTTCAGGGGGAGAAATGCCGGGTCGGCCCGGGTGTCACGGGGTTAGGTGTTATGGAGACCCTTTGTTGGGTACATATTGTACCTGGCACTATTATAAGGGGCTGGTTCTCCTTTCTTTCGCTCCTCTCTCACGCATGGCGAAGAGGGGGCTGTTGGGGTGGTCTTCTGGACCTCCTCTGGTAACCCTGTGTGCTTCCCGAGCCGCCGGGCCCGGTCCGAAGTAATGTTTCGATGAAACCGTAGGCCTGGGATAACCCTTTTGGAAACTGAAACACTTGTACTGCGGTATAGCTGGTGTATACCCGCAGGTGTGTTTTGGAGTTGTTCTTGAGGGGTTATAGGAACAACCACCGTCTGTGTACCGAGAGGGTGGTTGATTCCCTGGTGTGTTGGAGCAGAGTCAACTCCCGGGTTACCCGGTTGAGTGTGCCCCTGCACGTTCATGACGTCTGCCAATCGTGTCAGCTTTCTCTGCCTCGACCCCTCTGGGTGGTTTTTTTTTGATGGAGGCTTTGTCATGGTGCTCAACAACGCCAGCATACGGCCCTTCCGCCGGGGGTCTGTTTTCAGTTGATCCCTTTTGGCTCCTGTCTCGTCCGCAGTGCTCCAGGCTCAGGTCTACAGCCTGCTGCCTGGTTTCCCCGGTGCGCTGCCTGCTTCCGTTGGTTAACCTTTTTGAGTGCTTACGGCCATGCTGACTGCCTGTGTTACAGGGTCAGTGTGCCAGGCGGTGTACTATTGGGGGGAAAGGGCCCGCTCTTGGAGGGGCCCTGTCCGAATACGCTGGCGATGTGGGGGGCGGTGTCACTAAGTGACCGCCTGGTGGGGTCTTGATGCCTGGCGTCATTGACCTCTCCGGGCCCCCCTTTTTCCAGGGGATCCAGTCCCTTCAGTGGGTCTGGGTCTTCCTTCGCGCTCCGCTGCTACGGCCTTGCCACGGGGTTGAAGGGCAGTAAAAAGGGTTGTTCCTTCCATTTGTTCCCTGGTGGCATGCGGGTTGTGCGTGTGCGTAGTCGTGGGGTCAAGCCACGGTCTGCTCACCCTGTGCGTTGAGTTGCTTGAGTTCCTCTTCGCATGGTCGGATCCGTTTCCCTCCCGTCCTCCAATAGGGAGGGTATCCCTCCATTAGGGAGGGTCGGGGGGGCTCGGTCCTCCCCGGTCTGATGGTTGTGGGGGGCCTCAGCGGGGTCCCGCTCAGCTCCTCTTGTGCAGATGATGCTGAGCGGCAGCCATAATGAAATAGAACGTAAGGTTATGTATATAACCAAGTTCTATGAATTATGGTGACGCTCAGCATCAGGACGCCGCTGCGGCCCTTGATCTCGCCTTGTGGTGAAAGTTTGGGAAGGAGGCGAGTAGGTGACCACACACCTGCTTATGAAGGTAAGCTGATAGGGGTGTGGCCAGGCGAATGTTGGGATGTAAAGGTACATTGTGGAATTTTTTATTCAGTGCTCGTGCACAAAGTGAAGTGCGTGCAGATGATGCTGAGCGTCACCATAATTCATAGAACTTGGTTATATACATAACCTTACGTTATACTTACTATGTACCACTGCTGCTAAAAAAAGATTTGCACTTCAAAATAATCCAATTATCTCATCGCCATTCCAGTTATCCACAGCGATCCTGTCTCTGACGTTATTGGGCATTGCACATGAACGGACGGGCGGGGTCAGTTGTCCAAGCCATCCCTACAAGCGCGTGTTTTGCCGGAGTGTTTAGGACCTGCCCCCACCGGTAGCTCGGTAGAGAAAATAAACTACAATGTTTCTAATGGAGTGCAATAGCGGCCGAAGGTGTTAGAGGGCGGTATAAGACCGTCTGCCAACTCAGACACACTCAGAACAGCATGCACAAGGTGTCCCGCTTAATTATGAATGGCAATAGCGAATAAAAGAAATACCGTGAGAAAAACGTAGATCTACGTTTCCGGCACTCAACCGTCGGACGACAGAAACGTAGCTCTACGTTAACGGCACCCAAAGGGTTAAAACATTATTCATGCAGAGAGAGTGGCTTGGACTCGTTGGTCAGGATTCTCCATGCTGTTGCCGTGTTCCAAAAAGTCCCAGTGGGTTTGTTACTGAATGTGAGGGAAAGGAAAACGGCACACAACCTCCAGATCTTAAAGGCCTGATCCACGATCCAAACATAAACAAATGGGTAGCCCCACCAATAGAAATAGAAAAAATAATACACATTATATGGAGAGATTATTTTCATTCCCTATGCGATTGACTGAGCTCTTGGTACAAAACAGAAGTTTTAAGATTAGATTCAATTCAAATGTATTGTCATTATACAGCACAAGTACAGTACAACACAAATACATTTGGCATCCAACCAGAGAGCAAATGTAACAGTAAAGTGCAATAGTAATATACAATGTACAGGTGATTAAACTGGGTATAAAATATATAAATTGGTACACTACTGGGTGTCAGATGTAGAGTAGGTTAGGAATATGTAACGATATAGATATAGTATCTAAAGCAGGGGCGGACCTTCCTACAGGCGATATAGGCGGTCGCCTAGAGCGCCACCCAGAGGGGGGCGCCAAAAAAAAAAAAAAAAAAAAAAATTTTTGCAGTTTTGGCGCCCCCCTCTATATCGGCAACCATTATTTTTACATAAAAAAAATTCTAACATAAGGGAAAATGAGCCAAAAATCTAAAACGGTCGGTCGGTCTGAGCCTCAGCTTTAGGTGTTCACAGTCAGAACATGCTAGAGCGCTGTGCATTGATGGGTATCGGTCAAGTGTTTATAGAATTGAGCGTTGAGGAAAGAAAGACTAACGTTAGAGAACTATGAAGAGGCAAAAGCCAAAAAAATGTGCGCAGTGGTGAATCTCGCCTAGGGCGCCAAATGTGCTAGGTCCGCCCCTGATCTAAAGATATGTAAAAGGATTATGTACAGGATATATATATATATATATATATATATATATATATATATATATATATATATATATATATATATATATATATATATATATATATATATATATATATTATACGGTACATACAGCATTTCTGTACAGTTATATGTTACGACCCAAGGGCCGGTCCTGCTGACCGGCAGGAGCATAAACAATTAGACACTATGTCTATTACTTGGAACCACAGTAGAATAGCCACCTGTACCAACAGGCTAGTCTGGCCACTAGAGGATAGGAGACCAATGTCAGGAGGAGAGCAATGTCCAATGTTATTCTCCTGCCGGTCAGCAGGACCGGCCCTTGGGTCGTAACAATATGGGTTATATGCAGGTAAATTCAGACATATATGGATATGTATATATGCAGCAAATATTAATATATAATGTATATATGCGGTATATACAGCACTGTATACAACAAGCTATTTGATGTATTTTGTGGTTGTAAAAGGTTTGTTCATGTTGGTAAAACTTGCAAACACGGGAGCAAAATGGATCTATATTGATTTACAATGTGACACATTTTCCATCTACTAATCAAACGCTTCGAGAATGAGTGTGCATATACCCCACGTTGATATGTTCAGAGAAATCAACACCCGGAGCATTAAACCCACTCTCTCTCTTACCATGTTTCCTTCTCTTACTTAATAAACTGTAGCCCTATTTTCAGAAAATCCACCTAAAAGTACATGCCCAAGTAAATGGAAGATTGTTCCACTTCTACAAGGTAAATTGGCATGTTCTTGATATCTAGGGACATCTCAGGGAATGTATTCCCAGTGTCCGAAATATTTTGTCTGTTACTATGCTTGAGTAAATCGTAAATCGTAAAAAACAAAGAAGAATATCTATTAAAAATAAAAAGTGCATCTTTGACAGTGAATAACACCATGTTAAAACTGGGATAAGAGATTTCGCTCACTGATCTCATTCAGCACCTTCTTGAGATCAAGCAAATGAATAAAGGGAAGATGATTAAACAGAAGGATTTGTAGATACAGTACTGAATTATAATCCATTTGAATTATACATTCACAATTTAATTATGAACTATAAATGACCTTATTATGGCCAAGTCATACATATATGGATAGGGAAAAAGTGTTAGGATGGGGTTTGGTGGAGCCCAATAGCAGAACAGCAGCATTTTAGGGTGGTTTAATGTTATTCCCCAAGCAGACAGGTTACAGATAATGCAGAAATGTGCAACAGGTACAACAATGTATAATTGGCAAGAGCAGGAGCACTCCTTGTGCAGCACGGGGCAACAGACACAGGAATGTACAGTAGGTGAGAGCAGGTGCACTCCTTGTGTAGCACGGGGCAACAGGTACAGGAGTGTGCCGTAGATGAGAGCAGGTGCACTCCTTGTGTAGCACGGGGCAACAGGTACAGGAGTGTGCCTTAGATGAGAGCAGGTGCACTCCTTGTGCAGCACGGGGCAATAGGTACGTGAAGGTGTAATAGACGAGAGCAGGAGCACTCCTTGTGCAGCACGGGACATCCAGGTAGGAGGTGTACTAGAGCGGAGGTCCTGGGCATATAGAGAACAAGGATTAGGACAAGGTATAACAACAAGGACAGGGTTGCAAGGCTAGGGTTCGTTGTCGTACCTAGGAAGTTAGATTAACACTCCGACGAGGGTAGAGCAGTATCTGCGGGCTGAAGTATCCTCTCGCTGATGAGGGAATCCGTCACAGCCGCGTTGATTGATGTACTGGCAGCGTGGGAATCCGGGGAATGGATGCTGCCCATATAAGGGTGTGAAATGATGAGGGGTGAGGGAAGCTTCCGCGTGATGGTGAGGAAGGAGGAGGAGGGGTGAAGAAGGCTCTCGCCGTGATTATGACAAAAAGCTCCTCTTTCCAATGGCAGTGTCAGGCATACACACGCACACACACGCACACTTGCTCACGTACAGGCACACACACACACAAATAAACAAATAAACATAATAAAATAAAATAAAATAAAATAAAATAAAGGGACAGTAGGTAAATCATAAGTAAATAAGTAATAAGGAATAAAAGTACAAATGTCGGTATTGTAAACAGTGACAGTTTATAGCACCCAGTTGCTCACACCCGCTTATCGATGGCCACTCCGACAGGGTCCGGGCCGAGTCTATATTAATCCCAGCCCAAGAGTGCTTCGCGTTTCTCTGATTATACCGCGTGGCAGAGCGGAAATAGGCTGCTGCTCCGGCGAAAGAAAGACAGGCATTCTATTGCCATGCTCTGCGACAAACTCTAACCTTAACCAACTCCGAAAGAATGCCTAATCTTAACCCTAACCTTAACCAACTCCGAAAGAATGCCTAAACTTAACCCTAACCTAACCAACTCCGAAAGAATGCCTAAACTTAACCCTAACCTTAACCAACTCCGAAAGAATGCCTAAACTTAACCGGCGAAAGAATGCACGTTTATATAGAGAGATGATAAATTAATTAAACATAAAAAAAAAGAAAAAAAATTGAAGTGATTCGAACTTGTCACCAACGCACCGCATGCTCCACAGCAAGTCGGCGAACGAGTTGAGCTAACCGTCGATGTTAAAACAGGGGGGATTACGGCTGCATAATGCCGCGGCAACCTATGCGCCGCTGCCGCTCTGCCGCTCCGCTCTGCCGCTGCCGCTCTGCCGCAGGGCGTGCTAGGCGTTGTCGCGGCCAATCAGGGAAAACGCGGAAGCACTCTTGGGCTGGGATTAAAGAATAGGCGTCCGGGCCGCTGCGTGTTCAACTCCCGTTCCCAGACCTGACCCCGTGGGGGCGGGGTTTGACAGCCATGCGCAGGCAACCAGGCACTTACACGCAGACAAAGAGCCTCAACAGATCAGCTAATCTAATCTGCTAATACTCCATGTCTGTTATATTAGATATGACACATTTATAGGACTACATTATGAGTTTCCAGTTGAGTATAGAGTGGATTCCAAAGTTCTTGAAATAAGTGACCCTGGTTGTGCTTTTCAAGCGTTATCTTTTCTAAGGGAAGAAACTGAGATATTTGTTCTATGAACATATTGAATGTTGGTGAAATTTCATTTTTCCATAGAAGAAGTCAAGTCAAGTCAAGTCAGTTTTATTTGTATAGCACGTTTACAAATGACTAACAGCCAAACCAAAGTGCTTCACAACATGATAAAAAACACATACAATGCAATAAAATACACTAGAAAAGAGGTAGAGTACAGTACAGTGCAAAGTGCAAAGTGCAAAGTGCAATAAAAGAGACAAGAAAATTTGATAAAAATGCAGAGTGACAGCTGACGTCATGTATAGATGCTGGGCTAGCTCTGGTCAAAGGCCAGGGAGAAGAGATGTGTTTTGAGCAAGGATTTAAAAACCTCCAGGCTCTGGGCAGATCTTATGTGGAGGGGGAGGCTGTTCCAGAGTCTGGGGGCAGCAGCAGCAAAGGCTCTGTCCCCCCTGGTTTTTAGCCTGGTCCTAGGCACCTCCAGCAGCAGCTGGTCAGCAGACCTTAAGGCTCTGGATGGGGTGGGGTGATGTAGGAGCTCAGCTAGGTACGGTGGAGCCAGCCCGTGTAGTGCTTTAAAAACAGTCAGTAAAAGTTTAAAATCAATACGGAAACGGACGGGGAGCCAGTGGAGAGAAGCCAGAACTGGTGTAATGTGGTCACGTTTCCTGGTACCGGAAAGCAGGCGGGCAGCCGCATTTTGTACCAGTTGCAGGCGACGAAGCAGCAACTGGTCAATGCCGATATACAACGCATTGCAGTAATCCAGCCGGGTCGAGATAAAGGCATGGATCACCCTCTCCAGATCCTTCTGGGAGAGGTATGGTTTGGTCTTGGCTAGGAGTCTGAGGTGGAAAAAGCTAGTTTGGACCACCGAACTAACCTGCTTATCAAATTTAAAATTTCTGTCGAAGATTACTCCAAGGTTTCTGACAGAGGAGCGGATATTTGAGCCCAGGGGGCCTAGAGCAATGGCTGTAGGGTCAGGTGAATCATTACTAAATAAAATTATCTCTGTTTTGCGCTCATTTAAGTATACATTTCTTTGCAAAATATGTTATGTATACCAACAGTCTGCATTTCCTTTGGTCTAAGTGGCAGTTTGTTATATTATTTAATAGATAGACACATGGTGATAACTCAAATTCCAGCTCCATGACAGATTTAGTAAGTAAGTGAATCTTGTTCCAGAAATGCTTCAATTTGCTACATTGCCAGAACATATGCAGAAATGTTCCTTCTTTAATTTTACATCTTGGGCAATTTGGTGAGTTTTCTTTCAAGATTTTGTGCATTTTTACAGGAGTAAGGTAGAGTTTATGAATACATTTGAAATTACTTTTTTTTTTTTTTTTTTTATCCACTTTTTCTCCCATTTTTCTATTTGTCTCCCATCCCAATTTTCATATCGTCCAATTCAACCCTCCCCTGTCTTCGAACGTTGTTTCTTGCCTCCCACAAGCCGGCTGCAATGTGGACTAAGTCATACATAGCACGAGTCCCCTCCGATACTCGAGGTAACAGCCGTCGCATCTTTTCACCTGCGCGGCTCGATCTTTCAGCGTCGGGGGTCTGGGCTTTTGGAGGGGCCCTGCCCTCGTTGCTTCTTGATTCTACTGCGCAGGCGCACCAACCGACCTGTAGGAGTCGCTGTCCACAACGCCCGATCCCCACCCTTCAGTTTCCCTCCCCGTAATACGGCCAATGTGTATTACTGTGGACGACCAGCTAAACTGAAAGCAATGTGGAGAGCGGGGCTCGAACAGGAGGCGTCCTGTTCGAGCCCAGTCTCCAGCATTCGTTGCGAGCGCCTTTCCCACTGCGCCACGTAGCCGCCCAATTTGAAATTACTTTCTTTGATCCTATTGCTTGTAAAGGGAAAGAAAGTTCGATCACAGATATCTTGCCAATTGTTTTCTTCAAATTTCGTTGCCAGGTCCGTCTCCCAGCATCTTAATAGAGCTGGGAAGCCTGTTTGGCATTCATTATTTAGAATTTCATATAGTTCACTGATTTTACCTTTAATTGTGGATGAGGTAGTTCGTTTTTCTTCCAATTCTGTCATTTCAAAGCTTAATTTGTTTTCTTTAGTAAGTGAACTTAAAGTGCTTTGAATTTGAATATATTTTAGGAAGTCTGAGTTAGGAATGTTATATTCTTCTCTTAGCTCCTGAAATGCTTTTAATTTCCAGTTTTTGTGAAAAAGGTCTTTAAGTTGAGTTACCCCCAAGTGCCTCCACTTGTTTATATCAGTTGAATGAAAATATTTTTTTAGGTCAGGGTTTTGATGAATAGGTGAATAAACAGAGATGCATTTAGTTATGCCAAACTTTTTCGAGCAATCTTTCCATGCAGATAGGGTATTCACAACCATGAAATATTGCTTTATATTTTCTATTTTATCAAAATTCTTTATAAAAATAAGAGAGTTTAGAGGTAAAGGATCAACCTGTCCCGCTTCTATCTGTATCCAGTGTGAGTCTGGTCCTCCCAATGACCATGATACTGTGTTCTGAGCCCCCTCCTCTACTCCCTGTACACACATGACTGCGTGGCACAGCGGAACAACAACACAATCATCAAATTTGCTGATGACACAGTAGTGGTGGGCCTGATCTCTGCCAACGACGAGAGGGCCTACCTGGAAGAGGTAGAGAATCTGTCACAGTGGTGTCAGGAGAACTGCCTCTCCCTGAACGTCAGCAAAACAAAAGAGATGATTGTGGACTTCAGGAGGTCGGGGGTCAAGGACTACAGCCCCCTCAGCATCGACGGGGCACCGGTTGAGAGAGTGAACAGTTTCAAGTACCTCGGAGCCCACATATCCAAGGACTTGACATGGACCACACACATTGACAGTGTTGTGAAGAAGGCACGACAACGCCTCTACTTCCTCAGGCGCCTAAGGAAGTTCCAAGTCAGTCAGAAGATCCTTAGGAACTTCTACTCATGTACAATAGAGAGCATCCTGACTGGCAACATCACCTCCTGGTTTGGGAATAGCACTGCACAAGACCGTAGCAGACTACAAAGAGTGACACGTTCAGCCGAACGCACAATTGGAGGGGGGCTTCCCACCCTCCAGAACATTTACAACAAGCGGTGCAGGGGGAAGGCTAAGAGAATCATCAAGGACTCCAGCCACCCGAACAACTGCCTCTTTGAACTGCTGCGGTCAGGCAAGCGATACCGGAGTCTTAAGGCGAGCACAGAAAGACTCAGAAGAAGCTTCTATCCCCAGGCCATCAGGCTGCTAAACGAACAATAAACACTATGCAACAACCATCAAATGCACACAGCACACACACCCACATGCACACACTCACTTAAACAAACAACACACTGCAGCACCCACTCTCCACACTTTAGATCACACAAACACACTTTATATTTATTGATAAAGGATTTGCACTACAACTCGTACACCTACTGTAAACTGTACCTAAATTGCACCTCATCCCATTTCTGCCTTGCACTATATAGTATTGTATATTAGTACACTGCATAGTATATTGTATATTATATGGTAAGTCAGTTACGTCTATTCTGCATCGAACATTGTACATATGTATATACTGAACACTGTGACCTCATTTTTTTTTACTTCTAATTTACATGCTATACTATGTTATTTTATTTCATACTTATCTTGTCTTGCACAGTCTCTGGAGCGTAACAGTAAGAAGCATTTTGTATAAAAGTATTCTGTACTTCTGTATGACAACTATTAAAGAAACTTGAAACTTGAACTTCAACTATAGTTCGAAGTTGGGCTGACCAGTAGTAGTGTTGGAGATTGGGAAGACCTAGACCACCCATGGACTCAGGTTTTATAAGAGTCAGTAATTTAATCCTTTAAATTTAATTGCGGTGTAAAGTGTACTCCCAAGTATTTGAAGCCTCCTGGTGACCATCGAAATGGGTAGGATTACTGCATTTCTTTTGTTGGTTTCATATCTAGGAGACATGCATTAGATTTATTATAGATTATCTTGTATCCTGAGTACTTTCCAAATTGTTCGATTGTGTTATACAGATGTAATAAGGAGCTTTCTGGTTGCTCAATGTATAGAACAATGTCGTCAGCATATAAAGATATTTTGTGTTCAACCTTATCGATATACACTCCTTTTATGTTAATGTTGTCTCGTACAGATGCAGCCAAAATTTCTATTATTATTGCGAATAATGAGCTTGACATTGGGCACCCCTGTCTTGTTCCTCTCATTAAGAGAAACGGATCAGATGTATTGCCATTAGTAATAACTGCTGTTTTTGGAGTTTGATAAATTGCTTTAATCCACTGGATAAAATGTTACCCTATATTAAGTTTATGCAACACGTTGAAAAGAAAGTTCCACTCGACTCTGTCAAAAGCCTTCTCTGCATCCAGAGATAAGAGTAGAGAGGGCCTCTGTTTTAGATTCAAATGATTGGTTATATTTAATAACCTTCTGATATTATCGGTAGCATATCTTCCCTTAACAAATCCAGCCTGATCTGGGTTTACCAATTTCGGCGTGATGGTTTCAAGTCTTTTCGCTAATGCTTTGGTGATAGTCTTATAATCATGATCTAAAAGACTTATGGGTATGTATGATGAACAGTCTAATGGATCCTTACCACTTTTATGCAGTACCGTGATGTTTGCCAAGCTCATTGTTTGAGGAAGTGCCTTATTGCGTCCAAAGTTGTTAATCATTCCCATAAAAATGGGTTTCAAGTCATTCCAGTACTCCTTATATAGCTGTGCCGGGAAGCCATCTAGTCATGGACTTTTGTCTATAGGCATTGAATTAATTGTTGCTAGTATTTTCTGTTCGGTAAAGGGTGCATTAAGACTCTTGATCTGATTCTGAGAGCTTTGGCATTTTGATACCTTCTAAGAATCTATCCAGTTCATCCTGTGTGTAATTACTTTGAGATTTGTATAGTATATTGTAATACTCCTGGAATGCCTGATTAATTTATTTTGGATGATATGTGATGTTGCCCTTGAACCTAATTGCTTTTATAGTCCTTTCGGCTTTTTCTTTCTTTAGTTGGTGGGCTAATAGTTTACTGGGTTTGTTGCCAAATTCATAGTGTTTTTGTCTAACCTGAGTCATTTGTTGCATGATTATATTTGTAGTCTTAATATTTTATTTGGCTCTGGCAGTTACTAAATGTTTCCAGTTGTCTTCTGTTGCTGCAACTTTATGGAAGGCTTCGCATCTTTCAATTTCTTTTTCTACTTCTTTTGTGTGTGCGATTTCTTCCCTTTTACTAAATGATGTGTGTAACGGCCAAAATGGATTTAATGTGCAGTGGATTTATGTGACCAGGGGGTGGCGCTTCTTTTATTTAAGTGTCAGGTACACCTGTATGAGGAGGAGTTTTGACCCGGAAAGGGCAATGGTTTTTGACCGCACGCACGCACAACACAGGTCACAGGTCGAAATGTTTGTATGTAATTAGTTATTGAATTCATTATTATTTAATCAGTTTAAGAAGACATGCTGTTTGCACGGTGAGGGAAAATAAATACCATTTTCCCAGTAAAGCTGCCTGCATGTATCATTGAGACAAAGGACTGTTTGGTATCAGACCAGACAAGTAGAACGGCGCGTCAGCCAGTCTATCTACGGGATCAAACTGCTCAGTAGCTCCATATAGACGGGAGCTCCTTTAATAATGTGAATGAGATCATATGTCCGCTGAAAGTGGCTTTAGCAGCTTCCCAGATTATGTTTGGGTCAATGCTAGGATCATTGTTTTCATCTATGTCATTTTTAATCCATACCTTCATTTTTTATCTAAATGTTTCATCCCTCAGCAGTGAGGTATTGAATCTCCATTGCCTACGAGTGGACTTTTCTCCATCCAGACGAACGGTCAAGTCAATTCTCGCATGGTCTGATAGTGTGATTGGATTGATACAACAGTTTTTTACCATGTGCAGATGTCTTGAGTAGATCAAAAAGTAATCAACCTAGAATATGAGACATTGGCGTTTGAATAGTAAGTGTAGTCTTTAACCTTTGGATTTAGTTCACGCCACACATCAACTAGGCCACTTTCTTTGCATAAACCTTTGAGTACTTTTATGGACTTTGGTTTGTTACTTTTAGACTGTGTGGTCTTGTCCATCTTCTGATTCAGTGCACAGTTAAAGTCTCCGCCTATGACCCCAAATCCTTTGCAGTTTTCGTTGAAAAGCAATACCATATCTGACATAAATGCAGGGTCATCTGTGTTAGGAGCGTAAATATTAAGGAAAGTGGTAGATATTCCATTAATAGAACCTGAAATCAAAACATATTGCCCATTTGGGTCAGTGATTTTTTTCTCTAATCTAAATGGTGTGGTTCTATTGATTAGAATAGCAGTTCCCCTACTGTGACTTTTGTATGAAGAAAAATACACTTGTCCCACCCAATCCTTTTGTAGCTTTAGATGTTCAATTTCTGATAAGAATGTTTCTTGCAGGAACGCTATATTTACCTTCTTATCTTTTAGAACAGATACTTTTTTTGCCCTTATAATGGGATTACCCAAGCCTTTGACATTCCATGAGTTTATTATCAAATCTGACATAATGGTTGCAAAATCTTATTAGTATTACTTATGAATGTGTCAAGTTGTTCGAAAGCATATGTTCCCCGACGCAACCAAACCCGATTTGATTCGGCAAGGGGGAGGTGTTAGGAAATGAAAAAATGTCTTGCTCTTCAGAAAATCCAAAAAATCGAAATCTTGTTTTTTTTTACATCTTTGAAATGTCATTAATGTGTTCCCTTATTTGCCCTTATTTGCAAACTTAAATACAACTTGTAAATGAGGTAATTATTGTTATATAGTTCGACAAGTATTGTCTCTCATACTGTGGAAAGACTACAGGCGAGGGCTATTTGGTGGGTGTGGCCTGTCCGCGTATTAAGTACAGGTACTTATCGAGGTGTTGAAACACACACAGACACACGCTCTCCTTTCTTAGAGAGAGAATAACAATGTTAATACACTATCTTAATGTTATAAGTTATAAGTTATAAGCAACGTAACTTGTGACAAACGCAGTGTCTAAATAAAAAAAAAAAAAAAAAGGCTGCCGTCATAAAACGCGTGTCGGGACGCGGGTGTCATTAAATTAAACACCATTAAAACACATTTAGAATGTCACGAATTTTATGAGCAAACGAATTTCGTTAGAGTGCATTTATTGCAACCTAATGGCATAAGAAGTAAATTAATTTAATAAGTAAACAGAGTGATACCAATGCTTCCTTTTCATCGGAGCGAGAGAGGTTGTTGTTGTTTTCACTTATAGCGACACACACACACCATCCACCATCCATCCTGATGAATTGAAAATGAGGGACCCTGATGTAAACAAGACGAAAGTCTTTCTCTGGTCTGCATCCTCTTAACAATTGTGTGTATTGAGCTGTACTGTATACCCATTCTGCAATCTGTTAATAAAGTTAATGTAATGAGCTTTGTGGGAGTTGAATCTGACGCGAGCCACAAACACGAAATGGAAAGACTTTTGCGATTCACTTGTAAATGCGTCCAGAGTGATAAAGAAAATGACATGCTTGTTCACCAGCGCTCGTGTATCACAAAATTGGACCGTGATGAAATTTACACAAGGCGTTTTGAGATAGCGGCTCTCGAAGAGGATCATAAAGATTTGATTATTATGGCTCAGCTCCAGGCTTTTGGTCGAAATAAATCGATTTCCAAAAAAAGGCAACGCGCCTACACGCACTACTTCTTCGGGGCTGTACAAATCTGCCGTGAAGCTTTCCTCTTCATCCACGGGTAAGTTATTATTATTGTCTATTTAAAACTAATATAGTATATTATAGTAGAGTATAGTAGCATAGTATAGTATATTATAGTATAGCAGATAGTATTTATAGACCAAAAACCTTTTTGGATCAATACACTATTTGTGTCTTTTGATTGGTCCCACAATTCAACTCAAATTAATAAAATGTTCTCATGTTATTTTAAATGATAATAAAATCTTGAAACTTCATCAGGGTCCCCGATTTTATTTTGATGTAGCCTTTCCTTCCTGGTTCAGCCAATACCTTGACCCCCAACATTACATGGCTTATGTGAGGCTTCCAACAAATTGACATAACAAAAGAGCTTGACGCAAGGTGTTAACCCCATAGAGAGAGGGGGGCCATGGAATACAATGCATTCTGGGTAGGGTTGTAGTTGATTAACTCACAGGTGTGAACCTCTCCACAAAGTTCGAAGGCCATTCATCTCTGAATGCGTTTTCTGATATCACCATGATTCATAGGATGTAGCTTGAAAAGTATCCCACCAAAATGTTCAAGTGATGGCTTATTTTTAAGGTATGAATCTGTACTTTCACAATATGTAAAAAAATTTAATTTGACGTTGCCTCAACAAGTCTCTCCTATCCACGGCTAGTCACATATATTGTCACTGTATGCATTGAGATATTTAGAAAAGAAAAGAAAAAACAATAAAGAAAAAGACAATAACATACAATTACCCACCCTTGTTGTGGTTCCCAGACCCACAACATTGTGTTGGCTTCACTTTTAGTAGGCCAGAGAAAGAAAACAGTAGAGAAATAAAAACTAAAGAATACTAACGTTTTCATAAAATGGTGTGGTGCACGGAGCTCCTACCCTCATTTATTTTAACCTCTCCCCCCTCCCCCACTTCCATCATAAAAATAGTTCTTCAATTTCATCCATGCTTAATTGTGTAGAGTTGAGAGAAGCAGTCATTGCAATAGTATAGCTTACAAGTGTTGACGTCTTATTGTGGGGTAAACCCCTTTCAAATGGTACAGTCCGTGTGACGTCACTCTTTGTTGCAGGAAGTATGAGCGCAAACGTGTGCAGAACGATGTATACAAAACAGATTCACGTGGATCTTGACTAAACAATCAACACACACACGCTTTTCGTAGATGGATATTTCTACTACACGATTTTCATGAGGAGGGGATTTAACAAGGTCTTACCTCCACTCTTGGTGGCAGAATGCAGAGTTAATGTGAAACTTACGACGACAGTTCGATTGTCTCGAGAAACTCCTTCACCGCCTTTGGGTTGTTGAAGAGGATGATGTTGTCCTTGTGAAGTACGCGCAGTCGATTTGGATATGCAAATCCTCTGAAGATATTCTTTTGGATGAGTATTTTGATCACCTCGTCGAATTCTCTGCGTTTGATCCATACTTCTTTTGGCAGATCCTGACAAATGGTGAGTTTCATTATCTATTCTTGCATCTGTGTCTTCTTTGCCGTTTGTAGTATCAGTTTTCTCTGAACCGTAGGAGACGAATCAATGTTGGTCTTGGTGGTTTTCCTGGCTCAGGTGGGGTTCGGCCGGAGCGCATGACTAGTTCTAGGTCGATTTGTTTGCCGGGGATCTTGAGCCAATGTGGTAACTTCTGTTCAATATAGTCAATGAGTTCTTGTCCATATTCAGATTTTTCTGGGAGACCCAGTAGAACCAAGCTCTTCATCCTTTCTTTGTTTTCTAGTATGTCCACTTTTATTTCCAACGCTTGTATTTTCTTATTTGCACTGTCTGCTGTCTTCTTGTTGGTTGTCAGAGTGTCTTCAGCTGTTGAGACCCGGCTTTCTACTTCATCCAGGCGTAGCTTCTGTGTCTCCAGTGCTTGGTTGGTTTTATTTAGCATGACTTTGATTGCCGATACTTCGGTGGTCATATCTCCCAACCGTGTGTCGATGCCATCCAGTCGTTCTACTACCACAGTATGTTGGTATTTTTATTCTGACATAATTGCCTGTAATGTAGGTTCAGGTCCATCCGTTTCGGTTTCTTGTGTTTGGTCCTCTCCGAATTGTTTGCCTTTGCGTGTCGTTTCGACCAGTGCCACCACGACCACCATGATCTGATGACATCTTGTTGTCTGCACTTTTGACTCCAAGTTGGAATAAAGGAGTAGTTAAATTATTTACTGAGTGGAGGTAAAAAATGTAATTAATGTCGAGGAAATGCGGAGCTCTCAGCTCAGGCAGCCATCTTGTTCCCCTGTCGGCCTTCCTTGGAATATTTTATTGAACACAGGGGTACCTTGGCAACAGAAAGGTTGAGAACCCCTGATGTAGACTATTCTTTTTTTCTTTAATAATACATCCACAGAGCTTTTATAAAATATCGCTTTCCCCCCCTCAAATAATTATTGATTCGTGAATTTGTATAATTTAACTGGAAAATCCATGTTTCAATATACAAATTTAAAAAAAGATCCCGTCCTCAGAGACGTTCTGGAGACAGAGAAGAACTTTAGTATTATTCCCGAATGATGTTTTAACCACCGAGTGTCTCTGATCAGATAGAAGTCTTGTTTATACTGAAGCTCAAACAAAACAAAAACACACATCAATATGGCGACAAGGTGGCGCCAAAAGACTGAACAAGCTCCAGTTTGGTGTCACCAGTGAACCTCTGCACTGCATCAGAGACACGCCTGCCGCTCTGTAGAAACTACACCTACTGAGAAACACAAGAGTTCTCATCAGTGGAGGCTGGTGACCAAATTTTTTGGTGAAGCACAAATTATTATATTATTTTATATATTAAATTATATTTCTGAAACATCCCCCACTGTGTGTCAGTGGTCAGTGGACACAGATGAAAACATAATATTAATATACACTATATATTAATATTAATACCAACACCAATCAATGAATTAATATTAATATTAATATCAATATACATACTAATATACTATCAATACTACTATTGAATATACATAAACTATTCATTTCATTTACACTATACATTTCATCAAACCAGCATGTCATGTCTCCTTTAACTGTGGGTGAAAGCGGTCCGAGAACTACAATGCCTGGCAATGTTTACTTCTGCATCTCACGCAACACACACAAGCCACTGGTCGTTACAGACACAAACCCACACACAACGGACAAGATAGCAGTTCTCATTCATAAGAGCACACCAAAGTTCCACCACATGAATCTCACCGTGACAAATCAGCAGAGCCACAGAGGCACTAGATCAGCCGTGCATCAGCAAAGTACGCTAGCCTAGCCACAAGCTAGCGGCAACATTCATTCATTCATTCATTCATTCACCACTAACACAGTGCACATGCAAATATTATCTGCAGGCTGCATTAGCAGCCAGCAGCCAAGAGATACATTACATTGTGTTTATATGTGACATAGCCAAGTTAACAACGTTTCAATCCCTTAATCAAGTCTCTAAACAATTCGGCTGGCTAACGTTAGCCATCCGCAAAGTACGCTAGCCTAGCCACAAGCTAGCGGCAACATTCATTCATTTACACTAACACAGTGCACATGCAAATATTATTTACAGGCTGCATTAGCAGCCAGCAGCCTACGTGATACATTACATTGTGTTTATATGTGACATAGCCAAGTTAACAACGTTTCAATCCCTTAATCAAGTCTCTAAACAATTCGGCTGGCTAACGTTAGCCATCCGCAAAGTATGCTAGCCTAGCCACAAGCTAGCGGCAACATTCATTCATTTACACTAACACAGTGCACATGCAAATATTATCTGCAGGCTGCATTAGCAGCCAGCAGCCAACGTGATACATTACATTGTGTTTATATGTGACATAGCCAAGTTAACAACGTTTCAATCCCTTAATCATGTCTACTACAAGTATTGTTCTCTAAACAGTTAGCTAACGTTAGCATCAAGGCTAAGCAGGCTTTCGTTTTACAAACACTACAACTTACTTTTTTCTGATCCAGGTGCATAAGTCCACTTTTTCATGTTGATCAGTTGCTGGTTTATACTTCGGTCCTAATGTTGGCGCAAAGTTTAATTTAGCCTACTGTGTGTACTGTAAACTACTAGCTTGCTAAGCTAGTAACTAGCTACAAGTTAGCTTGCCTTCACAGTCCAAGATGGCACATTCACGTCAACTACAACTACACTAGTCTTCAACTGAGATCAAAAAAAATATATATCATCCAAGTAAACGATGCAGTGCACAACAATAAGTGAACAAGTGAATAAAGATCTTAAAATATGAATGATTATATTAGGCAAATTAATGTTCTTCAGGCAAATTGCACACATGAGATGATGGAACACAACTTTGACTAGAACACTGAAGCCAGTCCAGCTGCAGTTCCGCAGGTATTTTTGCCAGGCAGACTCTGATTGGATTTCAAAGGCTGCCAATCATTCATCCTCCGTGTATTATTGGATTGTCAAGGCTGTCAATCATTCAATCCTCCATTCAATGGCAAGAGTTTAACTGCACAGACCGTGCTTAGATGAAGTTAATAGCCTATTTTGATTGGCTATTATTTATTATTTATTTAACATTGGGTCAACCTGTGAAGTTATTCTGCACGAATATTACTGCAGTCATTACTGCAGTGCAGGCCTGCTCAGAGCTGTACATTTTGGCCATTTTTTAAGGAAAAAAAAATGCACTGGAATTTTTTGTACAGAGGAAAACTTTTCTAATAAAAAAATTATAATAATAATAAGAAGAAAAAGAAATATATATATATATATATATATATATATGTAAATTAATAATAATTATGAATTATGAGTGAATTTGTGTTTCACGTGTTGTCATAGAGAAACCTCCACTGATTTGCACAACATCAATTTGCACTGCACCTCATTCCATATTCACACTATCCTGTAGTTGTATATCTACATATAACTACCTACTATGTGTACTATGCTACTATACCTATACTATACTACCTACTATGCTAATATATCTATACTACTATGCACTCAGAGTGCAGCACTCAAGCTAGGTCAAGGTCAAGTTTATTAGCATGTCCCAAACTGGGCAATTCATGTTACAGCAGATAAATAGGAGCTCCAAACACGGCAAACATACATAACAAGAAGAACACAGACAGACATGTACAGTACATGGTCGCAGGATCAGATCATGACAACAGTCAAACAAGCCACCACAACCATCCCCCCACCCACCTCTCCTGCCTCCTCCATTGATGGCACGAATGGAGGTAGGTGTAAATGAGAATTTGTATCTATTGTTTTTAGCTGCAGGGGGTCTCCAAATGTAGGCACTGCTAGACGAACAATATACTGACCCATAGTCAGGCAGAGTTGTACTCCTCCTGCTGACTTAAAAAAAATTGTTTATCCACTTTTTCTCCTTCTTTTTCTGTTTTTCTCCCATCCCAATTTAGTCGTGCCAATTCCCCCCTCCCCTGTCTTGATCGTTGCTCGCATGTGCCCCCCACTGGTCGGTCGTAGGGAGGGTTGAAGAATCTATCGCATGTCCCCTATATGAACTATATGAATTGAAAATGGGGGACCCTGATGGAAACAAGACAAACGTCTTTCTCAGGTCTGCATCCCCTTAACAATTGTATGTATTGAGCCGTACTGTATTGTACCCATTCTGCAATCTGTTAAATAAAGTTTTCATTCATTCATTCATCCCCTCCGATACATGCAGAGTCAGCCAGCCACTTCTATTCACCTGACTCTCGTTTGCGAGGTGTAGCGTGTGGGAGGCTCACACTACTCTCGACATCTCCTGTCCTTGCTGTGCAGGCGCCCTGACCGACCTGTAGAGGTTGCTGTTTACAACGACCAGATTACCACCCATCGACTCCCCTCCCGCTGACTCTGCCAATTGAGTCAGTATGACGGCCAGCCCAAGCCGGAGGCAACATTGACAGCCGTATTGGATACCGGTGTCTCACAAGGTGGTGACGAGCGCTTAGACCGCTGCGCCACCCAGCCGCCTCTCCTGCTGACTTGTTGTACACAAGTTGTACACTTTGGATAAAAGTGGTGAAGGGGCCGGGACAGGGGATATTTTCTGTATGGGCAGGAGCTCAAGCCCCTTTTGTATGCAATCCGTTCGCACACCTGCTCCAAGCTCACCTCCACTACCCATTTGTGGGGATACAGAGGAACCTGATCAAGTGGCTTACATTAGGCTTGGAGGTTAATTACCCCCAATCCCAGATGTCCTTTTTCAAAAAATTTCCACGTCTCCAAATGAGCTCATTAGCAATTCTTTGCAAGAAGCTCCCGGTTTATAGCGTCTTAATTGAGGGTAATTAAGTGAAGTGATGGTGCTTGTGGATTTGACAAAGCATCAAAACCCCTGGCATAGGACAGGGCGCAAATCTGTCACAAATGGTGGAAAACCCACATCTTCAACCTCCTCTTTATAAATCCTTACAACAGCAAAGTGCTGTGTTCCTTCCAGTTATTAGTGGGAAGAAACTTGGAGTAGATGGCAGAGTGGCGTACATGTGATGATGATCAGTCAAATGTACTTGTCAATAGGTTGGATAATAAAACCTTTTCACGCCAAAAGCTTTTGAATTTTGAGAATCTATCCCAACTCTGCTATCTAAACAGCACCAGTTTACCTTACGAGAGGTAGTGTTTACCCACCTTTACAAGCTGGTATAAATATTTAAGATTGAAATTCATAGTATGCATTTTAGCGAGTAATACAAAACTCAAGTTACGATACATGAAAATATGGTATGGAAATAGCCCAAAAGAAATCCATTCTGATAATAATCTCTTGTGGTGTTTCTGTGATGTGTGACTGGAGTGGATACCCCATCTTTTATTGAACCACTGCATCTCTCAAAAACAAAAGTTGAACGGCTGCATTTCTATAATGCATTTATTTTAGTGCACTATATAGATGGGTGGCCCCACAGTGAGAATCAAACCCCTAACCCCTGGTAGTGTTAATATACCATGCTCAAGAGCCAAATCACCACATCCTGTATTGAGCTACAGGACCACACCACATGTGCTTCACAATTGAGTTGATCCTTCAAACCTTGCACCAGGACCATAGTGCAGTCATTTGGTGGTAAAACGGATGGATAGTTCACTCTAGAGCAAAGGGCTCCCTGAACATCCCCCGTCTTGTTATGCAGGGTTAAATTATTGCCTGTCCAGTATTGCTCTCTGACAAGACTATCATAGATCAAAAACAAAAACCTATAGGCAAGGCCAGATTAAGAATTCAGAGGCCTCTGGGCCAGACTCTTGTGGAAAATTGACGGAAAATCCGTCGCGATTTGGAAAAAAATTTAGGAGAACTTTGATCCCTGGGTATTAATCGAACGAAACGGAAAAAGGCAGTCATATTCCAGCACGGTTATTAATGACACCAATGGCAAACAGTGGTTAACGGTCTTTATTAGTGTTGGCATTGCACAGGCAGCAATGGTCTTTAAGTTAATAAATATCATATCCGACATCACCGTGTACACGTCTGTCAGCCTGTCGCGTATTTCTCCCAGGCGTTCGCTCGGCTTAGTCCACTTTTCCACATTTCATGGGGGTGTTTCATGACCATATATGGTTAATTACGGGCGGTTCTATATGCAAATACGTAAAACCGTGCACGAGCGCGGAGCTTAGAACAAATGGTATTTTTCAACATGGAGTGTGCGTAGAACCTGTGTACGCACGTGTGATAAATTCCGATTTTTCTGTGCGTACACACATTCTAAATTCTGTGCTTAAGAACGAAAATAGAACACTTTCTATGCATTGTTGATAAATGAGGGCCCAGGGGAGCAAGACGGGTAGCGACGTGGGGAATTCTGGGGTGGAGGTACGGTTCCTTGATGGGGAGAGAGGAGAAGACAACGAGCGTTAGTCCAAGAACAAAAACACGGGGAAAAGCAAACAATGGAGAACGGGAATAATCAAAACACGAGAGAAACATATGCTAAGACTTGAAGAGACGTTTAGTTACACTAACCACAATGGTCAGTACGATCAAGCACTGAGAGATGAGTTGTCAGGTCTTTTATGCAGCAGGTGCCTCTGTTAACCGTCTGTAGTGTGGTAGTGAAAGGGTTAACCATCTGTAGTGTGGTAGTGAAAGGGTTAACCTTCTGTAGTGTGGTAGTGAAAGGTTAACCGTCTGTCGGGTGGTAGTGAAAGGGTTAACCTTCTGTAGTGGTAGTGAAAGGTTAATCTTCTGTAGTGTGGTTGTGAAAGGGTTAACCATTTGTCGTGTGGCAGTGACAGGGTTAAAAGTCGGACCAGCCTTATTATTTTATGACCGCATTGCCGTAACCCGACAAATCCCCCCCTCTGTGTGCCTGACGTTTCTGCCTCTAGTTTTATTTCTATACATGCCTTCGGGTTTGGCCCGAGAGGAAAGAGAAATTCCCTGCAGCGAGAGCAGACAAGAAAGGCTACCCCGTGAAAATAGAATATTGAGGCTACGTACCTCTTCGTTAGTCCAGGTCACAGAAATAGAATAAGGCTCTGCTTCAGGTACACTTTCCAGTTATTGAGTTATTATGGAAAGGTGTTCTCCTGGCTCTCGCGTTTGTTTGTTTGTTCTCTACTCTTCCTGTCACAACGTCTGACAGCCAAAAAAGACTTAGTTCCTAATCTGATCTGCGTGGCCCAACTGACTGACAGAAAGTGATTACTTTCACTTTGCTCTCTCCAAACTGGCCACCTTATATCTATACCTTGTGTACAGAAGTTGAGAGCTAAATGTAAATGGGCATTATAACTTTTTAAATACTTCACCTATTAAACACACAACTGCATTACCAGCACATCCATTATTGTCATATCTATCCAGTAGGCCTACAGTTATATTTTCAAGGCATTTTTCACACAGCCATTTCCTGGTTGTGGGATTTCAGTGGCGGTCTTGTAGTTCTGCTTGTTGGGTGAAACATGGTTGGTTCATCACGCAGCACCCTCATGATGAACACAACATGGTCCCCCCAACGGATGATGTGCCACGCGGCGAGGATTCATTGTCCATGAAGGGACGCAAAATGGCCGCATAAGTGAACCGCTTGCTGTGTCTTTTGCCTGTGTTCGTATTGCATTTGAACACCACATACAAATGCAAACACCTCAGAAACATTGCAAAACTACGCACCATCATATCTCACTCTGAACTAGAACTGTCCGTGCATGCTTTTATTTCCTCTAGGCTTGACTACTGCAACTCACTTTTCACCTGGCTGTCTCACCAAATCATCCACAGACAAACTACAAATGGTCCAAAATGCTGCAGCCAGGCTACTCACAAGGTCAAAAAAATCATGTCACATCACTCCCATTCTGGTATCCCTGCACTGGCTCCCGGTACACTATAGAATTCACTTCAAAGTCCTCACTTTCACTTTCAGAGCACTCCACGGTCAGGCCCCTATCTACATCACTGAACTCATCCATCCCTACACCAACACCCGCTCACTCAGATCTGCCGATCAGCACCTCCTGGTGGTCCCCAGGTCCAGGCCGAAAACAAGGGGTGATCGAGCCTTCGAGGTGACAGCACCAAGGCTCTGGAACGCTCTCCCCCTGGACCTGCGAACTGCCCCCTCTGAAAACTCTTTTAAAAAACAACTAAAAACACATTTGTTCAGACAGGCCTTTGGTCATACATAGGCACTTTTTCTTTTTCTTGTCCTCACTGTTCCTATAGTTTTGTTTTAATTAGTGACTCATGATTTTATAGAGAGAGAGAGAAAAGACAGGCCTTTCTTTTTTTCACTGCCTCTCGTGCTACGCGGCAGCTTGTGGGGGGGGGGCCCTCTCTCTTCCTTTTTTTTCTTTCTATCACTCTCCCGTTCGGAGGTGTGTGTGGCGCAGCAGGTCCCCCCCCCCCAAGTGCTCCTGAATGCTCTCTATCTCTCTCTCTCTCTCTCTCTCCCTCCAGACTAGTGCATGCAGAGTATGAGGAAGTGGTTTCCACTCGCTGTGTACAGTCAGTCTATGTGGATTGTGGGCGGGCATTAGCTACAACCACAGAGCCAATCACATCACTGTCTGCTACCCAGAGCCTGAGTAACGTCATTCAGGCCTTCAAATCAGGATGGCCTAATTTACTGGAGAAGGAAATGATCTGAGCTGAATCAGAGCAATCCGCCAATATGGTATTTAGACACTAAATGTGAGGTTTTGTCCGCTCCCCACCCACTCGCTCCGTTCCTTTAAAGTACTTTGTTGATTAATTGCATTCCCCGCCACGCTCCGTTCCTTTAAGGTACTGTGAGGATTCTGTGATGATTGGTTCGTGGCCGAACGCACACTTCTAAGTCAAGTATCAATTACCATCACGCACCTGATGTGTGTTCTAATCAGCGCCCCAAGAGGCTTTATATACTCTGATTCCCCTAATATCGAGGTTGGATCGTTTTGTATACTCCCTCTTCATGGACCTCGTTCCTGGGGTGAGACTCGTCATCGCTCTCTATCGTTCCACGGGAGGATGCCGTGTTCTCACCCCATTCCCCTTGGACCCCCTGTTTTGCTGCGTTGCCCGTCGGCAGCGTTCTGGTCGGGAAGATGCCCGTGTTTTTGAATATTCCCTGCATCTGCCTTTCTTTCCCGTTCGCTGTCTGTTGCTCTCCAGGACTCTCGTGAAGTATCCCTTGGAGAACCTGATTCCCCGTACGAAGCTACGCCTCGTTTATCTGCCCGCTTTACGCGTTGCGCTTTGGTGAGTTTTTGAAACAGTCTTTTTGGATCACCAGTTTTTTGTGTGTTTGTGAAACACCGAAGAGATCCCGTTTTTGTTATACTGTTCTCACTTTTTTTGTTGTTGGATTTACTCTTTGGATTACCGTATTGTTTTTTCTCTGGACTCTGCTAACTGTGTGTATCACACCGAAGATCAAGTCACTTGGATATTAATTTGGATCAGTCACCTCTCTGTTATCTGTTGTGCGCTGAGCTAACTGGGATTCTCTCTCTCCCTCCGTGTTCCATCTGGAGTGTATGCTGGGGGGATCTGCAGAGCGGCTCAGACGTCACAAGCAAATTCCTCACCAACACCGTCTGGGAGAATCTGCAGAGCCGCAAGACATTCTTCACATGCCAGATTCCCTGTTTGTTCTGTTTTCCACCTAATTCAATCTTGTGACTCTGAGAATAAACACGCTCTTGTTTTTGGCTACTCTGAAAACAACTCTCTCTGTGCCGTTGCGTTTGGGGTCGGTTACAAACCATAACACTAAAACACATTGATACGAACTCCTATTACTATAATACAATGCTAGAGACTGAAAAATGACATTTATAGTACATGTCCCCTTTAACTACTGTCTGTTGTTGTTGTCATTTATTTCTGATTTAGTTTTATTGTGTTTTTATATTAAGCTGTAGTGTAAAGCACCCTGTGCATTCGTGCTGTGAAGGGTGCTATATAAATTAAAGTCATTCATTCATTTATATCTGATAGAGAGAGAGCACTGAATCAACTAGAGCGTCGCTGGATATACAGACTCAAAGCCATGTCTTATCCAGGGATAAATTATACCATAGATATGGTTTCCTTTTTGTAAATATGGGAGTATCTTTCTACCTGTTCTTTGTTGGTGTTTTGCTATTCTAGTTTACAAATGTGTATATAGCTTCCAATTGAAGAGTTATGTAACCCATAATGCAGGAGGTAGCCTGTCAGTCTTAGTCTAGATGTTAGAGGACCTCTGGAGTCTAGAGGCATATGCAAGTATAGACCTCAGGCTGACAAAGTGCTCAAACCTGAGCTTGATAGAGCAATTAGCACAGCCTCCATTTTAGAATATAGCTCAGTTCATTAATTTGTTTGTTTGTATGCCCTGAAGAAGGCCGATAGAGGCCGAAACATGTTGGTGTTTTTTAATTGTTCTAATATGAACTAAGCAACTAATTAAAGCTTTTTTATACATGAAGAGTGCCTGGCACTTCTTTGTTTTTTCAAGTGGTTTATATCTGATTTGAAAAGATTGGATTTCATGTGGTTTTCTGTAGGATTTTGTGTTGTTTTATATCCGGCTCGTATCGGCCACCTGCCGCCTCAGCCTGCCTCCATCTCTCTCTGGTGCCTGCATTATTGATAACCACTGTGTGATACGTCTCACAACCATTATCCATTGTTTGTTTTGTCAGCATGAACTACCAGACAATATTGTTTGGAAATAATGCTAAAATAGGGCTGCCTAGAGATTCATAGCCTTCATTTACATAACCTCCACAGACATTTTTGGTTGACAATGACAAATGACGGGTGATTGTAATCACAAAACAGGTGATCGTCATGGACCATGGACAATGAACTGTGGATGGCATTATGCCATATTGGTAGGAAATTAATGACACGTTATGAGGATAGAATACAATTCATTTCCTGAGAATTAAGGATCACATCTGCCAAGACGCCACTCCTCCTCAGGGACATCAACCTCCCAGTTTGACTCCTCTATCTCCAAATAAGAGATAGCAAAAAAAAAAGGATATTAATTTAACAATAAAACATTCACTAACGGGAACATCCAAATGGAATAAAAAAACATAATTTTCATGTCAATAACACATTTTCAGTAGCATGTGCAACTTTTAATACAAGGGATAGTTTATTTCCTACCTAATAAACTAGAAATGTGCGCTCAGTAGAGAAGATCTCCACCAGGTGGCAGCCACACATTTATTTTCTAGTAACTGACACGTTGTGGGGCTAAAGAGTAGGGGGCGTGGCAAACATAGACCAATAAAAGCAGATTTCCCATGCAGTATTCCTATGACACTATTACACACTATGACACTATTACACATTATTATTACACTATGACACTATTACACTAGTAGAATATTACACACTATTACTCCATGAAAGAATTATACTATTACAGTATTACACAATTAGCAAACTAGTACACTATTACACTACAACACTATTATAAAGGTATACTATACTAAACGTATACTATTACATTATCATGACACTATTAAGCTATTACACTAGTACACACTAATACACTATTGGGTGGAATACAATTTCCACCTCCCATAAGGCTCTATGAGATATGAAAGGAGGCAGGGCTTAATTCAATGGACAATGATATACAAAACAAAATGTTTTACTGCATAGGTACAGTATAGCAATGACAATAGGTTCACTATGGCTTTTCCATGTTGTAAACAGGGACCAGAGAGCTGGCTCTGAGCAGCAAACCTGTGTAGTGTCACCCTCTTTTCTTCTCACCCTCAACTTTTCCTGAATATGCATTTCTGTACAATGATGGAAATTAATTCAAATAAAATACTTGTCATTGACCGGTGAAAAATATTCCAGAATTCACTTCCCTGGCCTGCTGCCAGACACACACACACACACACACACACACACACATAACCAAACGCATAATATCTTCCCAGGCTACCGCTTGGTGGAGATAATGAGACATTACCAAAGTATCATCAAGTAGTAAAAACCAAGAGATATGGACTGCCTATTTCGTTTTCTTCTGTGTTAATCAAAAAAGAGATTGCCACCGTGGAACTCATAGGCTATTATTGCATTCATTCATTCATCTATCAGCTTATTGTCAGAATTAAGTGGAGGAGAAATTATTTCTCTATCGGGTACATGGATTGCCTGTCCTATTGAAGATAATCACGTCCTTCAAAAAGGAGCTTCCATCAGTGGGAGCATTTACATGCATGGACCCCGGCTATTCAAGTAACCTTGTCTGGGGTCAACGCCTTTAAATGTCATGACTAGGCTGCAATAACCCAGGTAAGTGGCTATTCCAATTATGAGAGACCTTACTCCCGGTGCTACAGCATCTGGCACCCATTCCACCCATTCTCTTGTTGTCTATCATACCGGCTGTTCCCATGAATCGCATTATGCGTACATACAGTATTTAGAAACATTGAAACAGTCTATAGAGACCAGGGAGTTGTATATTTATTTTATTTTATTTAACCTTTATTTACAGAGGCAAGCAATTAAGAACAAATTCATATATATATATATACAAAAGCAGCCTGATCAAAAAGCAAAGGCCTTTTGAGGGAAGGGGGTCTGTAACAAGAACAAGGTTATGTACATGCATACAAGTAAATCAAATACAAAATGACAGTAGCAATAGTATACAAGGAATACTATATAAGATAAGATAAGATATTCCTTTATTGATCCCCTTGGGGAAATTCAGGCATTATAGCAGCATGGGGAGGGGGGTACAGGTAGTATAAGACATGGTAAAGGTGACATAATTATAGTAGTACAGTGGAGAAGTAAAAATAAAATAGAATAAAAAAGCAGTGTAAACAATATATAACAAATCAATATAATTAACTCTGGACATGTGCATATGGGCAACAAGGTGAGAGATGAGGGTATGTATGTATGTGTATATATATATATATATATATATATATATATATATATATCCAGCATCTTAAAGGACCATACAAGTGTGATGATAAACCTACCTTAAATGTTTCTCCTCGTGGCGCTAACAACAACAATGTCACCTCTCAACGAAGAAATCGATGTGCACAGCGGACCAGAAAGGCACTTACAGAAAGCGGTGAGATTGTGAACGTACACAAGGAACTGCATGCGTGCACGAGAGATAAGCGTGTTTTCTATGGAGTGACAGCTTAGTTAGTTGTCTTCTATATAACTCTATGGGTTATCCCCGTCACATTCCGATTTTGAAGGGTAAACAAAGCAAAAAATAAATAAAACGTAAGACTCATTTTAGACCGGTACGGTCCTTTAAAAAATAAATAGAAGCGCTGATCCGAGACCTAATTGGCTCATAAGTCACAGTGAGGATGTATTTGGTCATGTGACCCGAGTACTGATCCTGGATCAGTAAGTGTGATGAATAGGGGGCCCAGGAGACTAAATGGGACTTTGCTTTGGTGTTGGTTCTGAGGTCATTTTGGTTTGCAAATCCCCAGCCGTCTACAGAGGCTGTGGGGGGAATCCACTGAGGTGAGAGGAGGCGACTCACAGAGACCGTTGCGATAGCATAATAGAAATGCGCCTATAAGAGGCAATTTGGCCCTTTTTCTCCCCTGAGCTTACCTGTCTTACGCCCACATGATTCATACCAGGCCTTTCATCCGTAATGGAAAATATGTCTATGCATGCAGACTGAGGAATATAAAAAGAAAGATGTTAGCCCTCTTGCATTCTCTCTCTCCCTTAACATAGTCTCCGGCTCGGAAGGCTGTGCCGTTCCATGTGGAGACCTACTGAGAAGGACAATAAGTCTAATTCAGAGGGAACAAGTCCCACACTAGGAGATCTGCGAGTGGCGTACTGATCATGACGAGGTTAATGAACCAGTGGTCTGTTGTACAGTGGGCTGTGGTACAGTAGGTATGTGGTACAGTAGTCACTATAGTCACATAATGAACAGTGGTCACAAAGATATTACAGTGCTAGTGTAGTGCTCCCGACTGGAAGAGAGAGAGAGCGAGAGAGAGAGAGAGAGGGAGAGAGAGAGAGAGATTGGTAACTTGTCTCAAATGACAATATATACATCTGTGATTATTATTGTACGGATCGGAATACGGGCGTGCGCGTGGGAGCATGCATGCACAAAGATATTACAGTGCTAGTGTAGTGCTCCTGACTGGAAGAGAGAGAGAGCGTGCGTGCATGTTTGTGTAGGCGCTATTGGAAACGTGGCTGCATTGACTGATCATATATTGATTGATGGCAATGGTGATAGTAGGCAATACTCAGTGTGTGGTTTCGCCAATGCGTGCACACGCGTGTTTGTGTGTGTGTGACATTGTGATACGTCCTCGGTACATGTTTGCGACATTTTTGGTATAGCGCCCCCCCTGGAGAAGAATTCACCAGCCGCCACTGGCTAAGAGACTGTTTGAATTAAAGGTAAAAACATAAAATAGAATTCACGCTATACTATTTTTCTGCTACTGCTATTTCGAGGTTGGGGTAATGTTTTTGTGAAATTCTCTTTACTTCCCAACAGCAATACATCAAACACTATGACGTTCCAGACTTTGTGATCGGTCATTAAAAAGATGTCAGGGTGGCCTGTGTAGCAGTGACACGTTGTTAGATTAGTATGATATTTAGACTATTTCCCCAAAATGAATGGAAGTGAATGAGGAGCCTGACACCTGGGAGGAATGGTATGTGTTGACAGCGGACGACAGGGGCAGCTGTGGTCGCTAGTGTGGGATATTCCACCACCAAATCACCAAATCACCAAAAATCATGAAATATTCATGTACAAATTGTCAAATAATCCCATCGGGCCTTCACCCAAATTGACTCGTATATCTGACTATATTCAATATCAAAATTGTCATGTTTATCAATAATATTCAATAATGAAAGGTAGAAACATCTTTCAACGGTTTATTCAAAGTGAATCAAACAATAGTTACAGACGGGCAGAGTATACACCTGACAGTCTGCCAGAACATAAAGACTACAGAGTATACACCTGACAGTCTGCCAGAACATAAAGACTACAGAGTATACACACCTGACAGTCTTCCCAGAACATAAAGACTGCAGAGTATACACCTGACAGTCTGCCCAGAACATAAAGACTGCGGATTATACACCTGACAGTCTTCCAGAACATAAAGACTGCAGAGTCTACACCTGACAGTCTGCCGAGAACATAAAGACTGCAGAGTATACACACCTGACAGTCTGCCAGAACATAAAGACTGCAGAGTATACACACCTGACAGTCTGCCCAGAACATAAAGACTGCAGAGTATACACACCTGACAGTCTGCCAGAACATAAAGACTCCAGAGTATACACCTGACAGTCTGCCCAGAACATAAAGACTGCAGAGTATACACCTGACAGTCTGCCCAGAACATAAAGACTGCAGAGTATACACACCTGACAGTCTGCCCAGAACATACAGACTGCAGAGTATACACACCTGACAGTCTGCCCAGAACATAAAGACTGCGGATTATACACACCTGCCAGTCTGCCAGAACATAAAGACTGCAGAGTATACACCTGGCAGTCTGCCAGAACATAAAGACTACAGAGTATACACCTGACAGTCTGCCAGAACATAAAGACTGCAGAGTATACACACCTGACAGTCTGCCAGAACATAAAGACTGCAGAGTATACACCTGACAGTCTGACAGAACATAAAGACTGCAGAGTCTACACACCTGACAGTCTGGCCAGAACATAAAGACTGCAGAGTATACACCTGACAGTCTGCCCAGAACATAAAGACTGCAGAGTATACACACCTGACAGTCTTCCAGAACATAAAGACTGCAGAGTACACACCTGACAAGACACAAGACCAAATAAAGAAACAGGTATTGGTCGCTAGTTAGGGTTGGATTACAACTGAGCTCAATGGGTCTCATTCACCAACATTGCCATAAGATTTATCTTACAACAACCACCTTGGAAGGTCATAAGAGAAAGCCGATGACAATTACACCCGGATTCACCAACGTGTGGAGAGGCTGGTATTTTCATTAACGTAAAACATGCTTCTGTACCGATCACAGTGTCGTGTTTTACCGGACGTAAAACGTGCTTGACAAACACGATTGCAGTTTCTAGTTAAAATGACCCTCCCCCCTTGATGATTTTGTGAAGACACATATATGCACATGATATATACCTTTGATTTGGAAGTATTTGGGGTTTCAGCCGATCAACCAGAGCGATTTGCGCATATTTCCTATAACGCGTCATATCTCGCGATCTATGAAAAAATACTGGATTATTTTGGAAATGGGCGATGTTTAGCGTGTAATAGTGCACAAACTACAGTATGTAGAAATTAACTGATTAGTCAGTGATGGACTATGAGTACAGATGGGGAAAGAGGGTGGCGCCCAATGAGTTAAGTGGCGCTAAGACCAAAATCGGTCAGATCTTTTGTCCTAAGTCCGTTGGTGAATGAGACCCAATATTATTAGAACACAGACTTTCTGGTGCCGTTGTGTGGAGTTCCCTGTATGAGCAGACATAGAATCAATAGTTTTAACACAGTAGATAAGTACATTGTAGACACTGTTTAAGTAATTTACAATATATGGAATTATAGACAGATAGATATGGTAGATTTATAGATATGGGTATTCTTATATTAGAAAAAATCCTGCCAATATCTGACACTAGCTTATTTGTAGATGACTTTACAGAGACTTGACAAGTTCTACTAAAGTGAAATATCCCTCCAAAAACCAGAATAATTGTTTGGCCTGCCAAGTGGTGTTCCTGGGGTCGCATCGGAAAACATGTTCCTCGTCAATCAGAGGCTGGGAAATATTTTTTATTATCCTGTCAACGTTCGGCAGCCCGTACATGGCACGCATTTCGCAGCACTTTCCGCTCATCGGCCGGCTCCGGGCTGCCCCGATCATTCAATACATGAAAAGTAGAATTTGCCGCCTTTTGGTCGTCACCACACTCGACCTATTGCGTGCTTCCAGTCTCAAGTTACGAAACGAAATATCCGCAGAGCGTCATTTGTGACCAGGCACAGACTCTGGGTCCTTTAGATCGATGTTCATTTATTTGATTCTTTTTACATGATATGAAAGTACAAAATAAGCCATCACTTGTACAAATCGGGCAGATACTTTTCAGTATATGTCTTATGAATCATGCTGATAACACACTACTTATTCCAGAGCTACAGCCATGTATCTTGCTATGACTACTTTGCCCAGAAAGCAATGTAACCCTCCCCCTTACTTAACACCTTCCAGTCTGAGAGCAGCCAGTGGCTTTGTGTGACCCTGCTTCTATCCCCAGGGCCCAGGAGTTCAAAACTTGTAATCCCTATCTGATTGGATCAGATTTGTATTAATTAATTTCAACTTATTATGAATTGAAAATGGGGGACCCTGATGTAAACAAGACGAAAGTATTTCTCTGGTCTGCATCCCCTTAACAATTGTGTGTATTGAGCTGTACTGTACTGTACCCATTCTGCAATCTGTTAATTAAAATGTTCAATCAATCAATAGGGATTCAATGTTTTGAACTCCTGGGCCCTGGCCATCAGGATGCTCAATGACTCTATGCAACACTAACCCAACCATCTACACACCTCCACACACTCACTTTAAACACACTTTAAGCACATTATCAGGAGCTCATACAGAACCAAGCATTTCACTGTAATGTACATGTACTTTATACGTGACAAATAAAAGCAAACTTGAAACTTGTGAGATCGTATAACCAACTAGGATAAAGGAATCTCAAGATAGTAATCAAGATTCAAGATTTTATTATCATTTAAAATAAAGTACAAAATAGAGCTCATGTTATAACATAATAAACAAATCTGACCTCTATTGACAATAGCTCAGATAACCATAAAAGAGTAAAAAAGTAAAAGGCACTATGAAAAATATACAATATACACAACTAAAATGTACAAAATGCAAACACGAGGTAAAAGATGTAGTGCAAATGTAAAAGAAAAATGGTGTAATGTTTAAGTGTTTAAAGTGTGTTAAACACTGGCGACTTGTGCTTAACCTCTTAACATGTGTTAAGCCCGAGCGGTCCGGTGCCGGTATGAGATTGATAACACGCCATGAATCCATCTCTACAGAATGTATGAATTAATGTTGCGTTTTCTTTTCAAATGTAGCCAAGAGTAAAGACACTAACCCTGTCAAAACAGAAGTCAAAGTGTATATTTTCAGCACTATGTTTGTTTGCCAATGATTTTAAGTGTTATTAGTGAAATATGAGTTTATAGAAATCTCAGCACATCGAGTTGGAACCTAACTTGAGTGTAGTCTTTTGAGAGAGGCTTTCGATGGAATTTCAAAGAACTACACTTCCCAGCTCACGCCAGCCCGTCAATCATCTGACTTCTAGGTGAAGCTTTTTTCTTTCTTTTTTTTTCTCCGGGATCATATCTCATGGGTGGAACAAACCTGAACGTTATTATTTCTATAAAGTCATATTTCATAACACATTAATGTGAATAGATTCATGTTATAACATAAGACAAATCTGACCTGTATCTGAATCTGACCTGTATGTAAAAAGCTGGCGCCAGGCAGTACAGATGGGGAAAGAGCGTGGCGCTCAATGAGTTAAGCCGCAGTGCTTCTCAAACTTTTTCTGTCAGGCCCCCCTTTGGCGGACCAAAATATTTTGGGCCCCCCCCCTCGCCCCAACAAAATAGTCATGAAATGGGCCATGTTTAAATTTATTGAAATAACACCAATATCGTGACCTTTCAAATTGTGCAACCACTTTACAACTGTGCAATTGTGCAACAACATAACAATACAGTCCAATACACACTCAAAGACTGTGCTTTTAAAAAAATAGAGACATCTTGTAACATTGCAATACAATTCAATGGACACTCAAGACTGCTTTTTCAAAAATAGAGACATCTTGTAACATTGCAATACAATTCAAGGACACTGCTTTAAAAAAAAATAGATAGAAAACTTTGTGAAAAACGTGTGAAAACTTGTGAAAGAACTTTGCAATTTGTGCAAAAAAAGAGGAAATGTAAGTAAATGATGTGAGTCATCACAGCATTAGTGGCTGCAATGAGCCTGTTTTGCACTGCACATCTTTTCAAAACGAGGTTGCAGGCTTGAATCCTGATGAATTGAAAATGGGGGACCCTGATGTAAACAAGACGAAAGTCTTTCTCTGGTCTGCATCCCCTTAACAATTGTGTGTATTGAGCTGTACTGTATTGTACCCATTCTGCAATCTGTTAATAAAGTTTTCAATCAATCAATCAATCAATACTGCCACTCTCAAGTCATGCTCAATGTTGAGCTTAGACCTGTGCTTTGTCTTCAGTGAAGCAACAGCTGAAAATCCAATCTCACAGAGATAGGATGTGGCGAAGGGAAGAAGGATGCCCACAGCCCTCTGCCCTATGAGTGGATGCTCCCTCTCCACACCAAGCCAGAATTCACTCAGTGTCTGAGCGTCCATTGCGCGTTTGGCGAGACCCCCTTGATGTGCGCCTGTAGCCCCCTCCTTTTCCCTGCCATGGCCTGCGCACCGTCAGAGCAAAAGCCCACACAGTTCTCCAATTTCAGTCCATGTTCTGTCAGGTAACTGTCGCTCTGTTTTTGACATATTTGCAAAACAGCAGATCTTCACTCAGTGACTGGGAATTTACAAAGCGAACATAGGAAATAAGCAAACAGTCTTTATTGCTGTTAAGGCAACACGCATGTCATCCTCAAGGCTCAACTTGGCCCTATATTTTGTTTTGCAGAGATACTGTATGTGGTGCTGAATGGTATCAACACCTTAACTGCTGCATCATGAGATACTTGGTACTCAGCACCACACTCTGAAACTAGCTCTCCAGGTGGGATCAGATGAGATTTCAAAGAGTTCTTCCAAGAGTTTGGATGGAGATGTGTCAGGAAGCTTTGTCTCAATGTTGTCTGTAAAGTTTTTTTTTATCCAGAGTAACTTGGTGATCCTTTTCTGTGTTTTATTAAATAATGATTTTCAGATTTTGAGAAATTGTTTTTTCATGGAGAACAGTGCAGCTGCAACAGATAGCACTTTAGTGACAATTTTCTGTAATCCAAAAAAAAAAAAAAAAAATCTTAATCTTAATTTTTTTTTTTTTTTTTTTTTTATCTCAAGGCCCCCCCTGTCATGCCTCTGCGCCCCCCCTGGGGGGCGCGCGCCCCCCACTTTGAGAAACACTGAGTTAAGGGGTTAAAGTTATTGAAGCGGCCAGTGCCTCTCTTGAAAAGTGATGCAGAGCTTGGTCTATTTCGGCTGGACATGTAAGCTTACTCGTTCTCATTTATCCAAAATGGCCTACCGCACTTTTAAGCTGAACGCCAGAGAGACAAGATAGTGATGATGTCATCAAGAGATAAATCCTGCCCCATGGACAGTGAATAATGAAATAACTCCCAGGGCACCATGGCAGTATGCTGGGTTTAAGTGATGTTCTGATTCAGAGCTGTGAGCCCTATAAAACAAATTTTGATAGTAATAGTTCAAACTAAATATGAGCCCGCAAAGTTGGCCACTAATTTCTCGTCAACGGACCAACTCCAAAAAGTTGATGACATGACAAAATCAAGTCTCGATGCTCAGATTTCATCTCTCTATGATCATTGGAATAGCACAATGTAAATTCCGTTTTATGGTTTAAATTAAACACTCTATGACACAAGGCTGTGGTGTGCAGTGATAAGAATGATAATAGCCCACAAAAACCTTTGAGCAATTCCTCCCCCTCCCTCCGTTCAAAATGTGTATAAATTCCAGACGGAGTAAAAGAGCTGTGTTAATGGAAGAGTTTTTCCCCCTTGAATTATTCAGTGTATAGATCTAAATGGTACTTTGCATATGAACATTATATATTCTGCATGTGTCATTCATTTGCACAGACAAATGGACTGTGTCTTTGTGGGCATGATAGACAGCTAGCCTGACTATGCTCTTCACGAGGGACGCGCTTTCTTCATTTTGCTTGCATGCACAGCACTCTCACCGTTGTCGACGACAACAATGAGCTATAAATAGCAATTGGCATTTCACAGCATTCTTGTGAAAAATGGGCTGGTGTGGACATAATAATGTGTTTGAATTTTTTTTTATCTGATTTCATTCAGCAACAGTGGCGACAATCAAATTTGGCCTATATATTGAGCGTGCTCTGCAAGGGTTTACCACGCTTGATGAAATTAAATGGAGAATGAATGAATGAACGTGTGAGACACAGAGGAGAGCAGACACTGGAGTGGGCAGCCCCAAATCACGAGTGGTGCAGATTTTGAAGGGCCGTGTAGGAGAGTATAGAGCATTGGCCCCTGTTGCCTCTAAATAAGAATGAATGGCTATTGATTGTGCCAAGTGGATCTCGACAGGTGTTGGGGAATTGGAAATTATTCCTGGTGAGGCGGCTGGGAGGCGCAGCGGACTAAGCGCTCGTCACCAATGCGAGAGACACCGGTATCGAATCCGGCTGTCAGCGTTGCCTCCGGCTTGGGCCGGCCGTCATACTGACTCAATTGGCAGAGTCAGCGGGAGGGAAGTCGATGGGTGGTAATCTGGTCATTGTAAACAGCGACTCCTACAGGTTGGTCAGGGCGCCTGCACAGCAAGGACAGGAGATGGCAAGGGTAGTGTGAGCCTCCCACACGTTACACCTCGCCAATGAGAGTCCGCTCTGGCAGGTGAATAGAAGTGGCTGGCTGACTCTGCATGTATCAGAGGGGACATGCAATAGATTCTTCAACCCTCCCTACGACCGGCCAGTGGGAGGCACATGTGAGCAACGATCAGGAAGGAGAGGGAGAATTGGCACGAGAGGAAATTGGGATGGGAGAAAAAATCACAGAAAAAGGAGGAGAAAAAGTAGGTAAAAGAAAAGATTAGTACTACTGCCTCCCTCAATTCATACAAGCTCAATGTGATGCAGTGATAGCATTGGTGCTGAGGGATACTGTAGGCCTACCTGCAGAGTCTTGCATCTACAGATGAAGCTTTTAGTATTCCTGGACGCTTTGCCGCGACTCGCGCACGGTTATATCACGTCGTTTTAATTAATTAAAACCCAGGCTGCTGTTCTGTTTTATGCCGCCAGGAGGCGCAAAGTCGCCCGGCGCGGCGGCGGTCTATTGATTCCTCATTCAACACTGCCTCTTCATATCCGCGTCTGTGATTTGCCTAAACGTTATTATTTTGGTAACGTTTATTTCTGACTACAGTACAGTATGTATTACTATCTATTACTACCTACTATGGGCCAGCCGTGTATAGGTGTAACAGAGTTATAATAGTTCAATGGTTGTGATGGCGGAGTTACTGTACAGTAGCGATGCGTCAGGTACTACTTTGTATCACAAACAGTACTGTATTTGCAAAACTGATATGTCATAAATGTATAGATGTACAGTAGCAGTACTGTCTACCTGTATGTCATGTATGTCATTATGAATTGAAAATGGGGGACCCTGATGTAAACAAGACGACAGAGAGACGTGGTAGTATCCGCGTCTGTGGGGACCCTGATGTAAACAAGACAACAGAGAGACGTGGTAGTATCCGCGTCTGTGATTTGCCTAAACGTTATTATTTTGGTAACGTTTATTTCTGACTACAGTACAGTATGTATTACTATCTATTACTACCTACTATGGGCCAGCCGTGTATAGGTGTAACAGAGTTATAATAGTTCAATGGTTGTGATGGCGGAGTTACTGTACAGTAGCGATGCGTCAGGTACTACTTTGTATCACAAACAGTACTGTATTTGCAAAACTGATATGTCATAAATGTATAGATGTACAGTAGCAGTACTGTCTACCTGTATGTCATGTATGTCATTATGAATTGAAAATGGGGGACCCTGATGTAAACAAGACGAAAGTATTTTGCACTGTACAGTATGTCACAGGTGAGCTTGCTAGCCATTTGATTGTTAACGTGATATAAAAAAATAATCAATACTTGATTGATTGATTGAAAAGTTTATTAACAGATTGCAGAATGGGTACATTACAGTACAGCTCAATACATACAATTGTTAAGGGGATGCAGACCAGAGAAAGACTTTCGTCTTGTTTACATCAGGGTCCCCCATTTTCAATTCATCATAACATATATGACATACATGACATACAGATAGACAGTACTGCTACATCTATGACATACCAGATTTGCAAATACAGTACTGTTTGTGATACGAAAAGAGTCCAGAAAAGAGAGTATATACATTTGACATAGAAACTGTACATTGGAGGATGTTGGGGGGGGGGGTTGGGTAGGAAGAGTGGGTGGGGGACACTGTACAACTGAACAAGCAAAACTGTACATTGGAATATCACCCCAAAGCACTTCAGAGATGGAAGCCATCTCCCATCCGGGCTCTCGTGTCTGCTCTCACCCAAAAAAGGTAACAATATCGCACATATTTCTGCATCATAACGTTAAGTTCTAGCTCTGTTATCAATACATCCAACTGTGTTATCAGTATGTTCTAACTGTGTATTAGCAGAATACTAATAACAGAATACTACTACATGCACTAAGAATGCTCGATGCACTTCAGATGGCATAGTGCCACTTGAAACCAGTAACAACAGGGACAATGATGTAAACAGTAAATAAGTCCTGGACTTTTCGTTTTATCCCTGACAAGGCAAACACAAATGTTGATCTGTCAAAGTTATGTTTGTTGTCAATAAAATCCACTTTGAGCTGCATTTTATGTATAAAAGATGCTCCATAAATGAACTATTATTATTATCTGTCTATGCTTAGCTAATACTCAGCTTTGTGTTTTTTCACAGAATGAGGTGTGCTGGAGATGTTACTGCCCTCACAGAGACGACACAGGTCAATCCAACACAGGACATGAGTGACAATGAAAGAGGTATGATTTATGTTTTTGGACTAAAGTGAGCATCATGGAATGTGTGCAACTTTACAATCATGTCATTGATGAACTGAATATCTCTGTGAACTCTCTCAATATATACATCTCTTCTTGTAAAAAGTACAAAGTCACAGTAGCAGTGAAGGGCTTGGTGTAATATGTGGACTGTATGAAGGCATCTGAAATGTTCTTTCTCTTTAGTATCTTGCCAAATTCTGATGCAGTCAGCCTGCCCTCTCGCTCCTTGTGCCACAGTGGACATGCAGCCTGTCCTGTCGTTTGCAGTTGTAGTTGTCTTGCTTCCTCCAGATCAAAGCTCTGGATGTGCTGTGGTGTTGGTATGCCTATGTCTGGAGAGAGGGTCAGGGTGTGGAGGAGCCTCCAGATGAGGAGCGCCGGCCTGTGGAGCAGGCTCCCCCAATGGAAGGTGGACCAGAGGAGCGAACTTCAAACCACAGCAAACTTCAGTCCCATTGACATATAGCAGAACTGATTGGCAAATTAACACAATGCCCCTGCGTGTGCAGCTCTTGCTTGTTCTTATGAAACTGAGACAAAATCATGATTTAAAAGATTTGGCATTTAGATTTATGATTGATGAACGTAGTGTTGGTACTTTGTTCAACGCATGGGTCATCTTTCTTGTACAGGTGACACGGACCCCAAAATTGTCAACAAGAACGGAGAATGGATCTGACTGGAACGCTAGCTGGATTATACATTGCAACATGAGACAGTAAATACTATTGTAATAAAACGTTCAAAACTATGTTCAATTTGTGTATTGTTTTGTTACTATAAGATTGCATTTAGCACTGTACCGACGTCACAGATAAGCTTTAGATGGTTAACGTGATATTAACGTTAGATCTATTATCCGACCTAAATACTATTGTAATAAAACATTCAAAACTATGTTCAACTTGTGTTTTGTTTCTTACTATAAGATTGTATTTCGCACTGTATTAAGCCATACCGACATCAGGTGAGCTTGCTAGCCATTAGATGGATAATGTGATATTAACGTTAGATCTAACCGACCACAATTTGATTCGAAATGTATTACCTCACTTTGTTGGTCTCTCACAAAAGTTTTTCTCTGGTCTGCATCACCTTAACAATTGTGTGTATTGAGCCGTACTGTATTGTACCCATTCTGCAATCTGTTAACCGTTTTCAATCAATGTCAGACGTCCTCTCTATAAAAAAAACGATTGAATTGCTCAGAATTTAAAATTGTGTCCCCAATAGGACATAATAATATTAATATTATTCCCCAGTATGACACAATAAACACAGAATGAATGCTACCAAAGAGAATGCTATATGCAATTTGCTCATATACATAACATAGCCCACAGGAAGGCAAAGTTGACAAACACAAAAGGTTTGTACCAAAATGCAATTTATTTTAAACATAATGATACATGATTAATGTATTTTTTTACTGGACTGGCCCTGTAATTTGCCCTTCAGGTGAAAACTAGCAATATGGGTGTAAGAAAATGTGTATTAATCCTGTAACATGAGTCAAGGTCAGATCTAGCCTGGAATAGAGAACAGAATGTTGATTTTTTGATGTTCAAGTTTCTTTATTAGTTGTCATACAGAAGTACAGAATACTTTTATATAAAATGCTTCTTTCTGTTTTGCTCCAGAGATTGTGCTAGATAAAAATAGATAAGTATAAAATAGTCAAGTACGTAGACAAGTGTTCAATATATACATACAATGCAGAGTAGAAAAGTAACTGAGTTACAATACAATATACTATACAGTACAATGCAGAAATGGGATGAGGTACAATTTAGGTACAATTTACAGTAAGGTGTAATGAGGTATGGGTTGTAGTGCAAATTCTTTGCCAATAAATATAAAGTCTGTTTAGGTGTTCTAAAGTGGGTGCTGCAGTCAGTTGTTTGTTTAAAGTGAGTGTGTGCGTGTGGATGTGTGTGCTGTGAGTGCATTTGATGGTTGTTACATAGTGTTATTGTCATTTGTATGTGTGTAATGTGTAACTAGTACAGTGGAGGGGTGTCCAGGTCCTGCAGGGTCTCACTCTTGTACTGGCCGAAGCCAACAAGGGCCAGGAGAGACCTCTCTTTGGCCGACTCGAATGCCCGGATATAGTGGACCAACTCCATAAAGTCCACATAGGCATTAGGGCGGCACTCGAGTAGCGAGTTAAGGCATCCTAAAGACAGATACAATGAGACAGTTCAGTTATTAGACAGTTCAGTTATAGAAGTTTTCTATTTGTACCTACCCCTAGCAGACTGTACAGCATGTATTGTGTTCAATTACACTTGCTTGACTTGCTCACAATAGAAACACACAGTAATACAGTAGATGCTTTGTTTTATCCTATCCTTAAGGGAATTCGTTTTGTGCCATTAATTCGGCAATTACTGCGCTCCCTATCGGTCCCTGTTGGTCATTACAACAATACACAGGAGACGCGCTCAGGAGATTCTACCCTGTAATGGCCTATAGGTGATGACCAACAGGGACCGATAGGGAGCACAGTGATTGCCGACGCACCAGCCATTTTGCCAAGGTTTGCTCTGTGAGTACACTCGTTTTATAAAAATGATTTAAAATGCTTATTAGCAACTCCGAGCTTCACGCTTGGTCGTTCCTTTACCGGGTAATCGGCCCGTAAGGATAAGTGACTGCGTATTCAAAAGCCCCTGGCTTGCACATCGCAGTCACGAAAGGGGCTAGGTGGTGGACAATTAGCATTTCAATGGTGTGGGGGTTGCAGCCAGTTAGAGTGTCCTTTCACTACCACACTACAGACAGTTAACCTTTCACTATTTCAGAATTCTGTATTTTGCTTTTTATGCTCATTTTACCATCAGAAATAGTATCTAATAAGTGGGAATGAATAAATGTCCACAATTGAATATGATATAACAGCCCATTTAATGTTTTTAAGTGCTGCAACTCAGAAATACAGTTCAATTTTACTCAATACTTTTCAAATAATATTGTGACAAAATAAAAATACACATTTCAAGTGTAAACAATAGATACAGCTAGCTACTACTGACATTATCACAATGACAATGTCAGTAGCCTAGCTATATCTATTATATTGTGATGAAATATAGTAATGCATAATTTAGGCACATTTAGTTTAGTTTATTTCGTTTATAAAGGACAGTGTATAATGACAATCGTTTGCATTAAACAAATGGATGAGTGCACCAGATTTAGCAAGAAGCTATAATTTCCATCTATAGTCCTATGTACTGTAACGTTTCATAGCTATTTAAGTTTATTTAGATTATAAAGGGCAGTGTATAATGACAATCATGTCTGCTGGCCACTTTTTCAGGGAGAAATCATACCCAAGTTTGCGATTGACGTTTTATTTGAGTTTTCCTAGTAGGAAGTTGTTATTTCCGACCTCCGAGTTCGAATGGAATGCAGCATTAGTCTTGCACCACTGCATCCTTTGGTCCCGGCGTGTGGCTCACCTGAAGATGGCCAAGCTGAGCGACCACAGCACCATCGGCCTCCGCAGGTTCAGCTTGGGCCTCTCCCTCATGAAGTACTGCCCGCCGAATATGATGGCGGCATACAGGCCGCAGAACATGAAGGACTTGCTCCTGAAGTGGGACAGAATACACACAGAACATGGAAGATTTACTACGGAAGTAGGACAGAACACACACAGAACATGGAAGATTTACTATGGAAGTAGGACAGAACACACACAGAACATGGAAGATTTACTATTGAAGTGGGACAGAACATACATAGAACATGGAATATTTACTCCTGAAGTGGGACAGAACACACACAGAACATGAAATATTTACTCCTGAAGTGGGACAGAACACACACAGAACATGGAAGATTTACTACTGAAGTAGGACAGAACACACACAGAACATGGAAGATTTACTATGGAAGTAGGACAGAACACACACAGAACATGGAAGATTTACTACTGAAGTGGGACAGAACACACACAGAACATGGAAGATTTACTACGGAAGTAGGACAGAACACACACAGAACATGGAAGATTTACTATGGAAGTAGGACAGAACACACACAGAACATGGAATATTTACTATGGAAGTGGGACAGAACACACACAGAACATGGAAGATTTACTACTGAAGTAGGACAGAACACACACAGAACATGGAAGATTTACTATGGAAGTAGGACAGAACACACAGAACATGGAAGATTTACTATGGAAGTATACAGGACAGAACACACACAGAACAAATGTATATATTCTCTTTTAGAAACGGTCTATATATATAGACAGAGTTGTCTGTATATCCTGTATGTCATAAATGTCTGGATGTAACAGTAGTGTACAGTATATCTGTATGTTGTGTATGTCATAAATGGCTGGGGACCCTGATGTAAACAAGACGAAAGTCATTCTCTGGTCTGCATCCCCTTAACAATTGTATGTATTGAGCTGTACTGTACTGTACCCATTCTGCAATCTGTTAATACACTTTTCAATCAATCAATGAATTTAAAATGGGGGACCCTGATGTAAACAAGACGAAAGTCTTTATCTGGTCTGTATTGTACCCATTCTGCAATCTGTTAAAGTTTTCAATCAATCAATATATCGTTGAGTAACGTTAGCTATAGCAAGCTAGTGATTGATCGATTGAAAACTTTATTAACAGATTGCAGAATGGGTACAATACAATAGCTTAAAGACGTGTTTTCACCATGTTAAGGCTAGACGCTCTGGCTAGGCAGCTGTATGCTAACATTTGCCATTGTGAGATTGTTGACTGACAAAACCTACTGTGCTGTTTTTAGTGGGTGTTGTGGAAAATGTGTATACAGGGGTGGAGGTAGGAAAGGGGTTAGTCTTGACTAGTTTAATATAGGTCAACTAGCAGGGCTCAAAGACACTAGGGCGACAGTCTGGCTGATGTTCTTAAAACAACCTCAAGATAGGCAGATGGACATTTCAGTACATCATATCGTGTGCTCTAATCTTGTGTCTTTTCTCTCTTTCATACATACACAGCACACACACACAGACACACAGACACACACATACACAGCACACACACACAGACACAGCACACACACACAGACACACAGACACACACATACACAGCACACACACACAGACACAGCACACACACACAGACACACAGACACACACAGTCACACAGACACACACACACACACACACAGACACACACAGTCGCACAGACATACACACCGACACACACACACACACACACATTCCCTGTGTCACAATACACACATACAATACACACACGTCTGTACACAGACGCACACACACACAGACACACACACACAATACACACATACAATACACACACGTCTGTACACAGACGCACACACACACAGACACACACACACATACACACACACACACACACAAACACACACACACACACACACATCTCACTAAATCTTTATCTCTCTTCGATGTTCTTAATGTTTTACATCATATCGTGTGTGTACATCATATCTTGTTTATCTCTCTTCGATGTTCTTAATGTTTTTATCTAAATCTATGTTCTTCTTAATGTCTTTATCTCTCTTCGATGTTCTTAATGTTTTTATCTCTCTCCGATGTTAAATCTACGTGTCATCTTAATGTACGTCATGTCATATCTGACATGATATGACACGTCATCATATCTGTCATGTGGGGGCAGGACTGAGAGGGGATTTAGGGGACAAGCAGGGGGATTGAGAGTTAGAGTGTTTTCCTTCAACTGTGGTGACCGTCTACTGAGCCATAGCTTTTGCTGTTAAAACTTCTTTTCCTAAATAAATTACCTACTTGTTAAAATTGGAAATATCGTCTCCTGCTGTGTTAAACAACCATCAGCCACAACATTTGGTGACCTGTAGACCGCCCTGCCGGGCCCCCTCACACGGCCAGCTCCGGACCTCTCCCGTAGAAATTCTGGCGGTGTCGACAAACAAACACAGGTGAGCATTTTTGCTTTTGATTAGAATATCCGTAAGAGATTCTGAGGGAGGAAAAAGTTGAGCTGACTGTGTGACGAGGTCTGGATGGACGGCTAAAACGAACACGGGTGGTGAGGTGTTTACACTAGGGCGATTCCTCTTTTAACAGGCTATAAGTGCGCCACTAATCAATTTTAATTGCATGTTTTCGACCTCTGGTCAAATTTTTCTCCATCTGTTCAAACTTCTCCCTGATCCCTTTCCCTGATCCCTTTACGACACTCTCCACATTCCCCACTTCCTTGTTATAACTGTGCCTTCTGTCCTCTGTAGATAAGACTCTCAATTTTCAAAACAAAAACCGGTGCCGCTCTGCTGTTATTCAAAACACACTATTACAGCTGGCATTCTCTGTGTCAAACTAATTACGTTTACGGATACACTATTGTTCGTTTTCTTATTGGCTTGTGAAGTTGTTGCTACAGAGAGGCTAGCTGTGATAATATGAGCAGAGAGTAAAAAAAAGAAAAAAAAAACAATTTGGGCAGCGTGAGACGAGACTCTAGCTTGTTTGCACTATTGGGCCTACACACACACACACACACACACACAGTCACACACACGCACACACACACAGTCACACACACGCACACATACACAGTCACACACACACACACACACACACACAGTCACACATACAATACACACACACACACACACACACACACACAGTCACACACACGTACACACACACAGTCACACACACGCACACACACACAGTCACACACACACACACACACACAGTCACACATACAATACACACACACAGTCACACACACGCACACACACAGTCACACACACGCACACACACACAGTCACACACACACACACACACACACACACACACAGTCACTCATACAATACACACATACAATACACACACACCCCCCCATCGCTTAAAAAGATAGCTATTACACCCCAATAGGACGCACCAGGTTGGGAAAAAAGTAGGGTTTGGATCAGAGATCAGGCCCCTGATCTCTCTCTCTCTCTCTCTCTCTCTCTCTCTCTCTCTCTCTCTCTCTCTCTCTCTCTCTCTCTCTCTCTCTCTCTCCTGGGTTTGCTGACCCCTGTTGGTGGGCCAAGGTGTAGCATACAGACTCATCACATCTCTTTCTCTCTTGGGTTTGCTGACCCCTGGTGGTAGAAAACACACACACACACACCGACATACACACATACACACACACACACACACACACACACAGACACACACACACACACACCGACATACACACATACACACACACACACACACACACAGTCACACACACACACACACACACAGTCACACACACACACACACACAGTCACACACACACACACACACACACACACACACACACACACAGACACACACACACACACACACACAACACAGTCACACACACACACACACAGCAAAGACACACACACACACACACACACACACAGACACACACACACCGACACACAGACACACACACACACACACACACACACACACAGTCACACACACACACACACAGACACACACACACACACACACAGACACACACACACCGACACACACACACATTCCTGTGTCCCGGTAGACAGCGGGTTGTGACACACACACACACAGTCACACACACACACACACACAGTCACACACAGACACAAACAGCACACACACACACACACACACAGACACACACACACACACACACATTCCTGTGTCCCGGTAGACAGCGGGTTGTGACGCACACACACACAGTCACACACATACAGTCACACACACACACACACACAATCACACACAAACACACACACACACCGACACACACACAGACACACACACACACACAGTCACTACACACAGACACACACACACACACACACACACACACACACACACACACACACACAGTCACACACACACACACACACAGACACACACACACACACACACACACAGACACACACACACCGACACACACACACACACACACATTCCTGTGTCCCGGTAGACAGCGGGTTGTGACGCACACACACACAGTACGCACACACACACAGTCACACACACACACACACAGTCACACACACACACACACACAGCAAAGACACACACACACACACACACACACAGACACACACCGACACACACACACACACACACATTCCTGTGTCCCGGTAGACAGCGGGTTGTGACGCACACACACACAGTCACACACACACACAGTCACACACACACACACACACAATCACACACAAACACACACACACACCGACATACACACATACACACACACACACACACAGACACACACACCGACATACACACACACACACACACACACACACACACACAGTCACACACAGACACACACACACCGAGTTGTAGTAGCGTTGTAGTTGTAGATCTAGGTTAACTGTGTCCTGGAGTAGTAGTTGTAGAGTAGAACCAGGTTAACTGTGTCCTGGAGTAGTAGATCCAGGTTAACTGTGTCCTGGAGTAGTAGTTGTAGTTGTAGATCCAGGTTAACTGTGTCCTGGAGTAGTAGTTGTAGAGTAGTAGTAGATCTAGGTTAACTGTGTCCTGGAGTAGTAGTTGTAGAGTAGTAGTAGCTGAAGTACAACCACACACACACACACACAACACAATAAACACACATAAACACTAAACAACGATGCATACAGCAGAGGACATACTGTTAGACCGGAACCCGCTCATAAAGAACCTAATTCTCAAGGTTGGTGTCCGTTGGCAGAGGCGTACAAAGGCCGGGGACACAAAATGGCCTTCCGGAGGTACTTTTGATCTCGACGTATGCGAAGAGATGAATGTAATGATTCGTAACCACAAGCCAGGCGACAGCAGCAAAAAGAGGTTGAAAAAGAGGACAGAAGAGTTGGGGGTAATGAAGCTCTACGCCCAGAAGGGGAGAGCATACAGGCAGGAAGCTTTAGCGCTAAATCAGAGAGAGACGGATATAGGGAAACCAACATCCCCACCTTATGTCACGCAATTGCCGGTGGGCACTGTGACAATAAGAGGAGAATATGAGGAGACGGAATTAGGGACCCCCGCTAGGTCAGAAACCCCCGCTAGGTCAGAAACCTCCGCTAGATCAGAGACCTCCCTTAGGCGAGATACCCCCCCCAAACTGACCCCGCAGGATCTCTATCCGAAAGTCCTGGCGGCATATGGCGAGACAGTACGTCGGAAGTTGTATGATGCAGAGGAAGAGGAGGTAGAGAACCTGGGCAGGCAGAGGGAGGGAGTCGGGAGGAAGATAGAGGAAGAGGCCCGTCAAAATGTGGCACAGCAGACATCAGGGAAACACGGGGCGTGTGGCCACACCAAACTGTTGACTGAGGAGGAAGATGAGAACGACACGAAACCAGCACAGGAGAAAGGAAACATTACAGGAACCCTGACTTTCGCCCCTACATTCCTGGGAAGTGTGACAAGTACAGGCCAGTTTCCCCTGCTAATAAAGGGGAACGATATCTTTCACATGCCATGGTCACCTCTAGACATCGATGGCATAATAGCAAGACTACCGGACCTTTCAGAAGGAGCCTCCAGGTGGATCACGCAGTTTGAGGAAAATACGTCATCTTTTCTGCTAGCAGTGGGTGACGTCAAATCCCTGTTGACGCGCTTGCTAGGAATTGGTGCCTGCCGGGACATCATGGGTGATACATCGATGCGAGTGGCATGCGACACGCAGGCCCATGATGGAGACATATTCAACGCGCATAGAGCGGCGTTGTGGTACAAACTCAGGAATCAATATCCATCACGTATTAATCCGGCAAAACTGGCGGGCAACCCCATAATGGAGACGGAAGGGCCTGGCACCTATGTGAACAAAATACTGAAGGAGTGGAGAGGTGAGCTAGGACACAACCCAGAAATTGACCCGTTGCAGAGAGCGATGTTTAGAGAAAGTGTGATGAGAGGGCTTCCAGAGGTGGTTAAGAATAGACTGGAAGACGTGGTGGGGTTAATGGACATGACTTATCCTTTGTTCTGTGCACATGTAACACATAGTGTGGAGAAGCAAAGGGCTCAGGAGCAGAAAGTCAGGGATCAGGATAGAAATGACTCAAGGAAGTTAACTCAGCAACAACTGCAGCCCCAAAGGAGGTTGCAGGCAGTAATGGTGTCATCTGCTACCTCTCCACCCATGCAGGACCAGGGACCCCCGCCTGCGCCTCAGGTAGTGAGAAGCTATGGCTATAGTTCACAGAACCAGGCGTCCAGGCGGCAGGCAGGGAATGGGCAATCAGGCCCACGGTTTACACAGGGACCGGGGAACGAACAACAGTTTCCCCGTTTCCACTGTTGGAACTGCGGCATGCAGGGACACAGGGAAATGAGATGTAGGCAACCATACCGTCCCGGCTCGGAGTATGGAAGACCCGTGCGCCAGGGGGAGTCACAAGGGCCCCACGACCAGGGGGAGACAGGAGGGCCCCGAAACCAGGGGGGTAATCACTAGGGGTGCCCAGAGAATGCGACGGGGGGAAATCAAATGATTGTGGTTTCCAAGGGAGCTGAGCAAGAACCTATTCTGCAGGTCCTAGTGGAGGGCAAATTAACAGAGATGATGGCAGACACTGGAGCAGGTTTTTCCTGCATAAAGCAAAAATACGCCGCTCACTTACCCCAGTCTGGACAGTATGTTCGGACGGTCGGATTCTCGGGAAAAACACAATTAATACCCACATCAGATCCAATCTCTATGACGTATAACAACAAGACCATAACAATACCTGTATTAATTTCGGACAGCACCCCGCGCAATCTCTTGGGACGAGATGCAATGTGTAAACTAGGCTGTAAAATCCTATGTACGCCTGAGGGGATTCAAATTGAACAAGACGTGTACCAAATGATGCTACAAGGGACGGGGGAGAAAGAGGCCACAGTGTTCTGGCTGGGCAACATAGATGCAGAGCTGCAAAGGGTCTGTGACCCCTGGGAGCCATTTCTGAAAACCCAACTGCCTCAGTCTAGACAAACAAACATGGAGGCACATTGCACACTACAATATTTGACGAATAGAGACCTAGTTAGGAACAAGGCATGGTTGCAGGGACAGCCCGAGCAGGTGCAGATTAACTCATCTACGATAATTGTAGGGAGACAGGGCGCGGCGTTTAGGGTTAACACCGGTAAGTATCTACGGGAACAACATAGACTAAGAGACGCCGCCCCACACATCACTCTGAGAATAAATCCTGGTTACGAATCCGAACATCTAGGTTCAATGATACAGGAATCCGAGACTCAAAGGTGGGTCTCCACGGAATCTCCGCTAATTTGGAACAGCGCAGATGGGACTTTCATAAAAATAATGATTTCCTTTTCAGTTTTGGCAAAACCGCAAGTAATCAGATTACCAGGAGACCCTTGCGTTATTCCAGAGGCGGATGCTTTGCTGGAACAGGACATGTTGGCGCGCACCCCGGAACGGTTGTGGTCAAAACACGACACAGATGTGGGTCTAATATTGTCGGCACAGCCAGTGAAGGTCAGGTTAAAGAAGGGTTGTAGACCACCCTTTATCAGACAGTATACAATGAAGCCAGAGTCGGAGGAAGCTATATCACATCAGATTGAGGGACTGTTAAAGGGGGGAGTGCTCGTCCCTTTCAAATCCAGATGTAATACACCTATCCACCCAGTGCTAAAGGCGGACAGGGCTAGGTACAGACTGGTACACGATTTGAGGGCGGTGAACGACGTGGTGTCTGGACCAGAGGCGGAAGTCGCTAATCCACACACCCTCCTGACAAACATCCCGAGTAGCTCGCAGTACTATACGGTCATTGATCTCACGCAGGCATTCTTCAGTGTTCCATTGGAAAAAGAGTCTCAGTATCTGTTTGCTTTTACCCACAGGGGGAAACAATACTCTTACACCCGGTTGCCACAAGGGTTCGCGCACTCGCCGCATTACTTCTCGAAGGCGCTCAAGGAAGACTTGCAAGGAGTGTGCGACACACTACTCAGCACGGTTTTACTGTATGCAGATGACATTCTAATCTGCTCGGATACACGTCAGCAGTGCCATGAGGACTCCATCAAAGTTTTGAGTGGATTGGCCGTGGGAGGCCACAAGGCATCCCGTTCAAAACTGCAGTACTGCCAGCCAAAAGTTGAGTACTTGTCTCGCGTCATTCAAAAGGGCATAAAAAACATCTCACCCACGCAACTCGAAGCTGTATCCAAGGCACCTAGGCCATTGACGGTCCGACAGATGATGACGTTTTTAGGGATGACTGGGTACAGCTCTGAGTGGGTGGAGGACTATACGATAGCGACAGCGCCGTTGAGGATGATGATAAAAGAGGCGGGTACAGACAAGCTTCGCGCTCCCTTGACATGGACCGAGGAGGGGGAGGACGCGTTCATAAACATTAAGCGTCTGTTGTTACAGGCCCCTGCCCTGGCGCTGCCGGATTATGAGAAGTGTTTCCACCTATTCGTCTCACATAGAGCGCAGCATGCGACAGCTGTCCTGACTCAAACACAGGGGGTGAGTGGGAAAAAACAACCGATAGCATATTACTCTAGAGCTCTTTCGCCGGTAGAGCAGGGTCTGCCACCTTGTTATCAGGCCCTGGCCGCAGCACATTTGATGTATGAGAAGGCAACGGCCGTGACAATGGGATATGACATTTGCATTTGGACACATCACAAATTGGCAAACTTGATTGAAAGAGGCAAATTTGTTCTGACCAGCCAACGGCAACAGGCTTACATGAGGCTCCTGCAGTACTCGGACGTTACGATAAAAACATGCCACGGCAGTAACCCGGCGGATCTGGTACCACTCCCGAGCGAGGGTCAACCGCATGAGTGCGAGGTGGAGGTACAGGCTTTCGTGAAACTCCGTCCTGATTTGGGAGTCGACCCGCTCGCGATAGCAGAACTCTCACTTTTTGTGGATGGGTCCTGCTATCGGGAGGGGGAAAATTTAAGGTCAGGATACGCCGTCGTACAGTGCAAACCTAACGGAGAAACACTAACAAGAAAGGCCGGACAATGCATGCAACCATGTTCGGCCCAGCTTGCAGAACTAATAGCACTAACAGAAGCATGCATAATAGCTAAAGATCGCACGGTTAACATCTTTACAGACTCTGCGTATGCGCATGGCGTATGCCACCTATTCGCGGCCATTTGGAAGGCAAGAGGCTTTAAGAAATCGGACGGCTCACCGATCCTTCACCACAAGCAGGTTGTGGCGCTTATTCAGGCTGTAAAGTTGCCCAAAAGCATTGCTATCGTAAAGTGCCAGGCACACAGAAAAGACCTGTCCTTTGTGACGACGGGAAACAACGCGGCGGACGAGGCCGCGAAGGCGGCGGCTGCGGTGCCGTCCACGGCTGTTCTGATGTTTGCGGCCGAACTGACGACTGAGGTAACTGAGGATAATTTGAGTGATCTTCAGGACTCAGCCACGCAGGCCGAGAAACAGTCGTGGACGGAGAGGGGGGCTGTAAGGGGGGCAGATGGTCTGTGGAGGAGTCATAACGGTTTGATAGTCGCCTCCATCGATCTTCTGTCCTTGGTGATACCTGAGGCTCATGGTGTTGATCACTGTGGAAGAGCAGAGACCCTGAAACGAATCACGAAAATGGGATTTTGGTCCCCAAAGCTTCAGGCACAAATTGACGTTACACTAGCCAGGTGTTTAACATGCTTACAGGGCAATGTGCGCAAAGGAGTACCGACAGTGGCGGCTTACACACCCCTCCCTGAGGGACCATTCAGACATCTGATTATGGACTATACAGATATGATAACGCCAGTGCAGGGCAAACGATACCTCCTGGTAGTAGAGGACTGCTTTAGTCGCTGGATTGAGGCCATTCCATCTAAACACAAGAACGCGGACACAGTGATCAAGTTCCTGTGTCGCGAGGTCATTCCGAGATTTGGAATTCCCACGATATTACAAAGCGATAATGGCCGCGAGTTCATCGACAAGGTGGTTAAAGGGCTGATGCAGAAATTAGGTATAAGACAGCGCCTTTCCTGTGTCTATAGTCCCGGGTCGCAGGGGAAGGTGGAAAGGGCCAATCTGGTCATTAAAAACAAACTGTTGAAAATCTGTATGCAAACTAAGCTTAACTGGATTGATGCTTTGCCACTTGCTCTGATGGCTATTAGAAGCAGCGTAAACCGCCAAACACAGCTAACACCGCATGAAATGCTTACAGGCCGCAGCATGCCAGCACCGCCATTTAGACACCTGGCTAGGGGCCCGGCATTAGATATTTTTGAGCAAGATCTGAAAAAATATCTTCAGCAAGTGACTAAAATACATGAAGCTGTGTTTCGACAGGAGCAGAGAAAGGAGAAAAAGGGGGTGAAGGAGGCGGAGAAGGAAGCCACCAAACCGAGATGATCCCTGGGGACCTGGTCTTCGTAAAGGTCCACAAGAGAAAGTGGTCATCACCCCGGAGAGAGGGCCCGTACGAGGTGATCCGATCGACTGGAACGGCAGTCCAAGTCAAAGGATCAGCGACCTGGTTCCACTTCAATCACTGCATAAAGGCCAGCGGCGATCTCTTGGGGGATACAATCGATCGCAGTTACCCGAGACGGCAACTGGAAGGTGCAGTGCCTGCTGATGCTCCCGCAGATGTTGGCAGCAGTGTGCGGACGGTCGGCCGGGCACAACGACGTCATTAAGAACCGTCACGGTCGACCCGTCCTTGAGGATGACGGGTTTGAGTGGGTAGGAGTCCCACGGGGTCCCGCTCAGGCTCAAGTACCGGCAGGCTTTCATGACCAGGCTCAGAATCAGGCGCCCCCTCTGCCCTCCATCGAGGAAGGGGGGGAGAAGATAAGACTACAACCAAAAGGGGTGTTTCCCGTAGGACCGCAAGGGCATGTTTTTGATTTTGACCATTCCCCCGTTACAGGCGGGGATACTTACCATTATACTGACGAGGATCGGGTTGTGGGGGTAGATAGGAGGGTTGAGCCTGTCCCGAACCAATCACAGGGGACAGGGGTGAGGGGAAAAAGGGAGGTCAAGGACACTGAGTCGGAAGAGGTGGGGGGACAGGATATGTTCCAGAGGACAGCCGGAACGTTGAGGGACTCAGTGGGCTCACTCTGGGCCAGGTTGAGGGGTTTGCTTCCTTCCGGGGAACAAGATGGGGGCGACTATGACTATGACGAGGAAGACCCGGAGGCTGACCCGATGTATAGGGCGGCTTTAGGGAATGAGTGGTTTAAGTGGGTCCAGTACACGAGCGCGCAGAATCAGATAGAGGATTGTTATGTCTGCTCCAAGGCACGTCCGGATAGGCTGCTGGTGAAGGGCACGAAGTTCAGTTGGGCTCAGTGTGACAGGGACGCAGAGGCATGGGAGGGGCCCCATAATAGTCGCCCTTGGTGCGAGGCAGAGTGTTTGGGGTTTCTCGGCTCTAGTCGTTTTAAGGCGGCAGGAAACGTCACGGATTTCAAGGATGTCACTATGCGGGAACGTTGTAGGAAATTGGATGTACGTGTGCAGGGGGTAGCGACGGGGTTGCCAATACCCAGAGGTGTCAAACTATGGCTGACCAAGGATTTCGAGTGCTTGCAAAAGGAGGGGACCCGGGACGTAGGGGAGGTGGCAGAGGGGCGGTGCACTACTATTTGGAGCATCACGACTAACTGCACGAAAGAAGGAAAGTGTGGACACGGGGTCGTGTTAAAGGGAGTGGATACCAACCCACGGCCTGTAGCTTGCCCTTTTCATGTCCAGGATATGGCACTGGCGGACCAATACTGGCTCTGCGGCGGTAGGAGGTTGAGGAATACACTTCCTTTAGATTGGTCAGGTAGATGTGCCCGGGTTCAGGCGATCATGCCAATGGTGGTCCTACCATTATCAGTGACGGAAGGACCTTCTGAGTCTCCTATCTCTCGAACGAAGCGTAGCTACAAGGCAGACCCAAGGGTATATCTGGACAGCATAGGACAGCCAAGGGGCATTCCAGCCGAGTTCATGGCGAAGAATGAGATTGCGGCAGGGTTTGAGTCTATTCTGCCATGGATATCGGTCAATAAGAACACCGGGTGGATCAACTATTTGTTTTACAATCAGCAGCGGTATCTCAACTACACCGAGGAGGCGTTGGATGCAATGGGGGACCAGATGCACGCGACCAGTACGGTGGCGTGGCAGAATAGACAGGCTCTGAACTGGTTAATGGCGGAGAAGGGTGGAGTCTGTTCCATGTTTGGACAGTACTGCTGCACATTCATTCCGACGAATGTGGGGCCAGGGGGAAAGTTCTCAGAGGCCATGGCTAAGCTGAAGGATTTGAGGGAGGAGTTGAGGGGGAATTCTGGCCAGAATGAAGAATGGTGGGGGAGTGGGGTGTTGGAAAGATTGGGACAGTGGGGAAGCATAGTGATGCAGACGGGGATATCCATTGGGGTGGCAGGGTTGATATTGGTTCTCCTTTTCTGTTGTGGTATGCCTCTCTTGGGTAGGCTGGTAACTTCACACGTAACGAGCCGAATGCTGATGGTGGGACAGGAAGAGAGTGAGCCACAAATCGGGCCATGCCCTCAGCTTTATGCTGCCTTAGAGGGAGACGAGGGGATAGAGGATTAGGGGTATGGTGAGGTAGGGACATTTTCTTTTTGTTGGTTCTTTCCTTTAAGAGTGACGGGGGATGGTCTGAGTGCAGTTTTGTTGGTTTATTCCTTTAACTAGGAATTTTAGTCTGATTTTCTAATGATCCTTCGGCATAGAGATTGCAACCATTGAAAATCATTGCATTATTTTTTATTTTTTTTATTATTTTTTGTTTATTTTACTCGTGGTCCTGGTCAAACCGGAATGGGAAGGGGCATCGGCAGAGTGTCGGTTCTGAGCCTGAGGAAGCATTGAGAAGAAGTGGTCTGGGGATCGGTTCTGGGGACTGGAGGGACAAAGGGGGGGGGCTAACGCAGTGGGCAAGATGGGCACCTCCCGTCGAAGATGGGGGGACACGTGGTGAGGTCGGGACCAGCGCCTCCCGTCCAGGCATGGGGACATGCTTCTACGGGGACTGGAGGTGTGGCGTGGTGGTTGCGGTATTGGCAAAATGTGACTTTTTGGCAATACGGTGAGGAGACTATGGCGTGGGCATGGAAGGGGGGCTGAGCGATGGACACTAGGACTCAACGTTATGGAAGAGACAATGTCATTTTTTTTGGGAGGGATGTTCTATGTTTAGTTCTGACGGTCAACTTCTCCTTTCCCTGATGAGAGTCGCGGTTTCCGGCCGGAACTGTGGCTCATTTGGTAAGCGGTGGAGGTTGGGGGGATTTGTCTGTCAGGTTAGGATTATAAATTGGGGTATTTTGTTGATGTTTTATTATTACTCTTGTTTGGAACGGTTTTGTGTTTTGGTAAGAACGGTAGTCAGCCTTTGTTGGTCCGTTAGGGGTCCAGTGAATGAAGTAAGGTTTCTGGTTTAGATTAGGCATTTAAACTTTTATTATATAATTGTGGTTTCTCGTTTAGTTAGACGTTCACATTTTCTTGGTTATATGATTTGGGTGGGACTAGGGATAGCCCCAAATGGGGGAATGTTGTGGAAAATGTGTATACGGGGGTGGAGGTAGGAAAGGGGTTAGTCTTGACTAGTTTAATATAGGTCAACTAGCAGGGCTCAAAGACACTAGGGCGACAGTCTGGCTGATGTTCTTAAAACAACCTCAAGATAGGCAGATGGACATTTCAGTACATCATATCGTGTGCTCTAATCTTGTGTCTTTTCTCTCTTTCATACATACACAGCACACACACACAGACACACAGACACACACATACACAGCACACACACACAGACACAGCACACACACACAGACACACAGACACACACATACACAGCACACACACACAGACACAGCACACACACACAGACACACAGACACACACAGTCACACAGACACACACACACACACACAGACACACACAGTCGCACAGACATACACACCGACACACACACACACACACACATTCCCTGTGTCACAATACACACATACAATACACACACGTCTGTACACAGACGCACACACACACAGACACACACACACAATACACACATACAATACACACACGTCTGTACACAGACGCACACACACACAGACACACACACACATACACACACACACACACACAAACACACACACACACACACACATCTCACTAAATCTTTATCTCTCTTCGATGTTCTTAATGTTTTACATCATATCGTGTGTGTACATCATATCTTGTTTATCTCTCTTCGATGTTCTTAATGTTTTTATCTAAATCTATGTTCTTCTTAATGTCTTTATCTCTCTTCGATGTTCTTAATGTTTTTATCTCTCTCCGATGTTAAATCTACGTGTCATCTTAATGTACGTCATGTCATATCTGACATGATATGACACGTCATCATATCTGTCATGTGGGGGCAGGACTGAGAGGGGATTTAGGGGACAAGCAGGGGGATTGAGAGTTAGAGTGTTTTCCTTCAACTGTGGTGACCGTCTACTGAGCCATAGCTTTTGCTGTTAAAACTTCTTTTCCTAAATAAATTACCTACTTGTTAAAATTGGAAATATCGTCTCCTGCTGTGTTAAACAACCATCAGCCACAACATTGGAACAAAGTCCTTTCGGTTGGTATTCTTAATCCACTTCTGGCGAATATCTTGCTCGTCTGCACGGCCAGGGAATCGATGCAAATGGTATGGTCTCAGACACGGGCAGTGGTCGGTCAAGTTGAACACAAGTGAGGCACAGAGCCACGTATTTCATAATAAAAACGGCGACTTAAAAAAAAAGAAAAAAAACACGCTTGCGCCCAAAGGACATTTTATAAAACGAGGCATGATACAATACTATACATACAATACAATACTATATATTTTTGCCAAAACATGTGGTCAGAACACAGTGCATTTAGTCCATTCGCTCTCATTCTCTCTCGGGACATCCCTATTGATTACCAATAACCGCGTTAGCCTCAGTAGCCACATACGCTGATCGGAGTGTCATTCATAGTGTAACACCCAACAAGAATGTGAAACAACTTATTAGTATTGGGTTAGAGTTGTTTGATTTCCACTAACGTAATGTTAGATTGCTATCTGAGAAAGTTACGTAACGTTAGTCTACTGTATGTGAGCTGGCTGGCTACACCATTTGCGGCATTTGCCATGTATAATCTGTAGGCAAAACGGACTGCATATAAACGGCTGATGACTCATAACTTCCTATCACGTTTGAATAATGCTGTAAAGTTAAGTAAAAATGCATTTCAATAGTAATGTATATAAATTAAGAGCTTACCGATTGAGAGCTAAATCCACTGCCGACAGACGAGACGCAATATTTACTTCCTAGTCCACGGCACTCTCTCTCTGCCTCTCTCTCAGTTTGCCGAGGGAGGGCGGAGCTCGTCCAGCACGTTGTCACCAGCTGTATGAGAGCGCCCCCGCTGGTCATTGTTAACATTAACCACACCAAAACGACGTCAAACCGGCCGGCAAACAGCTGTACCAGGACTTTTCCCGGCTGTATCTGTAACTTGCTTTAGAACTGCGGTAGGGTTTGTGTTTCTTGCAGTTCAGGCGGGATAATAAAATCCCAAACGATGTCGGTTGTGGCAGACCCCCCTCTCTCCATCTCCTGGACAGAATTTGAAGGCTGTAGTGAAACAGCAGTGCACGCAGTTCAAATATTCTACAATGGCTGCATCAGTAATGGTGGAATGACTCAATATAGACATTTATCAATAATATGTGTAAAATGTTGAAGGTTGATAAAATACTGTGTCACAGCAGGATGTAATTGTAAATAATTGCATAATTACAAAGATTTTCCGAGGCACAGGAAGAATATGTAAATTTTTAGAAAGGGGAGACAATCCCTCTCAATCAGAACTGCCGGAGGGACAGCCGTCTTGGCGTTTGGTTGAAATAATTTGTTTGGACATGGTAATTGATAGGGATGTCCTGATCGCATTTTTTTGCTCCCGATCCGATCCCGATCATGTTATTTTGAGTATCTGCCGATACCGATCTTTCCCGATCCGATCTTTCACATTAGTAACCAATTTGACGCATTTTTGTCAGAAACTGGCGAAGCGAGACAAGCCCCTCTGTTGCCTCAATAGTCGAGTGTGGCGGCTCACATTACATTCACCCTGAGCCCCTGAGAATGTGCTTCATATGAGAAATATTCAAAGTTTCAATCTGTTTGCACATTAGTATACATTCACAGTGTTCGACTTATGTAATGATTTGCTCCATTTTGGTCTGAAACGCCGACAATAATCCTCCGAATGTTGACGTTATCCAGGTGGATGTTAACTTCATTCAAGCGATGCATTGCAATCAATACAGCTGTTTGGCAAAGCACCAGCCGCATCCCCCATTCCTTTGCTCGCTCTAGTCAACATAACGTGACATATTAGATTGGTCGTGTTGAAGGCAGTGGCGTTGTTTCAGTAAAAGCCAAGGTATGGCAATTAGGGAGGGTGGGGGGGTGAAGGGGGGGTTTCCCCCCCTTGGTGGATTTTTTTTGTCAGATCAGTTGCGCAATAGTCACTTTTGGTGAGTTGTTTCTATACAATTCACTTATATGACATTTAGGTATGACACAGGACTACACAAGCATTTTTTGTATAGAAATGTGTCAACAGACTAAAGCAGGGAACCACAATATTTTGCAAAATGTAATATCATAACTGTCTATTATTTTTCTTGCAATTGAGCCAATTTTCCTAGGTACGGTTTTGAGGTGTGTGTTCAACAGAATGTAGTATCAAAAACACATTCACAAAAAGTATGGGTTACTGAATGCTGAACTGCACTGTTATAATCACTAAGCCATTGTAAGACCTTACCTGTGTCCCTGTATCACTTGTCTCTGCTGCCCTTTGATTAAAAAACTTCTGTATGTCCATTTTCCTTTTTTTGTGTGGCATAGTAAAAGTCACTTAGTAAAACTGAGCTAATTGACAATATCAAAACATGCTAGGGCTGTACCGAATAGTTCGAAGCTTCGTTCATAATGTTGACATTCAAATTCTAAATCAACATAAAAAATTGTAATAAAAAAAATATATATATATATATATATTTTTAATTTTTAATTTGCCAAGGTATGGCGAGTGCCATACCTTGCAATACCAAAATGACCTCCCTGAAGGCAGCTCTGTTCTTTCCTCCCCGCGGAACGTCCACCTTGCAAACATTGGAACTGGCTATTGGACTGGCTTCAGTTTCAATTTTAAAATGCTTCCAAACCTCTGACAATTTGTCTAGCTGCCCCGAGTCATCAGGTGGACCTGCCGGTGCTGCGGGAGCGACGCGCTGTGAGGTCTGCTATTTTCGGCACACGTCACTGTCGTGCAACGGTGTAAATCAAAGGAAATGCGTTTGTTTTGGCAAATTCTTCTGCTCTGTGCGACAATAAATAAATGAATGATGAGTATGAGTTTAAGATGTGAACATGGTCATGTTTGTTGAATAAAATAAAAAAATATTTTTACTCCCGATTTCCCCCCCCCCCCCCCCCCGATCCCGATCTTCTGAAAATCATGTGATCTGCCCCCGATCCCGATCACGTGATCGGATCGGGACGTCCCTAGTAATTGATGTTTTGCAGGGGGGCCCTGTGATTGGTCGGTTGAAATTATGTTTGGACATGGCGATTGACGTTTTGCAGGGGGGCCCTGTAATTAGTCGGTTGAAATTATGTTTGGACATGGTGATTGAAGTTTTGCTGGGGGGCCCTGTGATTGGTCGGTTGAAATTATGTTTGGACATGGTGATTGACGTTTTGCTGGGGGGCCCTGTGATTGGTCGGTTGAAATTATGTTTGACATGATGATTGATGTTTCGAGGTGCCCTCTGGTTGGCTGACTAACCTCCCTACGACCAATTAAAGGGGACGTGTAATGAAATCTTAAATTTTTGTTAATGACATTTAAATCTTTAGATTAACAAACCAAAAAAACAAGCTCTTCATAATTATTGCCCTTTGTGGGACACTGCCTGTATTGCCCACCAGTTTTTGTTTTTAAAGAGTTTTATTCTTGGGTGTGGGTTAGGCAGGGAAGGAAATCATTAATACAAAATGTGGTGTGTTGCTGCACGCCTGCACCCACGACACATCTGTGTGTTTGATACAAGGGAAGAAAGAGGTTCTGGAAAATGTATAATTAAATTAGTTTCCTTGAAAAAAAAAAACATGTTCCACAGATTCAAGGAGGTTGTAATGTGTAAAATGTATCATTTGTCCCCTTTGAATAACTAAGAGGGCCTTGATTAAATAAACACACTACAGAATCTGCAGTCAGTATACATAAAAAATATAATACTGTATATATATATATAAATATATATAGTGTTGGAGAGACCCTCATAAGGAAGGTGGGGCCCCAAGCAGTGGCCGATCTGCTTAGTGGTCAGGACCGCCCTGGGCTTATTATTATCTCTCAGTGCCAGCCGTACAGAAGAGTATTGTATTTTACGGTTATGTGAAGTTTAGCAGGATAGACAGCATAGTGGTGTAATGGGGGAGTTAGTGGTAGAAGTGCTGCTGCTTCCACCACGAGTCTAAATCACCCGCGACGAGGGCTCATAAGAAACCAGTGGAGGAAGAAAGAGCAATGGGAGCCGCTTTTATTTTTTACACTAATTACGCTGTAAATTTTGAGTGAGACACATAAAGCATCACCAAACCAAATCTAAAAGGGAAATTATACAGCACAATTAATTAAGGATCAGGGAGTTGGTCAAGCTCTGTCATTTATATTTATGGGTACACTTTTAATGCTGACTGTTGTATTTGTTCATAATAACCCCCCCCCACCCCCGGCAGGTTTTAGCAGTTAGAGGGGTTGCTAGCCCATGTTGTCCTGGACCAGGTGGTTGCAGCTGAAGATAGTACTGACCCATTTTAAGTGGACATGGCAGTAAACTAAAATTATATTAAAATGAAAATATAGAACATGTGGGAGGGGACAGCCTTGGGAATTACTTTTAGTAATGTAGGTAACATTTATGTCTTGAATGGGGCTAGAGTATTGTTTATATTGTGTTTTGTTTTGTTTCAGATGTATGTCTTGTGAATTGTTTGTTGAATTGCATAATGGAGAATTTGTAAAAAGAACATAACCAAGAACTGTAAAATGAAAATGTAAAAAATACCAAACACCAATAACATCAACACTTCCTGTATGGTAGGACATAGGAGCTCAACAACTCTGGACATCATCGGTGTGCATGTGGCATTTCTTGACTGTAGACGAACCAAACCTCCGTGGAGAAAACGAAAGTTATCCTATAACCCTAGTTATATGAATATGGCGAGCGCTCTGCTCTACTGTCCCTTTAATCATATGCTATCATGAAAACGTTCAACCACATGCATGCACCTACACCTGCCTGGCCACGCCCACATCCGCACACATATAAGCGGGGCCATGGCCATACTACCAGCTCCTTCCCCAGTCTTTCACAGCCGAAACGGAAGACAGATGGGGTCCTCAGTGAGTCAGAGAAGAGCGCTCGCCATATTCATATAACTAGGGTTATAGGATAACCTTTGTTATATTTCATATGGCTTTACGCTCTGCTCTATTGGAACACAAGAGTGGAGCAGAGCGGAGAGCCCGACAGATGTACCCGCTGAGGTCGCCTACAACCATCAGAATCCGGGGAGGGTCCGGGCCCCCCCGCCCCCCCCCCCTAGTGAGGGACGGGAGGTAGACCGGACCCGACTGTGCGAAGAGGGAACAGTACCTCAAACTGAACCTAAGCAAAACAGAATTGCTCCACCTGCCGGCCAAATCCTCCCCCCTGACCGATCTTTCCATCACAGTCGAGAATGCAGCTGTGACCGCGTCCCCGACCGCCAAGAACCTTGGTGTTGTCCTCGACGACCAGTTGAACTTCTCTGCTCACATCGCAGCGACAACCAGAACCTGCAGATTCCTCCTGAGCAACGTCAGAAGGATCCGCCCCTTCCTGACAAAAGAAGCCACCCAACTCCTCGTCCAATCAACAGTCATCTCCCGCCTCGACTCCTGCAACGCACTGCTCGCTGGCCTCCCGGCCACTGCCACTAAGCCTCTTCAACTCATTCAGAACGCAGCGGCCCGCCTGATCTCAAACCTACCGAAGTCGGCCCATGTCACCCCACTTCTTAGGGACCTGCACTGGCTCCCCATTGCTGCACGAATCCGCTTCAAGGCCCTCGACCTAGCATACCGTGCGGCAAAGGGAACCGCTCCCGCCTACCTCCGGTCAATGGTCTCTAACTACACACCCTCAAGACCCCTACGCTCTGCATCTTCTGGCCGCCTCAGACCTACTCCTATCCAAGCTCCGGGAGGGTCATCAAAGAGAAGTCGCCTATTCTCAGTCCTTGCCCCACAATGGTGGAATGAACTACCCACCCCAGTTAGGACAGCCGAAACCCGTCCAATCTTTCGCCGTCGACTAAAGACTCACTTCTTCAACCATTATCTGAATAAAAAAAAAATATATATATCTAATCCTAACTAACCTTACTGTCATGCACTTGTCCTAATAAACTAACCTACACTGTAGCACTCAACACTTTGATGAACATTGTTACTCAGCTGATAGAGTTGTGCCCTTCCTGATGACTTGTGGTACAGAACTTGTAAGTCGCTTTGGATAAAAGCGTCAGCTAAATGACTAAATGTAAATGTAATGTAAACAGGGTGAGCAGACTGTGGGACTTACCTTTGTTTAGAAGGGCCCGCGACTACTCAGTTGCGCATCCCGCATGCCACCAGGGAACGGACGTGAAGCAAAAAACCCACGTCACAGCCCCCAACATCACGGGGTCGGGGTCAAAAAGCCCCGACCCCATGGCAAGGCCGTAGCAGCGGGGCACGGAGGAGGCCCCAGCCCCAGGCCACATCCCAAGGAGGTTCCCCCCCCCACAATGTCGTGGGGCAAGCTGGCGCACCGGGGAGACAACCCTCCAAGGAGGTTGATCCCTCAATCCAGGCCGACAGGTCTTAACCGGCGTCACCCAACCGACCTGTAGGAGTCGCTGTCCACAACGTCCAATCCCCACCCACCGGCTTTCCCACCCTCTAACACTGCCAATTGTGTTAGTATGACGGCCGGCCAAGCCGGTAGCAACGCCGAGATCTGGGCTCGATACCAGCGTCTCCTGCGTTAGTGGCGAGAGCCTTGCCCACTGCGCCACTCAGCCGCACAAATGTTTTTTTTGTATCTACTTTTTCTCCCCATTTTCTATTTTTCTCCCATCCCAATTTCGTATTATCCAATTCTACCCTCCCCTGTCTCGAACGTTGTTAGACCATGCCTCCCACTGGTCGGCTGCAATGTGGACCAAGCCTTGCATCACGTGTCCCCTCCGGTACACGAGGAGGCAGCTGTCGCATCTTTTCACCTGTACAGCGTGATCTCTCAGTGGCGAGGAGTAACGCATGGGAGGCTCACGCTGCCTCCAATACTTCCTGATTCTGCTGTACAGGCGCACCAACCGACCTGTAGGAGTCGCTGTCCACAACGTCCGATCCCCACCCACCGGCTTTCCCACGCCCTAATACTGCCAATTGTATTAGTATGAACGACCAGCCAAGCCGGAAGCAACGCCGAGAGCTGGGCTCCAACCCAGCATATCCTGCGTTAGTGGCGAGCGCCTTGCCCACTGCGCCACTTAGCCGCCCTCCCTCTGCCAATGTTTGATCTACTCCGTCATCTTCCCCCGTAGATGTATGCAAGTCCTCGAGTCTAACCTAGTGCACTGGCGCACGGTAGAGATAAAAATCTCCTTCCCAGCCGGCCGCATAAAAAACGCTGTTTTTATGATATTGGGCAACCAAGGTGCGCCGGTCACAAAAGGTGGATTCAATCATTGAAAAACACCCTGGGCCAGCGCTGATCGGTCTCGTAAGACCAAACGCTGATTTATGAAACAGTGACGGCGAATTTCTAACAAGAAAGAGCCCCACAATGTTTCCCCCCCGCTGTCTGGGACGAGCAGCAGGAAGCCGGTACTAGAGACACAGACACAGGCTCTTATACGACGAGCCTGGGAATAGAAACGCATCAATTCTGCTCTTTATGTAAGAGGGGAAGACAGTGGTTTTCCCAGAGAGACCTCAACTTGAGTGAAACAATTGAAAAAGGTTCATGTAACAGATTGGACTAAGTAGACAAAATGGCCCAATATACACTACTGTTAGAGAGCAGAGCAGAAGGACCAACAGTCTCGACTGCATCGCATCATCTATCCTTTACAATGACAGCGGTCTGTAGCAAATGCCCTGTAACTCACGGACATGTCTCTTGACCAATAAGAAAACGCGCATGTGACGTCTTCAGGGACCTGGGCTTGAACTATGACCTCTGCCAGTGGGTCTTGGACTTCCTGACGGGTAGACCCCAGGTGGTGAGAGCAGGCTACTGCACCTCCTCATCCATCACGCTCAACATAGGGGCCCCCCAGGGCTGTGTTCTGAGTCCCCTCCTCTACTCCCTGTACACACACGACTGTGTGGCACAGCGGAACAACAACACAATCATTAAATTTGCTGATGACACAGTAGTGGTGGGCCTGATCTCTGCCAACGACAAGCGGGCCTACCTAGATAATCTGTCGCAGTGGTGTCAGGAGAACTGCCTCTCCCTGAACGTCAGCAAAACAAAAGAGATGATTGTGGACTTCAGGAGGTCGGGGGTCAGGGACTACAGCCCCCTCAGCATCGACGGGGCACCGGTTGAGAGAGTGAACAGTTTCAAGTACCTCGGAGTCCACATATCCAAGGACTTGACATGGACAACACACATTGACAGTGTTGTGAAGAAGGCACGGCAACGCCTCTACTTCCTCAGGCGCCTAAGGAAGTTCCAAGTCAGTCAGAAGATCCTTAAGAACTTCTACTCATGCACAATAGAGAGCATCCTGACTGGCAATATCACCTCCTGGTTTGGGAATAGCACTGCACAACACCGCAGCAGACTACAGAGAGTCGCCCGTTCAGCCGAACGCACAATTGGAGGGGGGCTTCGCACTCTCCAGGACATTTACAACAAGCAGTGCATGGGTAAGGCTAAGATAATTATCAAAGACTCCAGCCACCCAAACAACTGCCTCTTTGAACTGCTGCGGTCAGGCAAGCGATACCGGAGTCTCATGGCAAGCACAGAGAGACTCAGAAGAAGCTTATATCCTCAGGCCATCAGAATGCTAAATGACAATAACACTATGTAACAAGCATCAAATGCACTCACAGCACACACATCCACACGCACACACTCACTTTAAACAAACAACTCACTGCAGCACCACTTTACCCACTTTAGAACACGTAAACACATTTTATATTTATTGGTAAAGAATTTGCACAACAACCCATACCTCATTACACCTTACTGTAAATTGTACCTAAATTGTACCTCATCCCATTCTACTCTGCATTGTACATTGGTTATATATGTATATACTGAACACTTTTGTCTACGTACTTGACTTCTATTTTATACTTGCTATACTTATTTTATACTAGCACAGTCTCTGGAGCGTAACAGAAAGAAGCATTTTGTATACAAGTATTCTGTACTTCTGTATGACAACTAATAAAGAAACTTCAAACTTCAATGGCCTGGGAAATCATGTGTCCCACTATCCTAATTTGGTGTGGGAGACATGGAACCCCCCCCCTCCCTGTGACGAGAGGGAAAACACCTTTGTCAGGGAGACTGATAGGTAGAAAGGCACAACCTCTCGGCCAATCAGTTTCGTAAAGGATATAACTATATCCGGGGAGGGGGGGTTATTTGTCCACCCCCCTCAACCACCTCACCCCTGATACGACGCAATAAAAAAGGCAGAGCCGTGACACCAGTTGTATAGTGCGCTAAATGAAAGCACATAGACCTGTAGTGTAATAGCTTTACATCCTGCACGCCAACCACAGCCGATAACCTCGTTTGCGTAAAAAACTGGTTTTATCCACGGCTCTGGCTTACGTGCGAAAACTTGCCACCCGCTATTTTTTACATTTACCCTTAAGCAAAGAAAAATACCAGACTGAAAGAGAGGGACTCAAAAAGTCCTTGGTTTACATGCTACATATGTACATCTCTGTAAGCTAACAATAGCACACCAGTTGCGGACTCAAATGCTACGTTTTATCCTAAAACGTATTTACATGAAACACACAACCCTCATTGTACAATCGAAGCCGTCAAGTGCACTTTTACCACGTAAGAAAGAACACTGGAATTAATTCGATAAAAATTTTTTATCAAGTCCCACCGAGTAAACACTTTAAATGAAAGGATAACAGCCTACTCCTGAACATTGGTAAAACCAAGGAGCTGATCGTGGATTTTATGAGAATACAGCAGGGGACACACACGCCACTGTGGATAAATGGGGCTATCGTGGACAGGGTGAGCATTTTTAAGTACCTGGGAGTCCACATCACAGAGGACCTGACATGGACAACACACCTGAGACAATTAACCTTTAGGTATCCCTAACCTTGTTTTTTTTTCAAGACAAAAAACACTAAACGCTTATTATTTTCCATCCCATAAATGCGAATGGATTTTTTTTTGGGGGTGGGATTATCAGAGCCTGGAGTATCAGCAATATTGGCAGCAATATTTATTTTGATACATTTAAATTTGTTGTGAAGTGACACATCGTACAATAGGGAGGTGTAGTCTGACGTCGCTTTGGACCGCCCACAAGGTCCAGGCGTATAGGGATTTATCATTGGGAAAATGGATTATCGGCTATTGTAACAATTCTACCTCATGGAAATTGAAAAGTGTGAGTGTAATTTCACATTCTCCTCATTTGTGAGTCAGGCTTATGGCTTTCTACAAAACACTGCATCCATTCATCAGGCTTGATAAGGTTTGCAACAGTCGAAGGTCAGCGTGTTCCTGCGAGGGGCCCCATTTGTACCTCTTCAAAAGCATATCTCTTCCGTCTTCCAAATTACCATATAAAGCCTAACCCAATCAGAAATGATCCTCCCAAAACTAAAGCGCACCAATGATACGTCTCTATTCGCTATGCTTATAACATAACACACTATGCCTTTGTTTGCTTTCGCTCTGGCAAACCTGTGTTCATGTACCTTGATTACACTCTGCCAAACTGAGAGTTCTCCATGGATGTAAACCTTTTTTGTTCAAAGAAACCAACGTAAGTATTCAGAACCTTATCTCCTTGCTTCATTTGATTCACTTGATTCTTGTCTGACCATGTTACTGTTTGCTTTAATGCCGGGCGAGAACCTGTTGTGGTCTGACATTTACATGCGCTCATCAGGCCTATCTTGTGTCTATTCTGTATGCCTTAAGCATTCTATGACCAGTCGAAATCCACGACAAACGCTTTCCATTTTTGCACAAAATGTGTTCCCTTCTATCACTAACATTATTGTTTAAGCATTTTTGGTTGAAATAAAATTGGGCGATTTCTTTTTATGATTAATTGCGAATATTTTTATGTTGAGCTATAGGGAGGAATGATCCCTATATGTTCCCCGAAAAAAGAAGAAAAAAAGGGTCCAATGTTCCCCGCTCCCGAAAAAAGGGTTCTATGTTCCCCCGCAGTCCTGTTCCCGGAAAAAAAAGGTCAAAAGGGTCCCATGTTCCCCCGCTCCCGAAAATAAAAAGCCCCAAGGAAGCAGCTCGCCACCAAGGCTCCTTGTAAGAGCGCACCGGCTACCGGCGGCGCTCGCCACCAAGGCTGCCCGTAAGGACAGAGAGACTTCGGCTCAGCTTCTTCCCCCAGGCCATCAGAGTCTTGAACACTGAACTCTCCAAACACAAGCACACATGAGCACACACACTGTATACGCTCACACACTAGCAGTCACTTTAACATGAACACACACACACATATGCTGCACACGCTCACACTATGGTCACTTTACACAATGAAAGGTCACTTTAAAAACAAGAACAGGAGTGGTTCTTGTATAGTAAATAGAGGACAGCAAGCTAGCATAAGGACACATAGTATAACTGTAGATTGTATTCTCCACTTGCACAAATTGAAAGTAGGCACTTCCGGCTGACTTCCGGTTGCCAATAGTACTTCCTGTCCCATCCAAATACATTGGTTTTAGCTACTTTTCTCCCCTTATTTAAACAACTTTGTCGGCACAGAGAGGCAATGAAACGTTTGTATTATTATAGTATAGAATGTATTTAATAAGCAAACGTTTGTCAGCAGGGTTTTTGGGCTGTATTTCATGTAAAAACGTTTACTGTTAGTTTCCTTGCTCAGCCAGCATTAGCCTTCATTAGCTAACAGAAGCTAGTGGTTAAACAGGCCGGATTAGCTTTGAGCTAACTATCTTTCCCGACCCATGTATTCATTCCATTCTAAACATAACGTTAGTTTACAAAACATGACCTGTCTATATAACGTTGAGGAACAAATTATAAGTGTGTGGGTGTGTGTTTTTGTGAACATTGGACTGCAAACAGAAAATGCATCACAGTTAGACAGTAGCTACTGTTAGCTGCCCTCCGGATTAGCTTTGAGCTAACTATCTTTCCCGACCCATGTATTCATTCCATTCTAAACATAACGTCAGTTTACAAAACATGACCTGTCTATATAACGTTGAGGAACAAATTATAAGTGTGTGGGTGTGTGTTTTGGTGAACATTGGACTGCAAACAGAAAATGCATCACAGTTAGACAGTAGCTACTGTTAGCTGCCCTCCGGATTAGCTTTGAGCTAACTATCTTTCCCGACCCATGTATTCATTCCATTCTAAACATAACGTCAGTTTACAAAACATGACCTGTCTATATAACGTTGAGGAACAAATTATAAGTGTGTGGGTGTGTGTTTTGGTGAACATTGGACTGCAAACAGAAAATGCATCACAGTTAGACAGTAGCTACTGTTAGCTGCCCTCCGGATTAGCTTTGAGCTAACTATCTTTCCCGACCCATGTATTCATTCCATTCTAAACATAACGTCAGTTTACAAAACATGACCTGTCTATATAACGTTGAGGAACAAATTATAAGTGTGTGGGTGTGTGTTTTGGTGAACATTGGACTGCAAACAGAAAATGCATCACAGTTAGACAGTAGCTACTGTTAGCTGCCCTCCGGATTGGCTTTGAGCTAACTATCTTTCCCGACCCATGTATTCATTCCATTCTAAACATAACGTCAGTTTACAAAACATGACCCGTCTATATAACGTTAGCTTGCTGAGGCTATTAGCACATCGACAAGCTGCTGGAGCTCCCGATGCTGGTTGAAGTGGAGCTAGGTAGCCAGCAGGCTAAATGCTCCCGACGACATCGACAAGCTGCTGGAGCCAGGTTGACTGGTTGCTGGCTAACTAACGTGGCTACTCGTCCCGGGAGATAACGGCGCTGCCTGGCTGGTTGTTGGCTAACTAACGTGGCTACTCGTCCCGGGAGATAACGTTCCTCAACGTTATATAGACGGGTCATGTTTTGTAAACTGACGTTATGTTTAGAATGGAATGAATACATGGGTCGGGAAAGATAGTTAGCTCAAAGCTAATCCGGAGGGCAGCTAACAGTAGCTACTGTCTAACTGTGATGCATTTTCTGTTTGCAGTCCAATGTTTACCAAAACACACACCCACACACTTATAATTTGTTCCTCAACGTTATATAGACAGGTCATGTTTTGTAAACTGACGTTATGTTTAGAATGGAATGAATACATGGGTCGGGAAAGATAGTTAGCTCAAAGCTAATCCGGAGGGCAGCTAACAGTAGCTACTGTCTAACTGTGATGCATTTTCTGTTTGCAGTCCAATGTTCACCAAAACACACACCCACACACTTATAATTTGTTCCTCAACGTTATATAGACAGGTCATGTTTTGTAAACTAACGTTATGTTTAGAATGGAATGAATACATGGGTCGGGAAAGATAGTTAGCTCAAAGCTAATCCGGAGGGCAGCTAACAGTAGCTACTGTCTAACTGTGATGCATTTTCTGTTTGCAGTCCAATGTTCACCAAAACACACACCCACACACTTATAATTTGTTCCTCAACGTTATATAGACAGGTCATGTTTTGTAAACTAACGTTATGTTTAGAATGGAATGAATACATGGGTCGGGAAAGATAGTTAGCTCAAAGCTAATCCGGCCTGTTTAACCACTAGCTTCTGTTAGCTAATGAAGGCTAATGCTGGCTGAGCAAGGAAACTAACAGTAAACGTTTTTACATGAAATACAGCCCAAAAACCCTGCTGACAAATGTTTGCTTATTAAATACATTCTATACTATAATAATACAAACGTTTCATTGCCTCTCTGTGCCGACAAAGTTGTTTAAATAAGGGGAGAAAAGTAGCTCAAACCAATGTATTTGGATGGGACAGGAAGTACTATTGGCAACCGGAAGTCAGCCGGAAGTGCCTACTTTCAATTTGTGCAAGTGGAGAATAGTAAAGCCAGTGGCGGCTCGCCACTAGGGGCGCAAGGGCGCCGACCCACCTGCTGGCCAGCTGCTGTTAAATCAGAGAAGAAGACAATAAAACTTTTTCGTTTTTGTGTTTTATAGCCCTATAAATAATATAAACATGTTTAAAATGAATAATATTTACTCATTTTAAGTATGTTTGTATTTCCAATGCACAATATAACGTTATTATCTAAATAAAAAAAACATCGTTTTCATGAGCAGGAAGTGACGTTTTTTTTTATTTTTTCGTATTTCTCGCCCGGGCTAGAAGCGATAGCGCTCTGAGTGCGCGTCACAGTTTGATCGCTGTCTCCGTCACAGCCAATCAGTGCATACGGCGTTGTGCGTTGAAATATGACTATTATGTTGGAATCCGAGCGCGATTTGAAGCGGTCTAGGCAGCAGCGTGAACTTCCGTGAAGAATTTCCATAGCCGCATTTTCGTGGAGACGCTCTCTGATTGGCCGACGCGATGCCAGTTTTTTTACATAGCCGCATTTCTCGGGTTGGCGTAGAGAGAGAATGCAACACAGCAACAGCAGTTCAGTCGACTCGTCAACAACAACAGCAACTACACTGAGCTTAGGCACTCTTTCAAAGTTGGTTAAGGTTAGAGTTTGTCTTAGAGCATGGCGATAGAACGCCAGGTAGTTTGCAGGCTGTTCGAGGCGGAAATGGACAAAGACACAGCTCTTCACTCACACAGCTTGTTGGCTAACAACAAGCTATATGGATGCGGACAATTGATGGACATCAACACAGGCTGGATGGACAATGCCATGGAGTGGAATGGATATACTTTATCAACAAGCCAACAACAAGGTAGATTAGCGATCTTAACTCTAGTTTAATACATGATACGTTGTCTACTGATGCCGCATAACGTTGTAACGTTACAGCTACTGCTAGCTGTTAGCTCCGTCATCTTAGCTGGCCACTTTTATAATTACTTCATGGAAACGGAGTAACGTTAACGTTTAAACGTTATGTCGAGGTCATACAATACTACAGTCGACATAAGGTTAACGTTACCCCGTTTCCATGAAGTGTTTAAATAGCAGCAATCTTGTTGAAAATGTAACTTTACTAAAATGCTCTCTCTCTCTCTCTCTAATTTCGCCGCATGTGGGACATAACCACTCAGACAATGAATGGTAACTTGTTTAAAATAACGAGCTTTACAAATGTGTTTATTATTGAATGGATCTGACATCATCTGAGACAGAGAGAGAGCGAGAGAGAGAGAGAGCTGTGCGTGTTTGTGTTGGGCTTTTTTTACCAAACGTAAACTAGTAAACATTTGCAAAATGTTTGGTATAGCGCCCCTAGTGGCGAAGTACCCAGCGGCCGCCACTGAGTAAAGCATGTATAGTAGTGTACATAAGACCCAGTGCCCCATCCGTAGCTAACATTGTATTGCACTATCACAGGACCTAGCATGTCTTACCATGCTTTTGAAAAACGCATGTACATATACCTATGTCTTTACTCTTACGACTTGTATTATTGCACAAATGTCGCATTCTCATCCCTTGGATTCTTATTATTGTATTATTGTATTATGCACAAAAGACCCCCCGCATTTCACTGTATACTTGTATGCCGTGACAAATAAAACTCTTGACTTGACTTGAAGAGCGCACCGGCTATCGGCGGCGTGAAAAAGCCACATCGTTACAGGCCCGGTACCGTGGCACGCCTTGCCTGGTCAGAGAAATCGCCCAGGACTTCAAGACCGACCTGCCCTTCCAAAGCTCTGCTGTCATGGCTCTTCAGGAGGCCAGTGAGGCTTATCTGGTCGGCCTGTTTGAGGACACCAACCTGTGCGCGATCCACGCCAAGAGGGGGACCATCATGCCCAAAGACATGCAGCTGGCCTGCCGCATCCGTGGAGAACGCACTTAATTTGGCTTTGTTTTTCTACATTCATAACCCAAAGGCTCTTTTAAGAGCCACCACCGTAATCATGAAAAATACATTCCATTAACTCATTAATTTGACATACTTTTCCCCCCCACCTACCCAACCTCCAGGGGTTCCCAAACTTTTCACGCCGCGACCCCCAAATAACGGTGTCAGAGAGCCACGACCCCCACTATTATAGGAGGTAAAAAAAAAATGTAATAAATGGAAATGTATGGTTGAAACATGCAAACGTTCAAACGCACACACACTAATAAGCATTGGAGGCTTTTAACCAGGGCCGGACTGGGGAAATCATTCAGGCCAGGAAATATAGTGCAAAATATAGCCCCAGTCAGGCCACTTTTTAAGCAGGGAGTCCCCCACCAGGAAATTGTTTGTTACAAAGACTTAATTTCCTTCATATTTGTACCCTTTAAATGCCAGTGTTTGTGATGGCATCACAAATTATTGTTAAAAACAGGCTAGCATAATGTATGATTAGCAACAACACATTCTTATGGATTTTAAGTTTTTTTGTAATTGATAAAAAATACAATCTTTTATTCAACTTCAGCCCTGATCATAACACCACATATTCATTTTATAATTCTAACACTTTAAATGCCAGTGTGTGTGATGGCATATATTTGCAATATATCAAATGCAAAGTAGATTTTTCTGGAGGGGATTATTACAGGCTAGCATGTGTCAATGATTAGCAGTTTTTTGTAAGGGTCCCGCCTCCACCAATCACATGCGGCTCCCTTTGTATGTGTGTGAGAGCAAGAGAGAGAGAGAGATAGTTCTCAAACTTGTGTGAGTTGCAGTGATCTCCTGGTTGTTCCCCACCTAGGTTATCTAACTATTGCGCTGGTGCAACTAGAAACACTGGCCTGGCCTGCTTCTAAGTTCAGTGGCCCGACTGCATAAAAAAAATCTGGCGACCCCCCAACCCCCGCGGCGGCCCGCGACCCACCTGGGGGTCGCAACCCCGACTTTGGCAACCACTGGGTTAAGTAGGTATGGCTTCCCGGACCTCCACCATTAGTAACAGCTGATGCAGAGACATAAGATGAAGCTCATGTAAAATACAGGCAGGCAGTCAAAGATTGTTTCAGAATACAGAGAAAAGATCTTTGCATCAGGCTGGGGTCAAATCACTCTCAATCCAATCATTTAAGAATGTAAATAGAAACTTCACTTATCTAATTACCTGATGACAGAACATTCATTCTCAGTTATTTCTTAATAGGCGCCACATGACCACCTTCTCATTCCAAACATATATTTTACGGATATCCAGTTCCTGAATAAATTTGAGTTGAAAAAAGATTTAACCCCAGACACGATGGTTACTGTTGGTTAGTGGTTATTACAGAATCAGAAATGCTTCCAATCCCTGTGCCTCCAATCCGTTGAAAGCTTCAAAACACATAGGCTGTGTTGTGTGTGTGTGTGTGTGTGTGGCAGTACAGCTGACTTGTTAGACAAAGACAAAAAAGCTGCGCGTGTGTGTGCGTGTATGTGTGTGTGTGTGCGTGTGTGTGTGAGTGAGTGTGCGCATTTGTGTGTGTAAGCATACCTGTCTTGTTGGAAGTTTTTGTCTTAGCGGGAGACGTGAGGACACTGATCTGACTGCACAGCACTGATCCTTTGCTGCTCAGGTCCAGGACAGCGGGTCCTTTGGACGTCCATTCCTCCAGTAAACCCTGAGGAAGAAATCAATCAATCCAGTAGGGCTGACCTTCGATTTATTTTTTGGAATTCGAAGCTTCGGGGCCGAGATTCGATTTTAATTCGAAGCTTCGAAAAAATAAAAAAAAATAAAAACAATATTCAATTTTAATTTTTTTTTATGTTGTGGGACTTTGTTCAACTTTTTCAGTGCTGTAAAGTTTAAACCATTTTAAATCTTAGACAAACTAAACACTTTGCTTCCATGAAATATTGTAAACCGTCATTTGAGGCTTTATAAAAGCAGCACAATGAACACAAATCTATCAGTGCCGAGTCCGACCTCATCTTACATAACAAACAGCATTGCTTGTTGTAGTTAACAAAGAGAGGCAGAGTTGATTTTCAAACAAAAAAAATATTAATATATATATTTTTTTTTACATAATCGAATTTTCTTTTCATATTCGAATCCCATGCCCATCGAACGAAGCTTCGAAGCTTCGAAGTATTTAAGACAACCCTACAATGAAGTGATTATTGCTTATGTGTGTCTGATTGTAGAACACAAGCATGACGGGATAGCAGTACTAGCTGCTCCTTATTAAATGAGTATTGATTATGTCAGATTGTAGAACATAAGCATGACAGGATAGCAGTACTAGCTGCTCCTTATTAAATGATTATTGATTATGTGTGTCAGATAGTAGAACAAAAGCATGACAGGATAGCAGTACTAGCTGATCCTTATTAAACGATTATTGATTATGTGTGTCAGATTTGTAAGATCCTGATCAAACTGGCCAGTATCACGTCTTTGTCTGTTTGGCCCTCCATCCAATTCCTCTGCGTTGTGTCATTTTAATGGTCCTGACGTCTCCGATACTGGCAGATAAGATCCTTATCTCCCCCGTTAGTGCAATCCATAAACCATAATAATTCTCCACTTCCGTAAGAATTCGACACTCCGACACAGTGAGATACCTTATGAGGAAAAGCGTTGTTTTATTGCTATAAACAGAACCTCATAATCAGATGTTATCAGATGTTATCAAATTGTATCGTCCTTGAAGAGTCTATTCTAATGATCTTTCGGTGTGTTCGTCTATCGTCCTTTTGTGATTCAGTCCAATAGTGTTCAGGCCTGTTCGTTAGCCTAAGACCATCCTCGTGGTAGCCGAAGCTACTGGTGATGTGGCATTCTCCCCCCCCCCCCCCCCTCTCTCTCTCAATGAGAGGAGAGAGTGTCTGTGTGATCTCAGTCCTACTCGCTCTTGGTCGGATTCTAGTCTGCCTTACACCCGGAAACACCGTTCGACTCATAGATGTTCGTCGTCGCAACGACGGCCCCGCCTTCTGGTTGTCATGCGACGTGTTGTCATGACAACTGCTAACCTTTCACACATTAAAATGCAGTTTCATTCACTGTTGCATTAAGATGAACCTCTCTCCCTCCTGCTCTGGGAGACACTCTCTTATCTCAGATGTTCTTAAAAGGAATGTCAACAAACATCTCTCGCTGGCAGTGTGCCTCACAACAATCACCCTGCTCTACTGAACCACCGTCTCCTGCTTCCACCGTCCGCATGCACTTCGACCTCTCTCACCCGGCACCGTTTTAGCTGTGGTCACTCCCCCCAATTTATACATCACATACATTGAAAAAGCACCCCAAATCCTTCAGATTGTACAACACAAGCAGAAGGAGATGAACAAGAGACTGAATTAATTTATTATTATTATATATCTTTTTTATTCTATTTAATTTTGGGCTTTCTGCATTTTTCACCCATCCCAATTTAGTCGTTATGCCAATTCCCTTGCGCATTGCCCCACAGCCTGGGGAGGGTGTAGAACTATGCCTCCTCCGATACTAGTGGAGTCGCCAGCCGCTTCTTTTCACCTGACAGCAAGGAGTTTCACTGGGGGAACGTAACGTGTGTGGAGGTTCACGCTATTATCCCACAGATCCCCTCTGTGCTGAACAGTAGGAGTCACAGTTTACAACGACCAGGACACATACCCCACCGGCTTCCCACCCGCTAACACTGCCAATTGTGTTAGTAGGAACGACTGACCAAGCCGGAGGTACCGCTGACAGCTGGATTAGATCCCAGAGTCTCTGCGGTGGTAGGCGAGTGCTTAGTCCACTGCGCTACCCAGCAACACCCTGAATACACAGAAGGTGTGTTGGTGTAACATTACCCACAATGTTAGAATTGTTGTTATTGTTGTTGTGAAAATTATGACTAAAGTCCTTTGAGATGTCTATACCCCTGGATATCAACAGAATCAAGCCATTTCAGATAATCAATCTGCTTCCTCTGAAATAATACACACAGGTTACTCTGATTGGCCCATCAGTCACATCTAGCTGCAGTTACGGATTGCATTTCCACCTGGCTGACTCCGCCCGAGATCCGATCACAACGTGAGCCCAGACTAACTGGTCACAATGCGTATTCTGTGCGTTGCCTTCACACCTTGACATTATCATGTGTTTCTCATTATCCAGATAATACATCCAGATACAGATCACATCACATGTTAACACCAGGTGGAAATGGGGTCTCTTGAGTCCAAGGAATGAGTGGCTCACTCTGCCTTATCCTCTACTCCTGTAGCCAACCACTCACCTCCCATTAGTTTGGCAAGGGAAGCGACAGGGAGACAAGGGAGGATAGAGCTGTGGCCTATTGGAACAGACCCATCTTGTTCCATTACAAAACAACCCCCCCCCCCCAATACTAGCACATGATTAAGTCTCTCTCTGGTTCTCAAGAGTAATCCAGAGGAGCCAGAAACGTGTACTCTTTTATTTAACGTTATCATAGTAAGTAGTAACCAAAATTTGTTTGGAAATGTATTGCACATATCTAAGTATATGTGATACTTAGACCATTACGTTAGACCATCCCATAATGTCCCTCTGCACTAACATTTCAAAATGTTTGAAAACGCAGCGATTCAAAACCAAAACTGTTTCTGACCTTGAGCCCCCCCACCCCACCCCATATACACACACACACACACGCACGCACGCACGCACGCACGCACGCACGCACGCACGCACGCACGCACGCACGCATGCACGCACGCGCGCGCACACACACACACACACACACACACACAGTGGCGGCTCGCCACTAAGGGCGCTCGGGCGCCGCCCCCCCTCAGGCCCTGCCCTGGTTATATGAGAGAACAAGAAAAAAAAAATTTAGTGTTTTGTTATATAGCCCTATAAATAATATAAACATGTTTAAAATTAATATATTTACTCATTTTAAGTATGTTTGTGTTTCCAATGCACAATATAACGTTATTATATAAAATAAAAAATACTAATTTTCTTGAACAGGAAGTGACTCATTTTTTTTTTTTTTTTGTATTTCTCGGCCCGGGCTAGACGCGATAGCGCTCTGAGTGCGCGTCACGGTTTGATCGCTGTATCCGTCGCAGCCAATCAGTGCGTAACGCGTTATGCGTTGAAATATGACTATTATGTTGGAATCCGGGCGCGATTTGAAGCGGTCTAGGCAGCAGCGTCAAGAATTTCTGTAGCCGCATTTCGCGGAGACGCTCTCTGATTGGCCGACGCCAGTATTTTTTTCCATAGCAGAATTTCGCGGAGACGATCTCTGATTGGCCGAATCCAATTTCTAATGTTCCAATTCTAGCTTATTCCTAGGTTGGTGGTAGATACTAGTTGTGTTGTTGTGAGATGCAGCTGTTTGTCTAGAGCGTGACTGCAAGTTCTTTAGACGGTTAAGCTTAGGCACTCTTTCAAAGTTGGTTAAGGTTAGAGTTTGTCTTAGAGCATGGCGATAGAACGCCAGGTAGTTTGCAGTCTGTTCGACGCGGAAATGGACAAAGAAATGTACTTGTGTTGTGTGGTGCTAACTGCAGTGCTAACAAGCTAACACTTGGCTAACAAGCTATATGGCGGATGCAGTCTGGACACAGTGGACAGTGGTCTGGAATACATCAACAGTGGATTATACACTTTATCAAGCGAAGCCCTCCTGCCCTGGACGTTTCAACTAAACAGTGAGTCTCTCTCTCTCTCTCTCTCTCTCTCTCTCTCTCTCTCTCTCTCTCTCTCTCTCTCTCTCTCTCTCTCTCTCTCTCTCTCTCTCTCTCTCTCGCTATACACAGCTGTCTCCGCGAAATGCGGCTACGGAAAAAATGTACTGTGCTTGCTGAGACGATAATAGGCTAGCGATTCAAAACGCGCTGCTGTGTTGTGAACTATAACATTAATTAGCTGCTGCTGATGCATAATGAATGAATGGTGAGTTGTTTAAAATGACAACATACATGTGTTAATTATTTGATTTGATTGATCCGAGAGACAGAGAGAGAGATTGCTCCAGAGCATCTCAGAGCATTACATTTTCAACTCGACCTCCTAACGTGAACTGCGACCCACAAGGCACCAGCGGCACCAGCCGCTACTGCACACACACACACACCACACACGCACTCACACACACACACACACAAAAGGCTTAGACATCAGAGGGTTAAGAAGCATACTATTATATCAGATGTGGAGTATGTACTGTAATCAATGACTACTGCTTTGACATTACCCCGACCTGTCTTGTCTTGGCGTTACTAGTCTAAACACGCGTGGGAGTAACAATGTCTCTATAGCCGCAGTGTAAACAGGGTGTGTTGTCTGGTGACTCACGTTGACTTGGTGCAGGTCCTCTCCAGACTCTGCGCTTGCTGCACCGCCAGGTACCTTCTCGGTGGTCTCCTCCAGCCACTTGGAGAGGACTCCGGCTGCGGACCTGAACTCCCCCAGCTGGTCCTGACAGGAGGACACTCCTCCCCCCTGCCGCAGAGGAAAACACCGGCGCCAAGTCCACACATTAGTAAGGAAGAGCGACTGGTCGTTTTATTTTAAAATGTTTTGGGAATGATGGCTGACACCTGGATTGGTGTGACCGTGCATCTATATACATATGGTGCCTGAGCAGTGTCTCTCTCTCTCTCTCTCTCTCTCTCTCTCTCTCTCTCTCTCTCTCTCTCTCTCTCTCTCTCTCTCTCTCTCTCTTTCTTTCCTCTCTCTCTCTCTCTCTCTCTCTCTCTCTCTCTCTCTCTCTCTCTCTCTCTCTCCTCTCTCTCTCTCTCTCTCTCTCTCTCTCTCTCTCTCTCTCTCTCTCTCTCTCTCTCTCTCTCTCTCTCTCTCTCTCTCTCTCTCTCTCTCTCTCTCTCTCTCTGGTGTTTTTTGGTTGGTTTATTTGAGATGTTCTTACACCCATACATGTTCACACATCCACACTACTGATAAACCGATTGCATATTTAATTTAGTTGTGTTAAATAAATACAATTTTACTTTAAAGAGTCATGCATGGTCTCCACATTTGCCCTTCCTTTGAGTCAGGCTCTGACAAAAACGCGACAGACAGCCTGCTTGCACATTTCACATTCCGCGGTTTGTATTTGCTCTTGTGAAAATACACCGATACATAAGAGCTTACTTCTCTCTCACGGTGTCCTTGAAGGCGTTGAAGGTGTTGTGGAGGGCGTCCATCTTGCTCTGGATGTGGGCCTGACTCCCCTCGGGCCCGAGGCCGGACAGCTCCTTGGACAGCGTCTGCAGCGTCTCCAGGTCCTTGGCGTGTTCCTCTATCTCCGCATTAGTGTCCTAATACGTTTATACGTAAAAACCATATCGCAAATGTCATCATCCTCCTGTTCTTTGGATGCCATTCCTACCCCCTTCCTCAAAGAGGTTTTAGACAGTGTGATTGGAGATATCCTTAAAATTGTAAACAGCTCTCTCAAATCAGGCGTCTTTCCAGACTCACTAAAAATTGCTGTAGTTAGGCCCTTACTAAATAAACACAACCTTGATCCCTCTGTGTTGAGTAACTATATAGCCTACCTATTTCTAATCTCCCTTTTTTGGGCAAGGTCTTAGAAAATACTATTTTTTATCAACTGGATGCGTTTTTACAGAAAAATAGGCTCCATAACAAATTCCAATCTGGTTTCCGGGGGGGCCATAGCACTGAGACAGCACTTGTAAAGGTAATTAACGATCTTAGGGTGTCTGCGGACAATAAAGAGGTATCCGTTCTCCTACTCCTAGATTTAACGGCTGCGTTTGACACAATTGACCACACAATTCTAATGCACCGCCTCGAGTATTGGATAGGTCTGTCAGGGACGGCCTTGTCCTGGTTTCATTCCTACTTAACAGGTAGAAGCTACTCTGTCAATCTAGCGAATTATGGTTCCGACAAACACACCATCTGTTCTGGTATCCCGCAGGGATCCATGCTTGGCCCTTTATAGTTCTCCCTGTATATACTGCCGCTGGGTGGACTTATTACCAATCATAAATTTAACTTCCATTTATATGCTGATGATACCCAGCTTTACCTCTCCGTAGCTCCAGACGAGCCCTGTGCTCTAGATCCGCTGTTGACCTGTTTGTCCAGCATAAAAGGCTGGATAAGTGAGAATTTTCTCAAGCTAAATGAGGATAAGACAGAAGTTCTCATAGTGGGGTCTAGTGACCAGAGATAACTGATACAAAGTAGACTGGGTAACCTGAATGTAGAAAATAACACTGCAGTAAAGAACCTGGGGGTTATTATTGATTCTGAATTGAATTTTAATACACACATTAATCATGTCACGAAGATTGCCTTCTTTCATCTTAGAAATATTGCACGAATTAGATCCTATATGTCCCTGGATGATGCAAAAACGCTAATCCACGCTTTTGTTTTCTCTCGGCTTGATTATTGTAATGCACTTTATTCTGGCCTTCCAAAGAAAACAACTGACAGATTACAACTTGTCCAAAATTCGGCAGCCAGAATTTTAACTAGAACTAAGATGAGGGAACATATTACTCCAGTTTTAGCTTCACTGCATTGGCTCCCGGTTGTCTTTAGGATTGATTTTTAAATTATCTTGCTTGTTTTTAAAGCTCTTAATGATCTGGCACCATCTTATCTCTGCGACTGCTTACATAGATATGTTCCAACCCCCCCCCCCCCCCCCCCCCCCTCAGGTCCTTTAGTGCGGACCTGCTCGAAGTGCCTACAATGAAATATAAAAAATATGGCGAAGCAGCTCTTTGTTTCTATGGGCCGACGGGTGGAATAATCTTCCACTACATATAAAACAGTCAGCCTCTGTGGATAGCTTTAAAGCACAGCTCATGACATATTTTTATACTCTTGCTTTTAGCTGATTTTAAAATCCCAAGTAATACATTTTTGTAATTGTTAAAATGTGTTGACATGCTGCGCGGCCGGGTTTTCCAAGCCAGCACTGTCAGCACTGTCAGCACTGTCACTCACCTATAAGGAAACAACCCCTCAAAACGTACAGAAGGCCTCTCATATCTGTACTCTGTGTCCCTGACATGCTGCGCGGTCAGTCTCATCGGGCCAGCAGGGTCACTCACCTACAAGGAGGCAATTCCTCAAAACTGACTGTTCTATTGTATTCACAAAATATGCTTACTTATAGGCTACATTATTCTGTATTTTTCTCAAACGATTACTATAGGCCTATAGCCTATACAAACATGCAACATATTTCTTCAATGAGACATATATATATATATGCTTATATATTATTCTGTATTTATATACTGTATATATAGGCTACATTATTCAGTATTTTTCTCAAACGAAATCAAAGAAATACAGTAGATGTCAATCAATCCAAAATAAGCTTTTATTGCAACCAACCATCTGTAATTAAACTTGAAGTCAAACAGTAAAACATTTATAATAATAACAATAATAAAAGAATATAAATAGGCCAATAATAATAATAACAACAGCAACACATAACCGTGTATATATTACAGAATTCGGCAGACGCGGCTATCGATTCGCACGACGGCAGCTTTTTTCGAGGAAGCAGCCAGGGATGAAGAGAGGCGTGGCTGGTTTGTCCAGAAACGTGTCTGTCTGACACTGGACTTCGGTGGCCTCTGTGTAATTGCTCAGCTCCTCGAGGTAAAGCTCTGTCTGGATGTCAGTGTGCCTCCTGCCCTCCAGCGGCAGAGGAGTCCACTGTCCTGGGTCGGTTCTGCTCCGGGACTCGCCTCCGCCTAGTCAAGTGACTCTCCTCCGCGCCTCGCACTGCCTCTGGACCACCTCCGCCGGGTCCGGCTGAGCCAATATCGGTGTGATCTGGTGGGTGTTTCCTCGGACGACGCGGCGGTCATGCATGATGTTTCCATAACTGCCGGGACCATCGTTCCGCTCGGTGGAAGACTCTCTGTACTTGGAGTGGTTAGGAACGGGTCTTGGATGACTCGAAAAAATGTATGGAGCCTCCGAGGCCATTCTTCGTTCAGACTAGACTAGCTAACTGTATCACAACAACTAGCCGCAAATGTCTAGAGGTACATTGAATATATTCAGCTCTGAAAACAAATTATGTCCGGATAGACAGAGGTCTATCTAGTTGGTGTTAGTCTTAGCAACGGTATCCAGGAACCTCCTGTGGGCTGACTCTGGCCTTCTTGATCACAACCCCCTTCCCTAACTCTCTTACTTGATCACTCACAACCCCCTTCTCTAACTCTCTTACTACTTCCTCCCATGTCAACCCCTTCATTCCCATGTTGTACTGCTACTTTAACTATTAACTTTATCTGTTTTACTGCTAACCATCGCTGTTGCATTTACTACTCCTGCCACAAAGGCCACTACATTCAACTTCTCCCCCCACACCCTCTCTTTCTCCTCCTGTACTTCCTCTACTGACAAAATTGCCCTTTTCTAAAACCCTGTTCCCTACCTTGCTTTCCCTGATCCTCCTGTACTACCCTTACTGCCAAATGCCCTCCTCTAAACCCCTGTCCCTTATCTTGCTTTCCCTGTCTTTCCTTCCTAGCTGCCTCTGCATATGATATCCTATCTTCCCTTCTCACCTGCTGGACCACTACATCTCGTTTCATCGCCTCACAACCCCAATACGCTACACTATGCTCCTTACCACAATTACAACACATTGGCCCCACTCCCTGTTCACATTTCCCATAGTCATGCCCCCCACTGCATCTAGCACATCTCTGCTCCTTCCTACATGTCTTGGCTATATGTCCAAACTCTTGGCACTTGTAACACCTCAACAGGTTCGGCACAAATTCCCTAACCCTATATACCATGTACCCTATAAATACCTTGTTCGGACTAACCTCATCTTCAAACTGAATTACTATCGTCTCTGTCTCCATCTTCTCTGCTCCTCTCTTCATCCTTTCCGCACTCTTAACTTTCCCATTACGTCTATCACTCTTCAAATCTCCTACCAGCTGCTCTATACTAACCTTGATTGGAATTCCCGTAATTACCCCTGTCATGTACGAAGGTCTAACGACCGCACCTGAAGAGTATCTGGAGCAGGCTGTACATGAACAGAAACAGCCTCTCTCAGTAAATGTTTTCAAAATAGTCCCGGGCAGGTAGGAAATAACAAACACAAGACGTTTTCAAATGGTAAATTAGGTTTTATTGGAATGTGGGGGTTTCAACCCACTGCCTTTTCCCAAAGGGAAAAGGGGATGTCGTCGGTGGGGATTTCAACCCACAACAATTAACAAACAGGGAGATATAAGGGGAGAACAAACAAGGGAAGTATAATAGTAAACAAGTCTGGACAAACACAAAGAACCACCACTCTAACCATGCCGCTCCAGTTTAGGATGAACACCAATCCACCTCCTATCACATGGAGTGTGGGATGAACCACCGCTCTAACCGTACAGCTCACGGCTTAGGATGAAATCTAGGAAGGCCAACAGGATCTACATACATATACTTAAACGTACAAGCTCACCTTCTTAAACATAGAAACACCACTCTACCCATGTGCAGGATGAATCCAAGGTGGCCAACAATATATATATCTCCCACAAACATGTAAAGCACAATGGCAACCTCACTCTACTCAAATACTGAGCAATTGACTGAGAATGAGGCGCCGAGACGTGTGTGTGCCGTCAGGTATTTGGCTACCCATCCCTCTCGAGATTGATTGCCATCAGCTGTCATTCATTAGGCAATCAGCACTCTTCAGTAGGGATGGGCAGCACCTGACAGGGAGAGAAGAGACAGCATTAGCTCTCATGTTCACACACACACACATCATATACAAAACAACACATTAAATATACTAACCTGATGTTCAGAAGGTGTCATAAATACAGTAATAATGGTAATGACCAACCCACGTACCCAGGTACGTCACACCTCCCCCCATAAGAGCGAACCTGTAGGGTTAGCAAAACATTATTACTTATTACCCAACATCCGATTAGTACCACCCACCAGGAAAAACAGAAACAACAACAACCTCTACTTTGACAGGCCGCACCGCCGATAACGTCCTGTCAACAGGAGACAACAAACTGGAACTTCCTGGAAAAACAAATAAACACAAAAAATCATCCCATCACACTCAACAGGACAGCACACAGGGAAAATCTTCTCTCCTGTTGCGTCACAAAAATAACATGGTCAGGATAAAAAATGATGCCACCCAAATTAGAACCTTGGTACCGGCTGGAACAATGACTTTCCTCAGAGGTATCGCCTCCGGGAAACGGGTGGAACCACATATAATTGTCAACATGTAATGATTTTCCGCCCTTGTTTTAGGCACATGACAGACACATGTTCAAAAGGTTCCCCCATGTCCGGAATGGAGCGCAGGGGAGCCGGATGCACCCCCTGATTTGGCGTCCCCACTAGTAAAAGTTTTAGCAATACCTAAATCAGCAGACTACACATGGTCACGTGCCACCATTTACATGTAATGTCCACATCTCATCGGCAACACAACTTGGTGCACCATATTCCAGTCTTCTCCAGACTGCAAGCCTGCCACACCTGGCCTAGCTACCCAGGTGCGCATCAACACTCCCTTTTCTATCAGAAAGGTGTGTCTCTTACTATCAGCAGTACTGGCTACTGCCGCAAAACAGCGTGTTAGTGAAGAATCATTCCGCTGGGCATCAATCAACGCCTGACGTGCCAGTGGCAAGGGCACGTCAGGGAACTTTGACTCCACCCGCATCCTCTGAACACCACTCACACTCTCCCCCATCGCGCCACTAGATGGCCACCTGTCCTGTGCCTTGGTCACAACACAAGCAGAAAAAACATTGGGGTGATTATTAATCAATACATCACAACACAAGTCAGTTAATGGAGCGTTTTCAACCTCCAACACAGGGATCACACTCTCCCCAGCCCTATCGTTCCCCATGATAAACTCAACGCCCTCCACAGAGAAACATGGGCGAACGGCGACCGGAAAACAACCTGTGATAAGATCTGACTGTACATGCCCCTTATGTAACGGCATGCGCATACACCTTATTTCCATACCTCTTAACATCGCACTAGACTGACAGTAAGTGTCCAATTATCTAGCAGTCTCAGTCAATGAGTCAACTAGATGTCCCCCGTTCAGCAATATTGCGTTCTCCTGGTACTCCTGGAGTCATTGTGTGATACGAGGAGATCGTCCACGTAGCTGTTGTCCACGATGACAGATCTTTCTTCCGTCAGGTGGGAGAACCGAGGGAGGTATGCGGTCTCTCGCATAGTGACTTGGGCGATGCATCCGGCCGGCTTGTCTCCCATGTTCACCCTGACGACGGCGTAATCCTCTATCTCGTCTTGCGGTGAGTCTCTCCATAGAAAACGGTGTACATGAACTTCCTCCTCTTCAAGCCACACTGAGTTATACATCTTTTTGATGTCACCGATGGCTGCATGTTCTCCCTCTCGGAACCTGAGGAGTACTGCACGGATTTGGTTCAGCACATCAGGACCTTTCAGTAGGATATTGTTCATGCTTACACCTCTGTATTCTTGGCTACTGTCCCAGACGATGCGTACTGGAGTGGTGACGGAGTGTGGGTTCGGTGCGGTCAAGTGACTCACGTACCATACTGCTCCTTTCCATTGGTCCATCATAGACCTAGTTAGTTTCACGGCAGCTCCTCTCTCCACCATTTCGTGGATTTGCCTGGTATAGGCTACTTTCCATGAAAGGTCCTTCTCAAGGCGTTTCTCTGTCCTGAAGAAGGTCGACTCCACAGCTCGGCGATTGTTAGGGAGAGATGCTGGTTGTTCCTTCCAGGGGTACTTTGCATCCCAGTGGGAGTCCCCACAGTGCGAGTCTTTCTCCTTGAAGGTCAAGCCAGCCTTGATGATCTCTAGCTCCCGCTCGTCAGCCAGTGTCATTTCCTTTCCTCCGGGAGGACAGTTGCCACAGCGACATCCCCCACAGATGGGGTCACAGGCTGCTCCGATGCTGTCCCATTTCAGCCAGTCGAAGACTTCCTTGTTGCTTGTGGCAGTTACTGCCTCTTTCATGCTTTTCCTCTTGGTTAAGTCTACCGTGAGGTCTTTGCATTTTCTCTTTATGGTTGTTCCCATGGAGCGTGCGAAGTGGGTCAATGAATGACGCGTGGTCATTTTTACTTCTTCGAAGAGGTCCGGATGCGCACCGCTCACAGTTTTGCCCAGTGGGCCGTCCCATAGCACCAGATCACCGGCTCTCTCCATTCTTTGTGGGGCCAGGCGACCTTCCCGGGTGCTAATGAGCAGATCAATTGTATCAGGCCGGGTCAATTCTCCTGGCTTGACACATGGGAAAAACTTTTCTAGTCTCTCGGAGTTCACCACTCTATCTACTTTGGCGATGTCCTCAAGGCCGTAGCAGAGCATTTCGTGGGCTCTCAAGGTCCCCTTCGGGGTCCATACTTTTATTGCCACCACATACCTCTTGGTATCGACTCTGACTGCCATCTTCCCAACACCGTACACGACGAGTGTGATAGGTTCGCCGGCCAGCCCGAGCCTCTTGGCGGCTCTGTGTGTGATATAGTTGGTGTCGGAGGCGAGGTCCATCAGCGCTCCAACACAGTCTCCTCCTCTTGTCGTGACGTCCATGAGCATCATGAGGACTGGGTATTCTTTTATGCCACTCTTGTCCAACAGGCTCTTGCTGGCGTACACTTGGGAGGTCGCTCTGTTCGTGAAGGCTTTCTTGAATGCTTCCATTTGGAGCGTTGACAATTTTAACTCTGTGACCACCTTCTCCTGCTCAGCCGTAAGGCCTCGGAGCCCTTTACGAGCGCCGGGCTCATTGGTTGTTTCGTTCCTGCTCTGTGTCTTGGAGCAGAAGAGAAAATGATGGTTGACAGGGCCGCCCCCCTTTACACACTCATCTTTCTTACAGAGGAATCTTTTCTCGCATGGGCCGTTGGCCCCGTGATAAGCGAGGCATTTGAAGCAAGCTCCAGCTTTCTTCACCTGGGCTCGTTTCTCTAGTAGTTTAGCCTTCTTGAAGGCCGGGCAGAAGTACAGTCTTTTCCCATGTGCTTCCTCTCCACACATGGTGCACGAGTCCTTCTGGGGCTCTCTTCTTACTTCGCTCGCTGTCGTTCTTGTAAATGACCGTCTATCACCTCCCCTGTCGCTCAGCCTTTCACGCTGGGTTGGTCTTTCGCCAGCGTGGGTGGCTCCGATCTCTAACTGTGCTAGCCTCTCGAGGATCCTTTCTTGTCCTTTCAGAAATGACAAGAGTCTGTCAAAGTAACTTGCGGGAGTGACGCCATTCGCAGGGTCACGCTCATAGGAGATCCACTTCTCTCGCATGCCTATAGGCAGTTTTCTTTCTATGGCGGCAACAGTTAGGTGATTTTTGATCACGTCCTCCATCCCAAGGTCCTTTAAGTCGTACAGTGCGGTTACCACTGCCTGGACCAGGTCAATCATTGGCCTAGGCTGGTTACTCTGTACTGGGGGCACTTCTTCCAGACCTTTGAGGATCAGACTTGCGGTTGTGCTCCTGTCTCCAAAACGGTTGTCCAGGAGCCTGAAAACGTCGTCCGCTGTTCTGCAGCGATCCAGCCCGAGTTTCTTTCTCAGTGGCTCTTCTACGCTGTCAAGAAGGTGATATAATTTGCATACAGGCAATCCTGATGGTTCGGCCAAAGCCTGGAGGTCCTCCCAATTATCCCGCCAGCGCCAATAGGTCCTTCTGTCGCCACAGAATCTGGGCAGATTGATGGCGGCAAGCTTTATCTTAGGTCGGGCCCCCTGGTAGGCTCTGTGGTGAGCGAGACCTTCCCGCGTCGCGCCCTCATCGCCTGATGGCGTGGCGTGGTCACCTCGTAACTGAGGCATAATAGCGAGGTCAGCGCTCTGGTAGAGATAGAGTTTGCTGCCGGGTTGTCTTACCCGTGGGAGCGAACTCCTGTCTGTATACTCATGAGGTCCACTTCTTGTGGTCTTTGCTCCAAGCTGGAGATGGGTTTCTTTCGGGGCCCCCTCGTGGCTCCCGAAAGGTAAGGGAGAGTCTTTGGAAGCGCCCTCTATTTGACTACTGTCAAGCTGAGGGGATGACAAGTGGATGTGAAGGACTTCACCTTTGCTGTTGGTGGACGGGGAAGGTTTGGCCTCAGCGACACGTTGCGAAACATCGTTTGAAATATCAAGTGGGCCGGTTACCTCACCGCCCCTTTCAATGTTGTGTGTCCTTATATCCTCTTCACCCTCATAAGCACATCCAGTGTCACCCTTTCCCCTAGGCTCTAGAAGGGTCGACCACTTGTCCATCAGTGCTGCTCTTTCCTCGTCCAAGTGCCTGTACCGCTTTTCTAATTCAGATATGTTGGGAGTCGGGAGAAGGTATCTCCACTCTCTCATCATTTGTTCGAAGGCGTTGAGTCTTCTCTCCAATTTGTTCCCCTCCAATGCTCTCTTGTCTTGGGGTGCCCATTGGGTGCTGAGCCTCTTTGCCTCTTCCAAGGCCTCCTTAAACTCCGCTTCAAGGGGGCCTAACTTTGGTTGAACGAAGCGGGACCATACCTCCGAGAAGATCTTTTTCTCTAGTGTCATTTTCCTCTGCTTGCTTCCGTCTTTCTTTGCTGTGGCGTCGGCCATCACGGTAGCATGCGCAGTTCCGTCGGCCTCCTCCAATGCTCCAATATAGTCCCCTGTCGTGTCAACGAGCTTCGCAAACTCTATCTGCAGAGCTTTCTTGTCGTTGACTAGCTCCGCTAGCGATGCAGTGTCAACATTGTCAGCTACTTGGTTGGCTCTCCTTGTGAAAGCAGTTTGCGCCGCAGTACGCCTCTTCTTTAGCTCTTCCACATCCACACCTTCCATCTTGTCCCAGTCAGCCGTTGCCCCAACTGGAGCTCCTCTTGCGGCTGAGTCGCTGGTCGCAGGCGGTAATAAACAATGAGGTTAACAGTCAGAAGCACAGTTCGTACAGTTGGCGTGTAGCAGAGTGATTACAATGACACTGCTCTAAGCAGGAGACAATGCTGGGACCGTATAGTGGGTCAACGTAGCTTCTTCACTCACTTTAAACCTGGTAATGGCCACAATGAGGGTGAGCAAATAGGATAGAGTTTGTGGGCACCGCTACAGCTTCTTCGCTCACTTGAAACCTGGTAATGGCCACAATGAGAGTGAACAAGTAGGATCAAGTAAATGAGCACCGTTTCAGCCCTTGGTTAATCCATTCATAGTATAGTTTACGGCGTCTGGAGCAACAACGTATTTACACCATTCAACACATCCAAGGCATAGGGGTGTCAATGATAATGTTCACAGCGTTTGGAGCAACAATGTAGTTACTCAGTTCAACACATCCAAGGCATGGGTGTCAATGATAATGTTCACAGCGTTTGGAGCAACAACGTAGTTGCTTGATTCAACACAGCCAAGGCATGGGTGTCAATGATAATGTTCACAGCGTTTGGAGCAACAATGTAGTTGCTTAGTTCAACACCACCAAGGCATAGGGTGTCAGTGATAATGTTCACAGCGTTTGGAGCAACAACGTAGTTGCTTGATTCAACACAGCCAAGGCATGGGTGTCAATGACAATGTTCATTAGCTAGCATTGGTGGCTAGCAGTATTAGCATTGGTTGGCTAATGGCTAGCGTTAAGCATCGGCAGCTAGCAGTGTTAGCAGTCTTTGGCTAACAGCGTTAGCATTGGTGGCTAGCAGTATTAGCATTGGTTGGCTAATGGCTAGCGTTAAGCATCGGCAGCTAGCAGTGTTAGCAGTCTTTGGCTAACAGCGTTAGCATTGGTGGCTAGCAGTATTAGCATTGGTTGGCTAATGGCTAGCGTTAAGCATCGGCAGCTAGCAGTGTTAGCAGTCTTTGGCTAACAGCGTTAGCATTGGTGGCTAGCAGTATTAGCATTGGTTGGCTAATGGCTAGCGTTAAGCATTGGCAGCTAGCAGTGTTAGCAGTCTTTAGCTAACAGCGTTAGCATTGGTGGCTAGCAGTGTTAGCAGTCTTTGGCTAACAGCGTTAGCATTGGTGGCTAGCAGTATTAGCATTGGTTGGCTAATGGCTAGCGTTAAGCATTCACATTGGATGGAGTTCGGCGACCCCACCACTTCAAGCAACCAGCATGTGGGCGGAATACGGCGATTCCAACCCAGTAAGCAGTCAACATCAACGTTTCACTTCCCTTGAGCTGACCGCGTCCTCTCCAATGTGCCCCGTCGCGTGTATCCACTCCGTCCTGGTTCCACCTTGACGTTGAGGGGTATCCCACGCGGCACCTCCTTCTGCGTTCCGTCCGTCCCGTCTCGTCGCGGGCGCGTTCGGTAAATAATTGTCCAATTATCTAGCAGTCTCAGTCAATGAGTCAACTAGATGTCCCCCTTGGAAGGGTGTGGGCGAAATGACTTTTCTTAAACCATAGAAACAATTCGGACTTCATAAGAATGTTCGTTTATTTGGACCTTGACGTCCAGCATCCAGCTCATCCTCTGTTACAGTAATCACCAGGTGGTCAATTAACAAGGGGTTAGCGTGTAGCTGATAGTTGGTAGTAGCTTACATCCAAGCTTTAGTGGATAATGTTAGTAGAGGTCGAAGTGGTATCGGTAATGTTCAACCAAGTCGCCTCTGTTGATAGTTCATTAATAGTTAAGTTGCAATTTAGCAACCAGTTCTGGTTAGTGTAGCCAGACATTAGTTGGTCTGCATGTACATTCAGTCTGACGTTAGCCAGTCTATTGTTAATAGCGTGTAGTCAGCATGTAGTCAGCGTTTCCATTAAGTCAGTTAGTACATTCAGTCAGCATTTAGTCAGCAACGTACAATCAGACGTTAGTCAGATGTTAGTCAGACGTTAGTCAGTCTATTGTTAGTCAGATTATTTACCTATACAAAGGAAAGGAAAACAAACAGCATTAGTTAATAACTAGATATATGAATTAAAGAGAAATGCGGATATTAACGGCGCATATAATGCTACGTACCGTTGGCCAGTCAAGAGTTCGCCCACAGGGCTTTTCACCTTACAGTCTAGACTGAGAGTGTCACTTAAATAGCGCGACGCGCCTGCGCAGAGACAGCTTACCTGCTCAGAGTTGCAATACGTACTCCAAAGTGCGTCCACTAGGCGGCACCAGATAATAATTAACTCATGCAATAAATGTATACAATAAATGTTACTCATGATAATAATGAAGGATAATAATGATAAATATATTGGGAAAAACGTCGGATAATTCTCCAGTAAGAGTCTTCATTTAGCGGCAAGACATCAGCCAGGATGCACTCTGTACTCTGTACTCTGTACTCTGCACCCTGCATAATATAGTTATGAAAGAAAATATACTCCCGTAGCAACACCCAATACTACCCCATTACTACACCGAATCAGACTTCAATAAGCCCCACAAAATAGCCACTCACCTATGGTACTCAATAATGTCCCTGTGCAACACTCAACAGCCACATTATGCAGTATGACAACCTGACCAATTCGATTCAATATCCACATCTAACATTCATGAAAACAATAAACGTTGGTTCTAACCACCTAATTAGGATCACACTGGGTAACACTAACTACCCCGTCTAAACTACTTCCCTAGAGGAATGAAGGCTACATATATCTTCAGTCGCTTACCGATTTCATTGCGCACTCCACCGGAATAGACGACGCGTGCCCCCCTCCCCCTAACAAGCAGGTGATCCACCCTTTACCTATGTGGAAAAAAATAGAATGGTTAAGAGCATAACTTACAACAATGGTTTACAACAGTCAAGTGTGCAGCACGGAAAAATGGATAATAACAATATAACTTACCAAATGAAACAACGCAACCTACCTGACACGCTCCAATCGACAAGTCCACATGTCACATAACAACAAGGAACTATACAATTGTGCAAACTAACGAGCCCCCATGTCATGTACGAAGGTCTAACGACCGCACCTGAAGAGTATCTGGAGCAGGCTGTACATGAACAGAAACAGCCTCTCTCAGTAAATGTTTTCAAAATAGTCCCGGGCAGGTAGGAAATAACAAACACAAGACGTTTTCAAATGGTAAATTAGGTTTTATTGGAATGTGGGGGTTTCAACCCACTGCCTTTTCCCAAAGGGAAAAGGGGATGTCGTCGGTGGGGATTTCAACCCACAACAATTAACAAACAGGGAGATATAAGGGGAGAACAAACAAGGGAAGTATAATAGTAAACAAGTCTGGACAAACACAAAGAACCACCACTCTAACCATGCCGCTCCAGTTTAGGATGAACACCAATCCACCTCCTATCACATGGAGTGTGGGATGAACCACCGCTCTAACCGTACAGCTCACGGCTTAGGATGAAATCTAGGAAAGCCAACAGGATCTACATACATATACTTAAACGTACAAGCTCACCTTCTTAAACATAGAAACACCACTCTACCCATGTGCAGGATGAATCCAAGGTGGCCAACAATATATATATCTCCCACAAACATGTAAAGCACAATGGCAACCTGACTCTACTCAAAGACTGAGCAATTGACTGAGAATGAGGCGCCGAGACGTGTGTGTGCCGTCAGGTATTTGGCTACCCATCCCTCTCGAGATTGATTGCCATCAGCTGTCATTCATTAGGCAATCAGCACTCTTCAGTAGGGATGGGCAGCACCTGACAGGGAGAAAAGAGACAGCATTAGCTCTCATGTTCACACACACACACATCATATACAAAACAACACATTAAATATACTAACCTGATGTTCAGAAGGTGTCATAAATACAGTAATAATGGTAATGACCAACCCACGTACCCAGGTACGTCACAACCCCCTTGCAACCACCATCCCTTTTCTCCCCTACTCTCACTACTCACTACTATAGATAACAACTTTGCAAATGCTCCTCATTTCCCTTACCTTCTCTGCCTGCTCTAAACTTACACACCCTATAAACAAGTTCCCATCCCCTAACACTTTTGCGTACCTTACCTCTCCTAACTGCACTCTTATGAAGTTTGTCAGCTGTCTCGGCTCTACTTCCCTAACTCCATCTTCTCCCTCAAATCGCATCACTATATGCAACCCTTCTGTAAAATCCTTTTCTCTACCCTCACCCTCTGACCCACTTGTGCTACCTTCCCTCTCTTTCTTCCTCTTATGCCCCTTCCCCCCACTTTCCCTGCTCTTTTTCCACCCTTCACCCCCTCTCTCCTCCCCACTACACTCCATACTGTCCCCACCGTCTCCTTTCCTTTGTCCTGGCTATCCTCAACCCTGTCGCTGTCGTTCTCGCTTAAATCCTGGCAAGTGACCGCCCTGGCTCCCGACGTCGCACCCCGAGGGGACACTGGGCTCGCACCCGGCGACTCGCGTCCCGCCCGCGTCCCGATCCTCTTTTCAAACAATCTCAATCCAATCAAGTTATCCATCCCTGGTGGTCTAGTGGTTAGGATTCCTTCCAACTCTGTAAGTTCCAAACATCCTCTCTCTTCATCCATCTCATTCTCTTCCCCCTTCTCTCTGTTCACCTCTCCAGGATCACAATCCTTCACCACAACAATGCCTCGATGAGCAAGTTCAATCTATTCAAATCTATCGCAAATCTATCGCATCCATTATACTGATATACTTTTTTTTTCTCTTAAAAACGAAAGTTGAAAAATTAAATAAAAAAGGTATTAGAAATGCAGCTACAGAGTCTTTAGCTATTCCAGGGGAGTGAAGTGGAAGGTCAGGTGTGATGTCAGGAAGGGGGAGGAGCCCCATGTCCAGAAGTTGGTAGGTGGGGGAGGGAGGGGGCAGAGGAGAGGTATTATTTAACTGATAGAACACACTGCGTGGTCTATAATGATTTAACATCTGAGACCCTCCCAGTGCAATGTGGTGTCCCACAAGGCTCTGTCCTGGGCCCTTTGCTATTTTCGATTTACATGCTACCCCTCTGCAATATCATATGCAAATTTGGCATAAACTTTCATTTTTACGCTGATGACACCCAACTATATGTAGCAGGGTGGATTATCCCTGCTTTGTGGGAACGGTTGCTGGCAGTCACAAGGTAGCGGGATGCAGTAGAGCTCCGTCTGACTGCACCCTCGTCTTTGGGCCTGGAGGGTCAAACTGGGGCCCGGCAGTGGGAGTGAATGGGGCCCGGGATTTACCAACCTGGTTTGGTACTCTGGTCTTCCTCACCTCTCCGGGGCGGTCAGCAGTACTTCCCAACTCGCTCTCACTTCCCCCAATACCTCCGTTAACCCTCCCACACCTAGTGACTGTATATGAATAAATAGATTTGTTCCTCCCACAAGCAGTACCCTCCCTCAGTGACACCAGAGACCTTAATAACTGAAAGGGGAAGGTGGGTAGGAAAGAGTTAAATGTATTAATGTTACCCGTGACCAAAAGGGTTAATGTTAAGGCTCAGGAATTGACACGCACACAAGACTCCCATCTCCATTCTTTAGTGTTATTTAAGGACTGGTCAGTTACAAATATTCAATAGCACTGGGTCGAATGAAAGGTAGTTATCCTATTATTAGAGTTGTAACTCAATATCTTGCAGACAACGGATATGGTACACCCAAATAATATAGACTCAGATATTGCAGACCCAAAGATAATAGACCCAGATATTGCAGACTCTAATGTAACTGACTCATTACCCACGTCTGGGCTAGTACCAATAATAATACCTCTCTAAGGCTTTACATATATGGCAGCGTTACGTTACCCCCAAGAAGAGAAGGGTTAACTGGATGGGAAATTATTATGAAAGAACATACACGTTATCACACTCAAATGAAATGAAAATGTGGGCCCACTTTACCAAACAAAAGTCCTAACTAATGCCGGCATGAAATGTTTGTGGGGTACCCCTATGCACTGTGGTTAGCAACCATTATCTTCGCCCGTAGGCCGCAACACACTGTGTAATGTACGATATGATCTTGGTCACCGAAGATGGCGGCTTCGCCCTCACCACCTCTCGTCCGGGTGGTAAGATGGCGTCGAACGCTGTCGTCCCAGGAGCTAGCAAGCTGTGGTAGGTAGGGGGGCAGTAGCGGGCTGGAGGCGCGTGCTGGGTGGTGGCGACCTCTGCTGGAGAGGCGGCGTCCTCTGCTCTGACAAGACGAACTCCCGTGCTAGGCTGCTGACTGCCGGTGCTGACAAGCTGCTGGTCGACGAGCTGTGTTGGCGCGCGTGATAATCTGATGGCTACCTTAACTGAAGCTACTCTGTGGGTCTGAGAAGGCCCTCCTGCTAATCGAACATGCAGCAACGCACGGTGCCTCTAACCACCAGCTCTCTTCAGGCAACGCTTGCCGGGGGCACCTCGCTGGAGGGGATAACGTTAGCATTAGCCACTTTAATATACCGCTTGCTTCTAGGATAACTCGCTGTATCACTAGGGTTGTTCCGTTAGGATGTTCAACACGCTACTAACGCTTATATTTCTATCATAACCCGAAATATACTTGAGTCCAATTACAGTCACCTGTGTGCTTCACGACGGGGCTCCTCAACGACACGTCTTCCCAGGTTCACGTTCAACGCCGAAGAGGCTGGTTCTATCCACTTCTGTTCAGGTGGCTTGCTTCTCCTCGACGCCTCCCTCCTGCGCTCCGCCTGCCACCGCCGCCCCCTGCTTGCACCGCCAACTAGCCCCACAGGAAGAACTGGGTGAATTGAATATGATTCAGTTAGTGTTTATAATCCATATTCCAGCCGGTGAGAGAAGGAGAAACTCGCATCATTGTTCAGGAGAATATCAAGGGAAACTGGTTAACATGTCTTTGTGCACAAAGGGGAGATAAAAGGCCAAGTCAGCACTTCTGAATAATAGTCGAATATTCAGGGTGCTACATATATATACTTATTAAGCCAAATGATTCATCCCAATTACAAAATCTTGAGGCCTGCCTGCTTACCATCAAAAAGTGGATGTCGCAAAACTTTCTACTCCTTAATGCAGATAAAACTGAGATGTTAATTGTTGGCCCCCCAAAACCACAGAGGCCTGTTTCCTCTGAGTCATTTTTTATTCCTCCCTCTCATTTAATGCACATATAAAAAATGTCACCAAAATTGCCTTCTTCCATCTTTGTAATATCGCAAAGATTCGCCCCATTTTAACTATGGCTGATGCTGAAACCCTGATTCATGCTTTTGTCTCATCACGTCTGGACTACTGTAATGCACTTTTTTCAGGCCTACCTAATTCAAGCATCAAAAATCTTCAACTCGTGCAAAATGCGGCTGCGTGGATACTAACTAGAACTAGACAATTTGATCATATCACACCAGTTTTGTCTGCCCTACACTGGCTTCCTATTCAAGCCCGATCTGACTTTAAAGGGATCCTCACCTACAAAATTTTAAATGGGCTTGCACTGCTCTATCTATCTCATCTCCCGATACTCGCCCGCTCGTGCTCTGCGCTCACAAAATGCGGGGCTTCTATCGATTCCTAGGGTTAAGAAGAAATCCGCCGGCCACAGAGCCTTTGTCTACCGTGCTTCCTACCTGTGGAACAAATTACCTGCCGTCGTCAGGGGCGCCTGCTCTGTCGAAGCTTTTAAATCCCTGCTTAAGACCAATCTTTTCTCTCTCTCCTTCAACCTACCCTGATCTCACCTGGTTGGGGACTGACCTTTAGATTAATCTGTCTAGTTTAGTTAGGATGTCTATTTTCTCCCGTCTGCTTTTCTGCAGACATGGGAGAACCTTTTAACCTCTGTCTCTGTCTCAACCGGTCCCATGGAACAGCTTCATACCGCCTCCTGTCTGGCCTGCAGTGCTGAACCTTCTGAGTGACTCCTCCTGCCCCCTCGGGGCATATGGCCCTGAGCTATTGTCTTGTATCTCACCCTGTATCCATACGCTTGCAGTAGTTCTATCTATTACTCTATTTCACAATTTTCTTATGATTCTACTGTCACCATGTATGCATATGCTCACTACATGTATTTATTGCTCCATCTCCGCCCACTACAAACATGGGAACTCTCTAACCCCTGTCCCAACCCCCCCCTCCCCCCATCTCTCTGAGTGCTTGTCTCGCCAGTCTCCCTGTGAGTGTCGGACGTCCCGTGGTGAAGACCGGGAGGATGCGACCCTCTCTGCGTGCCCTCCTGTCTCCCTGTCTCCGGCTGTCTCGTAGTGGTGACCGGAGTGCTGGACGTCCCGCGATGATGACAGGGAGGTTGCGACCCTCTCTGCGCCGCCCCTGAGCCTCAAATAGATCCGCTATCTGTCAATGTGGTTTCATTGCTGGGTTAAGTACTTATATTTTATTCACTTAATATGCCTACTTCATATATCTATTCTATTCACATATATGCTTACCACTTGTATCTATTGCTATGTCCGCCCATTACAATCACGCGAGCTGTCTAACGCCTACCCCGTCTCCCTGTCTCCCTGTGAGTTGCTGTCCCGGAGTAATGACCGGAGTGTCGGACGTCCCGTGATGAAGACCGGGAGAATGCGACCCTCTCTGCGTGCCCTCCTGTCTCTCTGTCTCCGGCTGTCTCGTAGTGGTGACCGGAGTGCTGGATGTCCTGCGATGATGATGGGGAGGACGCAACCCTCTTTGCGCTGCCCCTGTGCCTCAAATAGATCCGCTATCAGCTCTATCTTTAATCTTTCAAAATGTTCAGTTGCTATCGCTATCAGCTCTATCTTAAATTTGTCTAAATGTTCAGTTGCTATTGCATGCACTCATCTGTGTTTCACTACAAACATGAGTGCATGCTTACCAACTGTCCGTCTGCAACACTATTATGATCACCGACATCTAAGAAGGGAGATCCCCCCTTGAAAGGCCCTTCTAAGGTTTCTCGCCTCCACACTGCCTGTGGTGCATTTTTTCCTATTGCTAGGTTTTAGTGAGTTTTTCCTTACCTTCGCGTGGGGTATGTCTGGGAGTGTTCGCATTGCATTCATTTATTTTGCATTTATTCTAAATTTTTTGGACCTTATGGTGTTCTTGTTTTGTTTCTTGACTTATTGTGATGTTTCTTCTTGACTTGTTTAAAGAAGATGTGTCCAGCCCATGGGGACATTAACGTGTGTTGTCGGGCCTTACAAATTGTGCGGGCCGGGGCTCCACTCCACTGGTCAAATTACTTACTCGTGAGTAGTACGTCCGTTGATAAAGAAAAGAAATGTCCACAGCCGCTCCAGTGTATAGTAAAGATATTCAAATAGTTTATTTGCAAAGTCTTTCTTTACAGAAGTGGTCCTAAATCTACTTTCCTAAATGTGTCACCTCGCAGTGCTAGTGACCACAACTCGGCCCGCCCCCTTCTCGTCTAGGCTTGAAAGAGTTTTCTTTTTCTTTTTTTGTGTGTTTTTTTTTTCCTTCATATTATTATAAATTGAATGTATAAGCACATGTTTACTATAAAAACGAACAGTTAGAATATCTAAAATAGTAACAATCCTTTGTTTAAAAATAGGCTGTTCACGGACATTATTTCAGTGAAACGGGGGCGTAATTACTATTTGCATGTGAATCAAACCTAAACTGCAGCCTGCAGAGTTTTGCATTGGGGGAGTGTTAGAGCGACGCACTGGCTCTGTCTGTTTACACTTTCAATGGGATTATCATCACGTTGGAGCAGCTGCACTCTGGATCAGAAAGAGATGAATGCATCGGATCTAATGAACGAGTACATTGAACTTTGTTAATCCAGTTGATTCAGTCTCGGCTCACCGGTGAACACAACGCGCTATTCAACGGAATTAACTATGAGATCGGTCGAGATGCGTCTGCATGGGTAAGTGTCTTTAAGAATGTTTGTTTACAGTAGCATCCAACTCCTTACAATTCCGCGTCTTTGATAAAACTACACCAAGTTTTTCTGCCGACCGCAAGTCCAACCATGTCACGTTTATTGTGTTATTACGAGCCCATGCTACATTAACGTTAGCGTTAGCTATAGCTAGCTAGCCACACAGCCATGTAAGTTAAAGTTGCTAACGTTATATTGGGATATGAGGACTGTGTGTACATGTGACACTGAGTCCAGCTAGTTTAAGATGCTCATCACCTCTTAGCCACTGAGTCCAGCTAGTTTAAGATGTGTGTAATAATCAGTGGAGGTTTCTCTATGACAACACGTGAAACACAAATTCACTCATAATTCATAATTATTATTAATTTACATATACCTATATATATATAAAGAAAATATTTTTTCTTTAAATTATTATTATTATTATTTTTTTTATTATAAATGTTTTCCTCTGTAAAAAAAAATGCCAGTGAATTTTTTTTCTTCAAAAATGGCCACAATTGACAGCTCTGAGCAGGCCTGCACTGCAGTATTGCCTGCAGTAATTATTCGTGAAGAAAACTTCACAGGTGTGACCCATTGTTAAATAAATAATAAATAACAGCGAATCAAAATAGGCTATTAACTTCATCTAAGCACGGTCTGTGCAGTTAAACTCTTGCCATTGAATGGAGGTTGAATGATTGACAGCCCTTGACATCCAATACACAAGGTTGAATATGATTGGCAGCCTTGCAAATCCAATCAGAGATTGCTGCATTGCAAAGTCAAAACGGGTCCAGCTGCATGTCCGGAGGATAGGTTTAGCTCGGGCCAATCTCAAGTTTCTCAAGTTTCTTTATTAGTTGTCATACAGAAGTACAGAATACTTTTATACAAAATGTAACATAAAGAAGCATTTTGTATAAAAGTATTCTGTACTTCTGTATGACAACTAATAAAGAAACTTGAGAAACTTGAGATTGGCCCGAGCTAAACCTATCCTCCGGACATGCAGCTGGACCCGTTTTGACTATGTGAAAGCTAGCTAGTTTAGTTGTTGTTTAGTAGTTAGTAAGCTGTACAGCTATAACAAGTCAAAATTAAATTTTGCGCCAACATTAGGACCGAAGTATAAACCAGCAACTGAGCAACATGAAGAAGTGGACTTATGCATCTGGATCAGAAAAAACGTTGTGGATGAAAAAGTAAGTAGGCTACAATGTTTGTAAAAGCTTGTATGCTAACAGTAGCTAGCCAGCTTAGCCTACATCACAATGATAATCACCAAGCTAACTTACTGTACACACTGTAGGGCTGGGCAATTAATCGAAACAGAATCGCGATATCGATTCATAGACCTATGCAATCTCATTTCTAAGTTATGACTATTTTTCTTTAAATTCAATTTTTTTTTTTTTTTTATTATTTTATCTGGGTTGAACATGATTTGTGGAACTCCCTCTGGTGTTGTGGTTGTGGTATTCACTGATCTTTGGGAAGTATTTCGACATGCACATGGGTATCTTGTGGTGTAGTGTATCTTGTAGACCAGGCCCATTGCAAGTTGCTGTACTCTGTCGTCTACTCTAAGCCATCCTAGGTTGTCAAAGTGGACAGGGGTGAGGTGGGTTTTAGGAGTAAGGTCAAGCAGTAGTCTGACCAGTTTGTTTTGTGATGTTTGTAATTTTGTTTTTAGTGCCTTTGAGGTGCTTTGGTACCATGAGGTGCAAGCATAGTCGTAGTACCCTTGAATGAGTGCTCCTGTTAGAGTCTTCAAGGTATTCTTGTTTACCAGAGAGGAGATCCGGTACAGGAATCTAGTTTGTTGGTTGACTTAGTTTTATTACATTGGATCCCATTTTGTCACAGGCAATATTTGCCTCTATAGGATGGAACCCAGGTAGGTAATTTCATCTTTCCTTTTAAGATAAGATAAGATATTCCTTTATTGATCCCCTTGGGGAAATTCAGGCATCATAGCAGCATGGGGGAAGGGGGGGGGGGGGGGTACAGGTAGTGAAAACAACACAAGCAGTGTAAACAAATAGGTCAATATAATTTACTATCTAACTAACTGAAATATACATTATTCATTATTCACAGTATCACAGTATCCACATAAGGTGCAGTATGCATAAGGTAGTGTTATTGTCCTACTTGGGTTCCTATTAGTTCTAGGTCGATGTCTGGCAGCAGTCGCTGCCCACTGTTGTGGAGCCTGATGGCCACTGGTATGAAGGACTGTCCGAGGCGGGTAGTTGAGTGTCGGGGGGGTATGAGTCTGTGGCTTCCTTGTCACCTTCACCTAATATGTTTTGATCTGGTCAGGTGCGCTGTCACCTAATTTTTTTTGATCTGATCAGGTGCGCTGTCACCTAATATGTTTTGATCTGGTCAGGTGCGCTGTCACCATAGTATGATTTCATCTGGTCAGGTGCGCTGTCACCTAATATGATTTCATCTGGTCAGGTGCGCTGTCACCTAATATGTTTTCATCTGGTCAGGTCCGCTGTCACCTAATGTTAATATGTTTTCATCTGTGTCCACTGACCACTGACACACAGTGGGGGATGTTTTAAAAATATTATTTAATATATAATATAATATAATAATTTGTGCTTCACCTAAAAATTTGGTCAGCAGCCTCCACTGGTGTGTATGTGTAACTAGAAGGGATATAAGGACTGTGTGTATGTGTAACTAGAAGGGATATGAGGACTGTGTGTATGTGTAACTAGGAGGGATATGAGGACTGTGTGTATGTGTAACTAGGAGGGATATGAGGACTGTGTGTACGTGTAGCTAGGAGAGATATGAGGACTGTGTGTATGTGTAACTAGAAGGGATATGAGGACTGTGTGTATGTGTAACTAGGAAAGATATGAGGACTGTGTGTACGTGTAGCTAGGAGAGATATGAGGACTGTATTTATGTGTAACTAGGAGGGATATGAGGACTGTGTTTATGTGTAACTAGAAGGGATATGAGGACTGTGTGTATGTGTAACTAGGAGAGATATGAGGACTGTGTGTATGTGTAACTAGAAGGGATATGAGGACTGTGTGTATGTGTAACTAGGAGAGATATGAGGACTGTGTGTACGTGTAGCTAGGAGAGATATGAGGACTGTGTGTATGTGTAACTAGGAGAGATATGAGGACTGTGTGTACGTGTAGCTAGGAGAGATATGAGGACTGTATTTATGTGTAACTAGGAGAGATATGAGGACTGTGTGTACGTGTAAAGGCCTCTACATGCTACAGCAACTTCAAAGCAACTGCAACAAAACATCAGCGCGGTTTCAACGCGGTTGTTGCAGAGGGTCTTGTAGACTGTGTTGCGAGGATGTTGCGTACATCTCTCTCAAATCTAATCTGAAGAACCTTGCGCTGATGTTGCGTAGCAGTGATTGGTTGGTTAGCGAATGGGGGCGGGGCTGTCATAGAATAATATTGGTCCCACAGCGAGGAATACCATCCTCCATTGTTGTAGCCAGCAAGCTATGCTATCAATATTAGCTAAATAATTAGCGTCATAGCTGGCCTTTTTCTGAAAACCAAGCACATATTGTTCCATAGCATACGCCTTCAGTTGATCATGATAAATCCTCTCTTACCTTGACGATTAAAAAGCCTCCATAATTTAGTAAATAAAGGTGTAGCCAGCCAGCTAGCATTGATGCTATACAAAATGCTATCCACATTAGCTACATAGCTAACCAACTAAATACAATGGTATCCTGAGGTAACGTTAAATACAACGTTTGCTAGTCGAAATGACTGGACACACACAGGGACAAGTTAAACATCAATCAATAAATGTATTCCAACAGGTAGTTTGAGCTGCATGTGAGCCGAGGTCTTTCTCTCCTCTCCATTGGAAACTAATGACGTTACGTTAGCTCAAAAGTTAAGCTGCTAGCAACAGACACTATAATACTTCCGGTTGGGGGATTTCAAAATAAAAGAGCGACGTCTAAAAGCACCGGAAATACGTTTATTTTGTACATTATCTAACGTTAACACAAACCTAAACTATCTTTAGATTAGTTTAGGTTCGTGTAACGTTAGATATTGTAAAACATAAACGTATTTACGGTGTTTTTAGACGTTGCTCTTTTATTTTGAAACCCCCCGCCCGGAAGTAAAAATTATGCTTATTTTTCTGCTTGTTATCAATGGGTTGGTTGAGAAGGGAAGTGTCATCTATCTGGGAACCTAGCTACATACGGGGTACAATGTTGCATAGGCTGTGCGTAGATGTTGCAGAGGCATAAAGGCAGAGTGTTTGCAACACCGTTGCTTTGTCGATGTTGTGGTGCAGTTGCTTTGAAGTTGCTGTAGCATGTAGAGGCCTTAACTAGGAGGGATATGAGGACTGTGTGTATGTGTAACTAGGAGGGATATGAGGACTGTGTGTACGTGTAGCTAGGAGAGATATGAGGACTGTGTGTATGTGTAACTGTGACACTGACATCCATCACTTCAATCATACATTATTTTATTATTTATGCATCAGAGAATGGCCCATGCCACTGAGTGAGGACTTTATTGCTTTTTCTCGTTGTGACATAGATTTAACAATAATTCTGCTTCCAGCTTGATGTGTGTATGTGTAACTATCCCCCACCCCACCTCATACAATGTACAGTTTCTTCATCAAATACTCTCTTCTTATTTTTAACTCTTTTTGTATCACAAACGGTACTGTATTTGTAAATCTGGTATGCCATAAATGTATAGATGTAGCAGTACTGTCTACCTGTATGTCATGTATGTCAATGTTATGATGAATTGAAAATGGGGGACCCTGATGTAAACAAGACGAAAGTCTTTCTCTGGTCTGCATCCCCTTAACAATTGTGTGTATTGAGCTGTACTGTATTGTACCCATTCTGCAATCTGTTAATAACATTTTCAATCAACCCCCTCAAGACCCAACACACACACAGAGATACAGATACAGTGCTGAGATTATTAACTTGTTGTTATTACACACACACCACACACACACACACACACATGGACCCTGCATCCATACAATCTGTAGAAATTAACTTTTATTTTATCTTCTTAAAATTGTTTATTATATATTTTTTATTGTGATGTTACCTACTAAGATAAGATGATCATTTATTAATCCCCTTGGGGACATTCTGGTGTCAAAGCAGCATGGGGGGGGGGGGTACATAGCTTCACAGTCCTATACAGTCCAGATAGGGGGTCCTGGGGAGACAGGGGTCCTGAGGAGAGAGAACTCTCATGGCAGCACTTAATTATGTTAATGCTATGCAGGAGATGGGCGTTGCTGGAGGGGTTTTTGTTGACGCCCCAGCTCACTCTGTCTGAAGTGTGAAAAGTGGCCTTCCTTTGAGAGGCCTTTCACCACCTTAAGTATTGTAGAACACAACCAGGTTTACAAGTTATAAGTGAGCACATCGTGTTCAAAAAATTCTCCGATTTCAACATATGACACATCATTTGAAAGCTTAGATTCTGTACTTTAGCAATCTGGAATAATCTGAAAAATGAAAATGTAGAGATCTGGCACAAAGCGTTGTGAGGTGACACAAATATTCCTGTCACTCATACACATACTACTACAAGGTAAGAAAACTGTATTTTCCCAGTCTCCAAATTCACCGCCGACTCCACCCAGGAAAATTCCTTCGTAGTGTGCCAGCCGTAAATCTACTTGCTGGCTTCTGGCTTCAGTTCATTGTTGAGTCCATCCTTTCGGTCCCGTCCAGTCTGGTCGAAGATGCAACTGCCGTTCTGAGGAAACGTCTGCTTATATAGAGACCCAAATGTTCTCGAATGTTCGGTTATGACCTCATACGGTGACATCACAAAGGTGCCATAACCTTCTATCATGACGTCATATGGTGGTTCCAGAATGTTTTACGTTCTAGCATGTCTACTATGACCTCGCCCCACACGTTCCGGACTGTTTTATGTTCGAGAAAGATCTATTATGACAGCACCACAACGTTCTAGAAGGTTCTAGGTTCCAGAATGCCCTATTATGACAAATACGACGGTTCAATGACTTTATCTAAATCCAATCAATTTTAAACATTCATATAATACAATAACCAAAATATATATAGCTTTGGCTCTTACACAAATACATTTGATTTGATTTGATTTGTGAGAGTTGGACCGGGATACAGGGTTAGTTACTGCAGCAGGTGCGGCTGGTGGGCTGGGCTGATTCTGTCAGGTCCACTCCCCTGTTCCGCCCACTGTTGGCTCCGGCAGCTTGGGGCTCATTCTTAGGAAGCTTCTTTGCAATAGCCATGAATATCTCATTCACGTTCATAGAAGTATTTGCTGATGTTTCCATAAAAAGCAAGCTGTTATCATTTGCATAGGATTGTGCATCCTGAAAGTCCAATGCTCTCTTGTTTGCGAGGTCAGCCTTGTTCCCAGCCAGCGCTATTACAATATTTGGACTGGCTTTTCTCTGAAGCTCCTTAACCCAGTTCTTCGCCAGTACAAATGACTCCTCATTTGTGATGTCGTAGACGACAATGGCCGCCTCGGCACCTCTGTAGTACATGGGGGCCAGACTCTGGTAGCGCTCCTGACCAGCTGTGTCCCAGATCTCAAACTTGACTGTTGTGTCGTCCAAACATACTGTCTGAGTGAAAAAGGCCGCTCCCATTGTGCTCTCCTGGAATTCATGAAACTGGCCCTTGACGAAGCGGAGTACAAGACTGGACTTCCCCACAGCAGACTCTCCTAACAGCACTAGTTTGAACTGGCAGATCTTGTTGCCTGCGTTCGGCCCATTGGGCCGTGTAGCTCCGCCTCTACTTGCCATGTCATACACTCCAGTCTCTTCCTCTGGGTTGCAATGTACCAGTAGAAGTCACTCTTTCCACAGCTAAACCAAGGCTTCTTGTTTGAGAAATGCAGGCTTCAGTCTATGTGTTGTTTAGTCTATCCCTCTGAACAGGACTTCTTCTTCTTCTTGTGAATTTCCGGCAGTCTAGACACCTTTCGGCGTATTGCTGCCTAACTACAATCTAGTTTACACTCTTCTTCTTCTTCTCATCTTCAAACTACATTACTATCGTCTCTGTCTCCTTCTTCTCTGCTCTTCTTCAATCGTCTGAACAGGACTGATCAGCGTATATATATATATCACAAATGTTCTAGAATGTTCCACCATGACATCATTCTAGGACATCAGAACATTTGTGATGTCACAGTATGATGTCATAATAGAACACTCTAGAACATCTGTGATGTTACCGTATGATGTCATAATAGACATTCTAGAACAGTTGTGGTCTGTGGGCCATGTGTGGGGACACAACAGCCGCCTCCGGAACGTCTTGCCTCTGTTCCACTCTGGCTCAACCTGATTGATTGAAATTGATTGAAAATGTTATTAACAGATTGCAGAATGGGTACAATACAGTACGGCTCAATACACACAATTGTTAAGGGGATGCAGACCAGAGAAAGACTTTCGTCTTGTTTACATCAGGGTCCCCCATTTTCAATACATCATGACATTTATGACATACAGATAAACAGTACTGTACCTCCAACCAGAGGACCAGGGCATTGTAGGCAGAGACGTCTATTATATTGGCGAATAAGGCCATCGGCCAGCGCCTTCGTCCCCCTCCGGCAGCTGTATGTGCCTACCAGCTGAAACAAAAGAAAAGAAAAGAGCGAAACCAAATAAAATTATTAATTTCAGGACTTCCAGTTTGACTTCAGCATGTAGAAGTCACGTCGGCCAGAGCTCCGCTCCCGTTAACTTTAATTTTGCTTAAAAATCCACTTTTTACAACACCAATGTGTTTAAACCTCGACGTATATATTAACTAAGATCTTCTACTAACTATATCGACAGAAAGAATCAAGATGGCATCAAAGAAAGACCCTGGAAAGAAACGCGGAGCAGACAATCTAACGGTAGAGACTTCGCCTGTGGAGACGCGCTCCGTGCGGGTACGGGCAGGCGAACTCGAGAAGAAAACTGATAATGTCATCTCTTCCACCGCTCCCGCCACCTCACCCGATACAGATATGGAGTATACATCATCCGATTTCGAGTCTCTGGCTAAGCTGATAAAGATCTTAACCGACAAGGTTGATAAGCTTGACGATAAGGTGGACGTCAAGGTTGATAAGGCTGACGTTAAGGCGGACGCTTTCAAAGAATCTATCGAAGCCAAATTCGAAGATTTTAAAGCAGCGGCTGCAGTACAGACCGCACGCATTATTGTAGTTGAAACCACCTTGGTCGAACACACACTAAAATTTGCTGAGGGCGATAAGGCTCTACATGACGGTATCGCAAAACTAACGGAGAAGATGGAATAGGCTGACGAGAAACTTTTGCATAAGATATTTGACAACAACGAGAAGACAACGGATAGGTTGTTCGAAATCGAACTTCACTCCCGTAGATTTAATATCCGTATAGTGGGATTGGATGAATCAGTCGACTGCACAGACGACTCGTTCGCGACAGTGTTAGCTGAAATTCTAGGCCCAGATATCCTCTCTACAACGCAGACAGTGGATCAACGCTACAGAATTGGCACCCGAGATAACAACAGCAATAAAGCGAGGGTGATTATTGCTAGCATGCGTAAAACTGGAATAAGAGATACGATTATCAGGGAGGCACGAAAGAAGTGGGGAAAACTGCTACACAACGGGAAACAAGTGTTTTTCTACGAGGATATGTGCCGGGAGGCTATAACCCTATGAGCCTGTTACAAGGTTGTGATGTCTCAGCTCTTTGAGAAAAATCTCCGTCCTACCCTACGCTACCCAGCGAATCTTTCCATCATGGATGAAAGTGGAAAAAGGGTCTGTCTCCATTCGCCTGAAGAGGCCGAAGCGTACATGAGGAAACCACAACGTGGAGGATAACTTTATTCATCTTTTTTTTTTATCTTCGTTGAATAACTTTGTTATAACTCGGACACCAAAAACGGCATCAAACAAGCTTTGATAACATTGATGTAGTAATAGTTTAATACGAGACGCTAGACACTATATTTATATAAAGGTTCTGTAATGGGAAATCTCTATGGACTAAACGATGAGCCGTTTACAAATCATTCTGAGTCATTATTAATAATAGAAAAGTTTATTAACAATAACAAGAACGTTTATTTCAACGTGGCCACGTATGAAAGGACAGTCAACAGCCAGAGACAGTATATGTTAACCCACTAGCGTCTGGCCGAAGACTGACCCCGAGCCTTGGTCAGACATACAATTAAATACATGACATGACGTAGAAGAAAACAAAATGGCTGGTTAGAGAAATTAATAATACGACTATGTTATGGCTATAGCCTGGAAGGAAAACAGCTCCGTCTAACAGTTCCCATAACCTTGGGTTATGGCTCTGAAGAAACACAATCCCGTGACCTATAGTCTGGGCCTTTATAATAGAATACTCATTGTAACTGTCTATGTGGCTTATGGCCTATATGGCAAAACATAGTTTAATACACAAGGATATTCTGAAAGTCAACAGAAATGGCTCCCATCTACAGGAGTTAATAACAACATTGTTTTTGCTGGCCGGGGAGGACAGACGACTATTGTGTGTGTCTTTTAAAGAGACACACACACATTACGCTGATCTCAGTGTAACAGTCTGTAAAATGATAAAACAACACAGATCCATAATGACATGATAATATATTCCACGACAGTTCCCTCCTCTTGATAATATTAATCACAATCATTATCACTTCATAAAGACAACAAAAAATATTATCAAACCAAAAATAACACAGATTATAATAACTCAGCAAAAACTATTTTTATTATCTAAAAACAGTCACTAGAGGGAGAACGAAATCCACACATCAATGAATGATGACGGATGACAGGTAAACAGGTGGTCTCCAGCAAAACCCCTGTCTGGATGGTCGGGATTTCACAACACAGTGTCCAGGCTCTGGGCGCTCAAGGCCATACTACTCCCACCACCAAGCTGAAAAAAATAGAAATCACAAAAAAACCAGGAGAGTATCTCGCCAAAAAGATAATTTCCCCTTATACAAAACAAAAACATTCTCACAAAAAACTCTTAGCGAAAACAGAATAACAGCAAGAACACGTGACTGCATTCCCTCAGAGGCCGGGAGATAGCCAAAACAAAACAAAACTACAATTTGCAGACTCTTCACAAAGAATGAAACATAACTGGTTACCATTGCAATGTACAGCATATTCAAAAACATCTCCAACTGAATCAAGTTCATTACATCATTACCTAATATCTCTTAGGATGATACTGTAATATCTGTATGTATTGTGGTCCAAACTTGCCTCATTTATTATCCGTGACGAATCCCGGAACGGTCTCTCCTCCTTCCCCCGGCCGATGGTCCAAGCACCCTCCCCTGCAGTCCATGTATGCCGTGGCTCGGTCCCGATGATCCTGTCCGGTGAATGGCTTAGACCTGCTGGAGACTGTCACTAAGATCTTTATCTCAGGACCACTGATCCTATCAGACTGGAGTCAGCTGTCGGTCGATGGTCCTAGCGCCCCAGCGTTCACTAGCCGATAGGCCCTCTGCCCCCCAGTTCTGGAGCAGATTGGGACAGCTTACTTTCTCAGAAACCAGCTGTAGTCGGTCCCCCCACTCAGGCCCTTGGTTGTGGCCCTCATGCTGTAGCTGCAGAGTGGAGCTCTGGTTCAGTAGATTAGCTGGGTCCGCTTGTCTCCCCGTAATCAGCTGTAGTCGGCTCCCCCACTCAGGCCCTTGGTTGTGGCCCTCATGAAACAGGCCTGCTGGAAACCGTCTCACAGATCTTTGTCTCGGCTGATGGTCACGGAGAACTGTCCAGTGTCATAGCTGTAACTGCAGAGCAGAACCCCGGTTCAGTAGAATAGCTGTGCCAGCACTCAACAGCGGTCCTCTGCGCGTCCTCTTCTTGGGCAGAGATGGGGTGCCTGGACCGCACAGGAGACTGAAGAGAGACACGCCCAGCGAGACTTCACCAAAGGAAAAAGAGAAAAAGAAATAACAATAAAAATCAAAGCAATACATAGCTCAAAAATAACTGAAAACAAACTAGATTAAAGAGAGAGAAAGAAATAAAAAATTAAAAAACTGTGGTTCCAGAGTCTTGGTTTTGATCAGAGGACTCTTCATTGGGGGTCGCATTAATTAACCTGATTGTTTGTGTGAGTGTCATACTCATTTTTGGAACTGTTGCATGAACTAAAAACAATCTCCTAATGTATTCTGAAGCTGGACGAAGGTCATTCAATTACACTGTCACTCAGGTTTAGAGTGTTGTAGTTCTCACATCCTTACCAGAGGACTGGTCTAAGACTGAACTGAACTTAAGGGGAGACACTGCAGGTGAACTAATATATATATCACAATGAAACTTCCCCAGTTGACTACTTATATTAAGACAATACTTTTTTTGTATTACAATTGTATGTTCAAATATGCAAATGAGGCCTGATCTACATAAATATGCACTAATTTGCATATAATTCCAGGACAGAAATCTGAACAGTGGATAAAGCCATTTTCAAAATTATAGCTTCATTTTGTTGACATATTGGAGCAGGTTATGAATGCGATATCAACAAACCCCTCTGCAAATACCTTCAGAACACAGATATGAATAGAACTGGAAGGTTTGGTGTATGTGACTTTTAAAACTCATTTTTGGGAAAACGCCTTCAAAGTTCCTACATCCTGAACGATCGATAATCGATGTTGAATGGGCCATAGTAATGGCAATTTAGCAATACTATTTAAAAAGTTATAGCCCTGCAAAGAAGGTGAACATCTCCATAGGCTTAGACTGGTGGCAGTGATCATACATTGATGGATAGAAGCGTGGCAGTCAATGTGTTAATGTTTGGTCATTATTAGCATGGTGTTATTCACTGTCAAAGATGCAAAGAAAAATCATAATTCATATTCTCCTTTGTTTCATCACAATTTAAGCAAGCCTAGTAATAGACACAATATTTCTGACACTGTGAATACATTCCCTGAGGTCCATATATGTCCCCAAGAATATGCAAATGGGCCTTGTAGAAGTGGAGCAATATTCCATTTACCTAGGTATATATTTTAGGCGGATTTTCAGAAAATATTCCACGGGTGGAAGAGGTTAAGTCAAGCACTTTGGTATGTTATGTTGTCTGTTTAAGAAAGTGCAATAAATTAATTCTCAGAGAGAAAAATTGTGATTCACATTTGAGCAAGAATCGCCCAGCCCTAACCCCGGTGCTCTGAGGCACATCTGGAGACTATTGTATGTGACCTCGTTTTCGCCAATCTCCTCCTTATTCTGCACCTAATCTCAAACTCTGCATGTTCAGATTGCCCACGGAGTCTCTCTGGATTGTCCAGAGATCTAGGTTCATCAATCTGTGCATGCGTAGTTCGGGAGTAGGTGCGAAAGAAGTGACTATAGCTTGTCCGAGAAAGTGCTGATCGACTTGCGATTGTTCTTTCCGTGTTCACGAGACTCATGTGTATAAAAGTCTATTGGATCATGTCTCCAGCACCCCCACAGCCGTAGCTACAACCACTTAATCATCGACATTAATTTTCTCGCCCCACTCTCTCTGATTGATTGATTGATTGATTGATTGATTGATTGATTGATTGAAAAGTTTATTAACAGATTGCAGAATGGGTACAGTACAGTACAGCTCAATACATACAATTGTTAAGGGGATTTCAGAATACCGGAAGTGTTGCAGTGGTCGGTGCCCACTTCTCTATTGCTCAGCCTATAAGTTATTGATTGCTTTAAGCAACTCATATGTGCTCTGTTGTCTCCACTTATGTCAAGTCTTTGACCATAATTTAGACATTGAGGATTCAACTTTGAATGAAAGTTGCAAAGGTGAGTAAAGGAGAGAGAGATGCTTTGTGTTGCTCAGGTGGCAAGGCCCAAAGACTGATCTCTGGACTATAACCAATCTGCTTGGACACTGACCTGGGTCTATTATACTACAAAGAAAATGATACAAAAAAATAAGAATAGAGACAAGGGGGGGGGGTTCTAACTGGAGGATCTTTCAGTTCAATACTGTAGTAATAATGTACAACTGCATTTCCCATGGATTCATTGTAGCTTCATATTTCATACACATCCCATTACACACACACACGCTCTCACAGACACCAGTGTTTCCACTGCATGTATATAACCACAGTACCCCCCCCCCCCCCGTCTCAACTCTGACCTCTGACCTCGATGGCGTCGATATCGCTCAGCCGTGGGGGAAAAAGGGCACATTTATGAACTCTTTCCGTATAATCACAAGACAATCACCTCCTCTGTCCTTTTTTTATACACTTTTTCTCCCATTTTCTATTTTTCCATCCCAATTTCGTATCGTCCAATCCAACCCTCCCCTGTCTCGAATGCTGTTTCTTGCCTCCCACAAGCCGGCTGCAATGTGGACTAAGTCATACATAGCACGAGTCCCCTCCGATACTCGAGGTAACAGCAGTCGCATCGTTTCACCTGCGCTGCGCGATCTTTCAGCGTCAGGGGTCTGCGCTTTGGAGGGGCGCCGCCCCAATTGCTTCCTGATTCTACTGCGCAGACGCACCAACCGACCTGTAGGAGTCGCTGTCCACAATGCCCGATCCCCACCCATCAGTTTCCCACCCCCTAATACTGCCAATGTGTATTAGTACGGACGACCAGCTAAACTGAAAGCAATGTGGAGCGCTGGGCTCGAACAGGCGAACCCAGCGTCTCCAGCATTCGTGGTGAGCGCCTTGCCCACTGAACCATCGCCTCCTCTGTCCTAAAACAAATAAGATACATCCTTGTTCGTGATGAGATAGTTACTGCTTAAAGGGACATTTCACTTTAGTAGAACCTCAAGGCGTCTTCAGTCAACAGCACCGTTCCTGGAGGTGTGGAGGTAAGACCGAGGAAACTAGTGAAACTAAAGTGAAATATCTCTTTAAGGTAAGTAATACCTTATTAATCTCTTTAAGGTAAGTAATACCTTACTTAATCTCTTTAAGGTAAGTAATACCTTACTTAATCTCTTTAAGGTAATACCTGCCAGGCGGTAGAGCCAGAGGAAGGGAAGTGAAGTGGGATTGGTCCCGAACACACACACACACACACACACACACACACACACACACACACACACACACACACACACACACACACACACACAC